>NC_062557.1:56796594-57100482 GCF_016906955.1 Phacochoerus africanus | reverse complement strand
GAGGCTAAAAATAAAATCATCCTCATGATCACATGGCCACGCTGAGCACGTTCAGCTCATGGGTGCTTGTGGGCAGCATCTGCGGCAGCGCCAAGGGTTTCTCACCCTGGCTTTTCTCATTCCTGGCAGACATGGTCATTATCTCAATGATACCCCCCGCCCCCGCCCCCGCCCCCGTCAGGAGCCACCTGCATCTTTACTGAAGAAAAATGGGCTAAAATAGAGGTCACGTTCAGGCTCTGATGTTCAGACCATCAGTGTCGCAGACAAGAACCAAAGCCACAACCACTAGAAAACTCTTGCAAACGAAGCCAGTGCTGCAACCATTTGGACTTCATTCTAGGGCTTCCAGGACTAGGGCCTGTTTTCTTATCTCCTCTGCTTTGGGCATTTTAAGAATAAGTTAGAGAATGCAAATGAATCAAATCAGGAGGAGCAATTCTCTTTTTAGAGGGTACAGCAGGACTTTGAGTGTTGGGAAGTACACACCAGTCAACAACTGCGTATCCTAGAGGTCACCTTGGTTAACAGTTTGGGGTGCATCTGTCCAGATTTTTGGTAAAAGCCAATATTATACACAAATACATCATTTTAGTTATTTGCGGCTAAAACCATGCTTCATGCAATTACCATAAAGCCTCAGAGACATAGTGTTTCTTGACAAGGCTGCAGGGTTCCTCTGATCCAGGTGGGCCTGAGATCTCAGCTGGCTCTGCATACATGTGTGGTCAGCTGTGAGTCAACCAGACGGCTGTCCTGATGATGTCTGGGTCAGCTTGCGTGCCTGGGGAATCAGCTGGCCGAGGGCTGACCTCGGGTGGTCTTTGCCGGGATAAAGGGGTGACTCAGCTTTATTCCATTTGTCTTCCATCCCCCAAAGCCTAGCCCAGACATATCTGCACAGTGATGGCCAGGCACGAGAGTGAAGGAACAGGGGATAAAGCCTCCTCTTGAAATAACTCTCCACTTGCTGATGCTCGCTGGCCAAAGCAAGCCGCATGGCTGAACTCAGTGTCGAGGCATGGGAAAACAGATTGCACTTTCAGGATGAAAAGCTGCAAAGTTCACGCCAGAGGGCAAGGAGAGAGAGGAGGAGGAGGAATTGAGGCTAGGGAGTTCCCCTGTGGTGCAGCAGGTTAGGGATCTGGCGATGGGCATGGCCAAAAAAAAAGAATTGGGGTTATTAACACATCGGTCTAATAATCACTGAAACATATGCTGACGCACCGGCACGTTTTGCCTGTTTTTCCAAATTGGAGATCATATCACATCATTTTATGGCCTATTCTGTACTGAGACCTTTGTTAGTTTGAACCATATTATTCAATCTTTTTGACATTGCAAAATGTTCCTTTGTATGTATTTACGAGAAGTTTTTATCCAGTCCCCTAAGGATGGATATATAAATTCTTTCCTTTTTTAGGAACTCTTTTAAAAATTGTTTTGTCCAGTTTTTTATTTTATTTTATTTATGAATTAATTTATTGAAACTTCTTTTTTTTTTGCGGAAGGGCTGCACCCCTGGCATGTGGAAGTTCCCAAGCCAGGGACTGAACCTGTGCCGCAGCTATGGCAACGCCAGATCCTTAACCCGCTGTGCCACAAGCGAACTTACTATTTAGACAACTTTTGACCAGTGCTGCCGTGGACACTCGTTTGCATAAAGGTTTGTGTGCCGACACTACTCTGTCAATAAATTAAACCTGCGGGATCCGGGATCCGTCCGACTTGATCCTCCAGTGAGGCGGAGCCACTTGTAATTCCCCGAATAAGCCACCGTCTTCCACGCCTCCGTGTTTTCAAACACTCTCTCTCCTAAAATCCTCCTCCATCTACCACTTGTCTGATAAACTGTAGTGAAACTCATGAGAAAGTGAATCTGCACAGAACATACCAATGCTTGGCTCCCAGCCTCCACATCAGACTTAGCCTGCCATATCTCAAGTTCAAGTGTGTGCAATTGACCTTTCTGAGAGGCCCCTTCTACCGACTGTCACCGTCACTCTCGTCTGCGCTCAGGCACTGCTGCTTTTGCGGAGCCTCCCCTGAATGCCTTAGGCAGACAGGTACTTCTTCTCTGAACATCTAAACACTCTCTCTCATGCTCACAGGCATTGTCCCACTGAGACGCATTTGCCGTCACGTCTTTGTCACGAAGGTGAGCACTTTGAGAGCAGGAATGTTGTCCTTTTAGTGCTTGGCCAAAGCAGGCACTCAACAAAGATGTGCTAAATAAAAACCTTACACCTGGCGTCAAAACCATCCCATCCCACAGCATGTCCGTAGATACTTGTTCACCCACTGAGTGAACACCTGCTGCGTAAGTGCAGTGATTCGCGTAGGTCTGAAATGGGGAGATGCGGAGAATGTAGATGCAGCTTCTTGATTGACATCAGATGGTGTCTTGAGAGAGGTGATGAAACGTCAGACTTCTCCCAAAGCAAAATGGGCATACGGTCGTGTTCCCATTTTTACGTACACTTGCCGCGAGTTCTCTGCTTACTGTTCCGCATTCTTGGGACCTCAGTGAAGAACGCCTGCCTCTAGGTGATGAGAACATGACCCTCTGTCAGACTTGGCTCCGCGAAGTCACTAAGACTTGAGATGAGGCCACCTGTCAGGACCCGCTCATCAGAGTCCTTCACTCTGACTTCACGACAGGTGTGCCAATAGCCAGAATATGGATTCGGCACATGCACATCTTTGTCTGTACTTTAGATATCTTACCTACCCCTCAAATATTTTTGAGACTCACATATTGTTTTAGGCTATCAATCATGAGATATATCACAATGGAAATGTCTACTACAAATAAGTCTCAGGACTCACTTGACATTTCTTAGCCATAATTCTGTGCAAATGCATAGGTATGTTCTATCTATTGGAAGAAAGTGAGTTTATGAAATTTCCCTGGATAGGAACTATGATTTCTGCCTCTTAAAAAACATTTTAAAGCTGTTTAGATTAAATGAAACATCCATATCCTATTCAAAATGTAGGCAAAATAGAAATTATTCAAGGTTGATATCAAGAAGAAGTGTGTGCAACTTGCCTGTGATACCCTTGCTAAGGACACATGGCTTGTAGCATCATCTTAGACATGACGTTAAAGTCACAACCCATGACGTAAATACATAAACTGAACTTTGTCAATACTGGAAATTTTGGCTCAGCCAAAAACCCTGCTGGAAAGAAAGTTACTTCATGGTATCACTTGTCTGTACAACCTTTTTAAAAAAAAAAATTGAAACTCATGAAACAGAGAGTAGAAAAATGGTTGGTTACCAAGGGCTGGGGGGATTGGAAAAATAGGGAAAGATTGCTAAAAGGGTATTCATAAGATGAATAAAGTCTGAGGATCTAATATATGATTATAGTTATACACAGTGACTTAGTTGATGACACCATATTGTATAATTGAAATTTGCTAAGAGAACAGAATGTAAATGTTCTCACCAAATAGAAAAAAGAAAAAAAAAAAGGGAATAAATTCTTTAAATTTAATCATGACTTAGTCTAGTAATCACGAAAATTTAAAAAAGACAATTCTACAGACTTGGAAAATAAGTCCAAATACGATATCCAACAAAGCAGTTCTAGTTAGAACGTATAAAGAAGTTGTAAAATTTAAAGGTAAGAACATAAACAACCACTCAATTTAAAAATGAGTAAAAGGCTTTAACAGGAGGACATTAAGCAAATGAACAGATGTTCAAAAAGTTTTTCAGTATCAGCAACTTTTAGGGAAATGTAAATTAAAACCACTATGAGATACCACCACATAACTATCAGAAAGACTAAAATAAAAAAGTAAAAAACTGACGATACCAAGTGCTGGCAAGGACTGGAACAAACAGAACCCTCATACATTGCGTTGGGAATGGAAATGGTATGTCTCGACTTCCAAATAGCTTGGCAGCTTCTTCTGAAGTGAAACATCTACTTATCAAATGATGCAGCAATTTACCCAGGAGAAAAACATATTCTCGTAAAAACCTGTGCCAGAGTCCCCGGCAGTTCTGTTCATAATTGATGAAAATTGCAACCAACCCAATGCTCCCGCAGCGCGTGGTGGGATGAAGAAGCTGCGGTACATCCACGCCATGGAATCCGCCTCAGCAGTGAGACGAGACAGACTGTTCGTGCGTGCATCTCAGAGGCATTGCGCTGAGTGAAAGAAGCCAGTCTCCAAAGTCCCACAGCACGCGAGTCCCTTGACAGGAGAATCCCAGCAAGACAAAACCATCGTGACAGAAAGCAGACCAATGTTTGCCAGGAGTTGGGGGTGAAGAGAGCATAAACCTACTCAGTGACAGCCCGATAGTGAGGTGACGACCCTCTGACTGTCACCAGGGTTACGCGAATCTAGTTATAACTGAATTTCATCGAATTGTTCTCCAAAGAAGTCAATTTTACTGTTAATTTAAATGTAAAATAAAAGCACTGATGAGGAATACAAAAGACAATTTGTATAAACGAAAGCCGTCTCATCTTCCTAGATCATCAGACGCAATACAGAGCAAGGCATTGCCTCCTACATTAGTTCTTACAGTTTATGAAATCCCAATCCCCACGGGAGTGAGAAAAAGAACTTGATGAAAATAGTTTATAATACTTTAGTGTCCGTTTGGAAGAAAACACACGTGATAAAAATACTCAAGCATAGAATAGGCAGCTTCTTGTTAGATTTAAGACATAGCATAACATTACAATAATTAAGAGTGCTCTACTCATGGAGTTCCCATCGTGGCTCAGTGGTTAATGAATCCGACTAGGAACCATGAGGTTGTGGGTTCCATCCCTGGCCTTGCTCAGTGGGTTAAGGATCCTGCATTGCCGTGAACTGTGGTGTAGGCTGCAGATGCGGCTTGGATCCTGCATGGCTGTGGCTCTGGCGTAGGCCAGTGGCTACAGCTCCAATTGGACCCCTAGCCTGGGAACCTCCATATGCCGCAGGAGCGGCCCAAGAAATGGCAAAAAGACAAAAAAAAAAAAAAAGAGTGCTCTACTCATGCCAAAATAAACACAGAAAAGAATATAAAAGTGCAGAAAATGACAGTTACATAGGAATTTAGAATATGAAGTAGGTGGCATATCAGTACTAGATAAAAAGACAGTTATCTATCATTTTTTAAAAAGAAAAATATTTAAAACTCAACCTCAAAAATAATTTAAAGTAAATTTTAAAATCAAAGATGGATATTTACTTAATACTTATTAAAGTAAGAACAACCTTAGACAACGTCATAAGGTCATAAAGACAAAGATGGATAAATTTTAAAACATTTAAAAAACCAGCAACACTCTGCACAAAAAGGACATGATAAATAATAAACCAGAACATTTGCTACACAAAATAAAAGGTATAAATAAACTACTATAAAGGAAATAACTAAAAATCTAAAAAAGGCATCTCAGTGGAAAATAATAGACAAAAATACATAACCAGGAAAAATCTTGAAAAAAATTGCATTTCTAATTATGCAATGTCTGGAAAAATGTTCCCTTGCTTAAAACTAAAAGTATTAGAATATTTCAGTAAATATTTTACTAAAAGTATTAGAATATTTAAAATCACTTCCATAAGTTTATTGGCATTGTTATGCAATATTATCATGCATTATTATTATGCAACATCATAATGCATAGTATAAATGAATGTATTAGAAAATTTATACTTTAATATACTAATATGGAACTGAGATATTTACAATATATATTAAAATTCAAAGATAAGATTTAAATACCTTTGTGGAAGGCAAGTTTGCAATATGACTCAAAAACTTTTAAAATAGATACGCCTTCCTTTCCACTTCAAGGAAGTAATTACACATGAATGAAAATGTTTAAGTTTGGAAACAACCTAAATATCCAACAATAAGGGATTTACTAAACACTTACAGCAGTTCATAGAAGGGGATACCACACAGTCATTTCAAAGGAATTCAATGTGGCTTTAAGGTCAGGAATTTCCCAAGTGCAACAAAGCGGTTCAGAAGGGTTTCCACACAAAACGATCTCATTCCATAAATGTCATAAAGAATTGCATAGCGTTATCTGGATGGATATTCTTTAAGACACTACATCTGAGTATGGAAGAATTTTGGGCTTCTCTGAATATTCTAATTTTTCTACAATGAACCTTTTTCACATGTTCAATTTTAAATTTTTTCAAAATTTAATTTAAACAAAAGCCCTTTTGGAAAGCAGCTCTTTTCTCTGTGACCTCACCCTGCAGCCCGTGGAGCTCTGTTGCCCTGTGTGGCGAGGAGAGCGCGTCCTCTCTGCTCCATCACTCACATGCAGTGATGGCCCGGCCGCCACATCTCTGGAGGAGGAACCACCTGGTCCACGTGAATCGCCCGGTTTCGGAAGCCCAGGTTCTAAGAGCTCGGGCTTGTTTGGAGCCAAAGCCTGGCCTGTCTGCCTTCTTTTTCTGTGTGACGACTTCTCCAAGCCCTGATATATTCTTGTCTGGGCCACCCTTAATGCGGACAGGTCCTCGGACAGAGCTACCCAGGGAAGCTCCACATCCCAGGCATCTGAACATTTCAAAAGTGATAAACCAAGCCTGTAAATAGTAAAGGAACTATAATCTCCTCTCCTACTTTGACAGCCATTCCTTCATAACAACAAAACAGAGAAAAACCTGCTCCCACCTCTTGTTTTTATATGTCTGAAAGTTTTGGCAAAATACCAAAGGGAGCTAGACTTAATTGTTATTGTTCAGCTGGATATTCTGTGGATGGTCCAGCAGTGATGTGGGTGAGGAATGAAACGGAAACACACACACACACACACACACACACACACACACACACACACACCGTGAGTTACTATATACCTCTGCGGGACAATTCATTTCTCACGCTTAATTTCAGCAAAATACTAATTATGTTACCATCAAGACTGTTATAACAATTTTGTCCTATTGCCAATAATGATCTAAAGCAGAGGTCGGCAAACATTTTCTGAAAAGGTCAAGATAATAAATATTTCAGACTTTGGAGGCCATCTGGTCTCCGCCACAACTGCTCGACCCTCTGTGAATGTTCAGAAACAGCCAGAGACGGTACATAAGCAAACACGTGTGGCTGTGGGTCCATAAAACATTACGTATAAAAATAGTTGGATTTGACCCGTGGGCCATAGTTTAGCAACCCTTGATCCAAGGGAATTTTAAAGGACACATGTACAAATTCGGGTATATCTTGAGCCAAACTGTGAGGTAAAGTAAGTGTAAAAATTAAAATTATTCTCCAATAGCTTCATGTTATTTTTCTTCTAAAGTATTCTGGGTTATCTATCAAAAGCTAAAGACACACTATAAAGTACAATGATTAAATACCAAGATTTGAAATTAAAGTTTCCCTGTCCTTAATTTTTAAAAATTGTAAGTCAGGAAGAGAAAGACAAATGCCACCTGATGTCACTCATATGTCGAATCTGAAGTGTGACACAAATGACCTAATCTACAAAACCGGCTCGCAGACATGGAGAACAGACTTGTGGTTGCCAAGGGGGATGGACTGGGAGTTTGGAGTGAGCGGATGCAGACTATTCACTACAGGATGGACAAACGACAAGGCCCTACTGCGTGCTCAGGGAACTGACTGCGATACCCTATGAGAAACCAGAAGGGACAAGGATATGAAACATAACATGTTCATGAATAACTGAATCAAACTGCTGCACCGCAGACACTAACACAACACCGTAAGTCAACTACACCTCAGTAAAATCAACTTTAAAAAGAAATCTAAAAATTGTAATTACATCCTATTGCACGTTTTCACAAAATCAGAACTATTCTCAGTTCTAGCTTTCCCTGTCCACCTAGTGGACAATGGAAAGAACTCAGCGCCAGGCCCCACCTGTTTCACCCAGAGCCACACACTTACAGGTTCTCAAGGGCATCACTTGTCTGGCGGGTACAGTGTCCCTTCACCTCCACGTGTCATTGGCGTGGTCACCAGGCTAACGTGGTCACCTCCAGGGCCGGGAATCGGAATAGGGAGCAAAAGAGCGAGTGCTCAGTGCGACCTGCAGATGACACTCTTCTTTCTTTGTCTTTTTATGGCCGCACCTGCAGCATTTGGAGGTTCCCAGGCTAGGGCTGGAATCAGAGCTCTAGCTGCGGTCTACACCACAGCCACAGCAACGCTGGATCCGAGGCTCATCTGCCACCCATGCCAGATCCTTAACCCACTGAGCGAGAGGCCAGGGATCGAACCCGCATTCTCATGGGCATGATGTTGTGTTTTTAACCCACTGAGCCACCACGGGAGCCCTGCAAGTGATGCTTTTCTATCTGGAAGCCATTCCATGCTGGCTGGTGGGAGGCACCGGATGAGTGACTTGTCTTTCTTCTCAGCCGACCGCCCCCCCACTGAGGCCACATCCATCCCCCGTGTCCGACTTTGCATTTCAAAGACACAGGGCAGGACGGCTGAAGAAGCCGTTTCCTGGGCCCCCACTGGTGTGAGTCCTGAGGGAGGTTGTTGGGTTAGGGGTTGCGCTGGGTGTGTCGCTGCTCCGTGGATCCCTGTGTGGGGCGCTTCTGGTCTGGGAGGCCTGCGGGTACCCCCTACCGGACCCGTTGGAGCCACTGTTCTCCCCTCCTACGCGATGGGATGGCCTGTGTTTAAGTGACACCTTGAGGGCCCTCTTGGCCTTGGTGGTGTCTGCCCGCCGCACTTCACCGTGAGGCCCGTATTTCAAAGGCTGGTTTTACGTCAACAGAGTTGGGTTGTGGCGCAAGTCCCGCTAGTGAGACAGGATGCAGGCACTTTCCTACCGCTGGACGTTCAGACCCAGGGATGGTGCTGGGGCAGGGTGATGGCAAATTTAGAAAGAACCTCCAGGCAGTCCAGGCAGGGCCCTTGACCCGGCGCAATCGCAGCTTCACGTCGCTTTTCCTGTTTTAAAGACGGGTCAATGAGCCTCTCTTCTGTGTCCAGAAGCAAACAGGAAAACAAAACAACCCAAAAGGCGCCCTTGTCACCGAAAGCCTTTCTGAAACCTGTTTTCCTCCTCGTGCTGGGCCTGTCTCAGCCCTCACCCCCCGCCCCCCCCCCCCGTCCCTGCCCCCGGGCTGTGATTTCCAGGCCAGGAAAGCACGTTGCGCCCCTGATCTGCAGCGGCCCACGTGCACAGGCCTGATAATTCGGGGCTGATGAGAGGCTCGGTCCCCCGTCCCAGGAAAGCTGACAGCGTGGCACAGACGGGTCGTTTATAACGAGCCAAGGGGAGGGGGCTGGGGGCGGCCTCGGCCTCAGGGCTGCGGGAGCTGAGCTGCTCGGCCGGGCCCGGCCCGCCCCCGGTCCGGCCCGCCCCCCGTCCTCGATCCTGCGATCCTGCAACCTGGTGAGACGTCTCTGCGAGGATGAAGAGCAGTCAGTGCCCCGCTTGGCCGGGGCGCGGGATTAATGCGCGCCCCCGCCCCCCGGCTTCAGACGTGCGGGGACTTGCCCCTCCGGGCCCCAAGGTGGTCAAACCCGAGCCCGCCGCATCTCTGGCATTCAAGACGGATGCTGTATTGTGAAGAGAACCGCGAACCACGGCCCGGGAGGCCAGGGTCTAAGCCGGGCTTCATGCCCACCCAGCTGTGTCTTCTCGGGACGTCCCGACTCTGAAACCAGGGTCTGGGGAGGGGGGCTTCTGAGACCCTCCCAGGTCTCAGTCAGGGGCGCTGCCCTCACTAGAGCCCAGGCCTCCTGTCTTCCTTTCTCCAGATCATTCTCTCTCTCTCTCTTTTTTTTTTGGCCATGCCTGAGGCATGCGTAAGTTCCTGGGCCGGGGATCAAACCCGCACCCCAGCAGTGAGGACACTATCCTTAAACCCCTGTGCCACCGGGGAACCCCTCTCCAGATCTTCTTTGATCTCTTCTCTGCGCCTCTCTGTGAACAGTCTCTCCCTCCTTCTCACTCACTCAGGATGCTTCTAAGAATTTGTAAATATTTTTCAGGCACTAGATCCTGACCAATTTAATTATAGTTTATCTCTGTTTTCTATGGTTTTTTTCCCCCCCGGTTGGAAAATGATGTGTTTATTTTGCAATTTTTTGTTATATTATTTTTTAAGATAGAGTTGATTTCCAATGTTGTGCCAATTTCTGCCGTGCAGCCAAGTGTCTGGTCACTTTTTATAACTAGATTTAGAACCAGTCTTTCAGGCATTTCTCCTCTAACTTAACTGAGAGGCCCCCGCCGTTTCCGGGACACCGACTTCAGTTTGGAGCTCATAATTTTGCTCTGTCTGTTCTTCAACTGGAATGACGTCTCAAGGTTGCCTTTTTCCCAAGGTGGCCTAGATGCCAAGTTCTTTAGTCACCCCATATCCAAAAATGTTCTTTGGACACCACGCTCAATGAAAGGAAACCGAGCTCTGTGCACAGGCCCTTCCGTCGTTCGTTTGTTACAAGCCTCGGGCCCTTTTTACTGAAGTTTCATGCCAGACCCCTCCCCACCTTCGTTTATCAGGAGCCTAATGATTGTGCTATTTTGTTTGCCTTTCCAGATACATGCTTATGAAATACTTGATGCTCACATTCTAAAATTAAAAATTGCCAATGTTTTTCAAAGCGTGGCTCTCTCCCAGAGCCAGAGATGCGTTGCAGGGGCTGCAGGAGTGGAGGCGAGGCTTTCTCTGGGGGTCGTGCAAGGGTTGAGCCCGTACCTGGGGACAGACGAATAGCGGTCACTAAGCTGCTGCACAGAGAGCGTCTGAGGTCCGGAGACAGGCCCGCTGCGGACGCAAGTTCCCGTCTTCCTCCAGGGGTTGTGAAGGCTCTGCTTGTCTTAGAGCTCCCGATACTATCACTCGTTGTCACAAAGGTTTAGTTAGTTGCTCGTGTTGTCAGGGCTTTTCTTTCGGGATCTTCGTTGGTATTTTCACAGGCTTTGGGAGAAACACCTCAGTTCCCAAGAGCCAGACGTCACTTTAGAACAGCATCTGGGACACCGTCCACAGGGTCAGAAATGATCTTTTAAACGGTACGAAAATACATGAGTTTCCCAACGCAGTCAACTTAGGAGGAGAAAATCCGAGGGGGCAGCAAGGAGCCTTGCGAGACACGGGCCTGTTTCTGTATTTCCTTAGAGGCGAGGAATGAGATGGGCGGTGGGACTGCTTGGGAAGCCCTGAAGTCCTGCCCAAACGTAAAGATTATTGCTTGAATTTACGATCCCAGATAACGCTGGCCTTTCAGGCCGGTTCTTCCCTCTGACCAGGACACAGATGTCTTTGCAGCCCCTCCCTGAGCCCCCCACCCCCGCCCCCCGATTATCAGCCGAGGGTCCTTGACCTTCCTCTCCTCCTCTCAGGGCTGAGGGACGTGGTGTTGCTCTCTTGGAATCATCCTGCTTCTTTTGACACAAAATCTGGGAAGAGCGTGTTGTATGCTAATCCCAACCTCGCAGTTCCTCCTCCCCCAGCGTCTCCTCCTGGGTGACCGCAGAGGCTTTGGTTTTGAAATTTTTGAGTCTCTTTCTGTTTGGTGAAGAAGTTCCTTTGTATCATTTTTATTAGATTCCACGTATTAGTGATCTCATCGGATATGTGTCTTTGACTGACTTCACTTAGTATGAGACTCTCTTGGTCCGTCCATGTTGCTGCAAATGGTGTGAGTTCATTTTTTTTTATTGCATATATGTGCCACATCTTCACACGACGATGTACAAAACAGTAAGTAACAAGGACCTGCTGCATAGCACAGGGAAATCTACTCAATATTCTGTGATACCTTATATGGGAAAAGAATCGTGTGTGTGTGTATATATATATATATATTCTTTAACTCTTTATTATTTTACTCATTATATATATACGCATATGATTCATTTTGCTGTACACCTGAAAATAACACAACACTGTAAGTCAACTATAGTCCAATAGAAAGCTTAAAAATCAAAATCAAGGGAGTTCCCGCCGTGGCGCAGTGGTTAACGAATCCGACTAGGAACCATGAGGTTGCGGGTTCGGTCCCTGCCCTTGCTCAGTGGGTTGACGATCCGGCGTTGCCGTGAGCTGTGGTGTAGGTTGCAGACGCGGCTCGGATCCCGCGTTGCTGTGGCTCTGGCGTAGGCCGGTGGCTACAGCTCTGATTCAACCCCTAGCCTGGGAACCTCCATATGCCGCGGGAGCGGCCCAAAGAAATAGCAGCAACAACAACAACAACCAAAAAAAAAAAGACAAAAAAAAATCAAAATCAGGGAGAGTGAGAACCACCCCTTTCTTTCTCTTTATTGATCACTCAGAAGTTTAGAAGGCATTTACCATCGAGGGCACTAGGAAATGGACCGGGTTTTAAGTCTGATGCTCGGGTATCTTTTTCTTCCTGTGGAGTTTGTATTTATTCTCTTTTCTTTTTTAAGTTAAAGCACACGTGGCTTACAGTGTTGTGCCGGTTTCTGCTCTACAGTAAAGCGACCCAGCCACACACATGTAGACAATCTTTTTCTCCTACCATCTTCCATCCTGTTCTATCCCAGGAGACTGGTACAGTGCCCTGTGCTGCATGGTAGAACCTCGTTGCTCATCCATTCTGAATGGAAGAGCTTGTGGTGCTTGGGTTTCTTGACGACAGGTGGGCTCATGACATTTGCACATGGAGAGCAGGTCAGTGTGGGAGCCGGTTCAAAACCCTAAGTCTTCCTCTCCCCCAGACGCCAACTCAAACAACAACCAAGGAGAGGTTTCCTTCCAGCCTCACAAGGCACGTTTGGAGAGGGGTCCCCCATCAAAACAGCAGGAGAAGAACCTTTGGCACGGCTAGGCCTTGGCCCAAGGGACGCGGGCCAGCGGCCCTGGAGTTGGGGGCGGCTTCCTCTGCTGTGGGCTCTTACCATCAGGGCCCAGGAACCACCTTTGTGCCATGGCCATGAAAAGAGCATGTTTTCCCTAGAATTTTCTGCTGCCAGAGGCTTCCAAAAACAGACACACGGTTCTGTTTGGTTGCAGAGACTGAAAAAAAAAAAAATGTATGCATGCACGGGCCAGATTTATTTATTTCTCAACGGAAATTAGCTTTGCCTCACAACGCTGGACTTCCCCTTACAGAAGAAAGCCTTTAAAAAACAGACTGTGTCCTTTTACCTGTTTGCGAGATTCCAGGCAGAATGAATGATTCACACCCTGAGATGAAGGGGGAAGTGGTGTTTTGACAGAATGTCAAAGCCGGCCATGCCATCAACAAAAGATTCCCGCCGACGTTGCCTGGGTGTCTGGGGAGGCAGACAGAACACGTGCCCTGGAGCAGAACGGACGTGGATTTTCATTCTGTCCCTTTCACTCGTTCCTGTGTGTCTCTGGACAACTCACGAGACCTCTCTGAGCCTATTTCCTCATCTGAGAAATTTTGCCAATCCTTTCTGCTTTTCGCTGTTGTGAGATGCAGGAAATGATACCTCTGATCTCGGTCTGTGGTTAAGTGCTTAGTAAGTGTCCTTTTGCCTCCGTCTTCATTGTCTTCTTCCTAAGGCACGTGGACTTGAATTCTGGCTGCCTGTGTCTGTTGTGGGAACAGAGTCCCATCCTTGAACTTCACCGTCCGGCAGTGACATCTAGTTTTGATGTTTCGGGCACGAAACGTGGGACAGAGATGACCTCCTTGGTCCCTGTCTTCTCGAATGCAGGGGACCGCTCAGCTGGGGGACGCGTCTGTCTTCCTGCTGCCTCCAGGCTCAAGGGCGACGCGGAGACAGTCAGCATCTGAACTAACCTCAGCACTTTCCCTGGGCGTCTGTTGCGGGCGCGGCTCTCTTCCTGACCTTGCGGATTTGAAATCCGTTCTGTGGATGCATATGTGCCCTGCGTCGTGAGTCATACGCCTCTTTTGGTGTAATGTGTGGAATCACACTTGAGAACAGAGCGGCAAGAGTGAGGCTGTGCAGAACCTCAACTCTGACAAGCTGCTGATGAGTCAAGGCCCTGGCCCCACCTGGAACCTCGGCGACGTAGACAAGAGTGGTCTTATTTTGCTCGTGAAGAATCCAGGGCCCAGAGTACTTAAGCAACCTGCTCAGGATCACACAGCTTCTTAACAACAGAATCAAGACCGAATCCACATTTTTGTTCCCAGTTTCCTACAAAACTGTGTTTTCTTCATGGAGATACACCATCCATGAGCCATATTTTAGGATAAAACCAGTAAGGAGTTGTCTTTCATCTTCATTAGAATTCTTAGGCAGAAATCTTCACTTGTAAATGTTAGCCTCAACCCTGCTGGAAGAGAAACCTTCATTTTTTTTCTCTCTTTTTTTTAAGAGAAGGGGGCTACTTTTTTCTTCAAAATAAATTTTTGGGGTTTTTTTTGTTTGTTTTGTCTTTAGGTAAAATTTCTATTATTTTCCACCTGTAAAACTTTAGACTCTCATTTGAAAACGTCTCCCTGGTTCCCTCCGTAAACTGTTCTCCCATCGAACTTCTGGTTCTGAGCACCTGCCTCCTTCCCACGCTCAGCCCCATAACCAGGTTCCAGCCCCTCAAGCCTGGAGTATCCTGGACACGCCTCCCTGCGTGATTACCCGGCCGGGTCCTGCCCTGTGCCCCGACTCGGACCTTCCCGAGCCCTGATATTAATCCCACTGTCACCATTTCAGTCTGATTCCACTCAGTTCCCCTGTTTCAAACGGACCCGCTCCTCCATCTGCGTTCAGTTCAGAGCTTGGGTCTTGCAGCCTCTTCACAGCCACCCTCTGGGTCACGTTCTCATGTCGGGTTCTCCCACCATCGGACCGGCTGCATCCAGGTCACCTTCTGCCTGTCCTCGCCCTGTCCCTCTTGTCTGCTGACTTCCTCTCATCCGATGCAGTGGAAAGAGCCTTGACCTTGGCACCGGGAGGACCATCCGTCGCCTCCCGTATGCTGACCGTGGGAACCTGGACATCCTGTTTCCCTCCCTGAATCTCGGCTCCTTCATCAGAAAACCGCGCTTATCTTTCCTACGATGGTGTAAAGCTTGGACAAGAAAGCCGTTGCTAACATGTGCAGACACAGCACATTATTCAGAGAGCTTCCTGCACCCTAAAGACACATCCCCCGTGGCGCTGTGCGCCCCGCGGTGCTCGGGGCATGGGCAGAATGAGCAGGAGGCCAGGCAGCTCCTGCTCCGAGGCTTACCTGGGCCCGGGGACAGGGGCCCTGCGGGGGGCGGGGGGGGCTCACCTCCTTTTCTCTCGGTATCCAAACTTCCACAAGGTGGAGATGGAGGTGGCCGTGGCCCTTTGTTGAACGCATGCATCCCGTGGAGAAGTATGTATTTTTCACACACGCTGTAAACGTCTCACTGACGTGTAACCGCGTTCCGAAAAGGACGCACCTCCTGGGGTGGGAGCCAGTGACTGTTCACCCGGCGGACACCCTGTGTCGCCAGCACCCGCATCATGGGCTGGGATATTCCCAACTTTCTCGGAGTCCCCGTGCCCCCTTTCTGTCATTAATCCCCCCCCTCCGGGTGCAACTGCTGTCCTGACATCTAACACTTTGGGTGGGTTTGGCCAGTGTTTGAACTTTTTATAAGAGAAATCACACGTATGTTTGTGGTCGGCTGGACGGGAGGTCTCTGAGGGATGGTCTTCTGGGGTCCCTCCAGGAGTGGCCATGTCACCCTTCGTGTGTCCGCAAGGCGCTTGGCATGGACTCGGGTGTGTGATGAGAGGTCAAGATTTGTTTGGCTGTAGGAAGGACTAATTGACCAAACACCATTTATGACACACACAGGGCGGGGGGCGGGGGAGGGGGATTTGGGTGTGGGAAGAAGTGCCTCCAGGGAGGGCTGCTGGCATGTGCGGCGGGCGGGGTGGGAGCAGGACGACAGTATGAAGGCAGTGGGAATTCAGGGGAAATGGCCCAAACGGATGGGTAAGAGAAAGCAAAAGAGATGGGTTCCATTTTCATACTTTCTCGAGTGTGTCATAAGCACCACGAATATGGGCTATTATGCCATCGAGGGCGCCCTCTGCGTGGTGGCCCTGACAGTGCCGGGGCAGTGGCATCTTGTCCCAAGGCAGGTCTTTCTCTGGAATTGTAGGAGGGGCACAACCCTGGGGTGGGTCTTCCCTTGTCCATGGTGGGAACCCTCTGGGCTGGTGGGCAACTTCAGCCACTAACTACTCACTTGATTCAGGGCGGGAGGAGAAAAGAAGAAGCTATTTAGTAGGTCTGTCCTGCTCCCCGTCGGCCCTAATGTTTCCCCGGGCCTAGACAGACAGCTGCTCAGACACCTCTAGGCTACTGACACCAAGCCCAGCATGACTCATCAGATCCAAAAAGAAGTCCCCGGGACACCAGGGTGGCACAATGTCATCAATCAGATGGAAGTGTGGAAGTGTTGCCAGACAGGGTCCCTCTGTTGGCACAACTGCATCTCTCTCTCTCTCTCTCTCTCTCTCTCACACACACACACACACACACACACACACACACACACACACACACACACGGGAGGAAACTGGTGCCCCTGAGAAACTGAGCTCATCTCCTCTCCAGCCCCCAGAACAAGCCAGCCCATCCTTACAGAGAACTTAGCTTTGCCAACGAATGTATGGCTCTCCCATCAGGCCTCCTTGCTGTCTGAATGTCCTACACAGGAGGCCTCAAAGCAGCGGGTGTGTGCACATCCCAGCAACATTCAAGGGGGTCCCTGACCTCCTCTGGACCCTCATTATCTGCAAAGAATGGGGTTCTCCTGGCTGCTGGGAATTCTGTACACAGGTGTCACTTTCTCGAGAGCAGTGCTTGGGGTATCCTAGATGTGGTCCTGCCCACACTCCGTGTACAATCCAGATTCCCCAGCGCCTTGGCTTGATTCTTCTGGCAAGGTGAATCAGCTGAGATTTGAGAGGTCAAGAGCATAGCTGTGGTCACCCAAGTGGCAGTGGGCAGACACGGACCACAGAACTCCTCTCATCTCGGACAGCTTCACGGACTCTCTGTTATTATATTCCCTGTGGTCTGGCAAGCAGAAAGTGGGACCCGTCTCCTCCAGCTCTTTGTCTCGTGTCTAAGTGCTGGTAAAGCCAAAAAGACTCATTTACCTAATTCGCTTCCATCCATGCAATTTAACTCTGTCCTCTGGATGCGTTCTTTGCTTTAAAAATAAATCAAGGTGGGGTTCCCATTGTGGCTCAGTGGTAATGAACCCACCTGGTATCTATGAGGTTGCAGGTTTGATCACTGGCCTTGCTCAGTGGGTTAAGGATCAGGCATTGAGACGGGATTAAAATGGCAGAGCAGAAGGACTGGATCCCACCTTCTCTCGTAAAACAACAAAATCACAACCAACTTCTGAACAACCTTCAACCAAATAGACTGCAACTATCAAAAAAGATATCCTACTCCAGAAGACAAAGAGGAGGCCACATAGAGACGGTAAGAGGGGCGATTACACGATATAAGCAACCCCATACGCAGCAGGTGGGCAGCCCACAGACTGGAAAGTAACTTTATCTCAGAGACTCACCTAATGGAGTGAGAGTTCTGAGCCCCACATCATGTCCCCACGCCTAGGGATTTGGCACTGGGAGAAGGAGCCCCCAGAACATTTGGCATTGAAGGCCAGTGGGGCTTGTGTGCAGAAGCTCCACAGGACTGGGGGAAACAGAGACCCCTTTCTTGAAAGGCGCACACAGGCTTTCATGTGCACTGGTTCCCAGGGCAAAGCAGAGACTCCCTAGGAATCTGGATCAGACCTGACTGCAGTTCTTGGAGGATCTCCTGGGGAAACAAGGGGGTGACTGTGCCTCGTTGTTGGGGAAAGATATTGGAGACAAAGATCTCAGGAATGTTCTTCAGCATGTGCTCCTCTAGAGGGGCGATTTTGGAGAAGTATGGCCCCATGATCAGGGCTGAGAAGCCCCAGGCCAAACAATAATCTGGTGGGATCACAGCCCCACCCATCAGTAAACAGGCTGCCGAAAGACTCCCCAGGCACACAGCCCTCTAATCTCACCCAGATACAAAGCCCCTCCCACCAGAAGAATAAGAATCAGCTCCACCTACCAGCGGCCGGGCACCAGTCCCTTCATCAGGAAGCCTACAGGAAGCCCCCTACCAACCTCAGCCACAGGGGGCAGGGGAGCAGACATCAGAAGCAAGAGAGTCTACAACCCTACTGCCTGCAAAAAGGAGACCACACCAAAAATCTATACAAAATGAAAAGGCAGAGAACTATAACTCAGATAACAGAGCAAGAAAAACCCCCAGAAAAACAGCTAAGTGATCTGGAGATTATCAGACCCCATGAAAAAGACTTTAGACTGATGACAGTGAAGATGATTCAAGACACTGGAAATAAACTGGAAGCAAAGATTAATAAATTACAGGAAACAATGAGCAAAGAAACACAAGATTTAAGTATTAAGCAAGCAGAGATGCAAAAACAATAACAAATAAAAGATTAATTAGAAACCACTACCAGCAGAATACAGGAGGCAGAAGAACGAATAAGCGAGGTGGAGGACAGACTAGTGGAAATCACTGATGAGGAACAGAAAAGAGAAAAAAGATTGAAAAGTAATGACAGTCTAAAGGAACTCTAGGACAACATTAAACGCACCAACATCCATATTGCAGGGGTGCCAGAAGGAGGAGAGAGAGAGAGAAAGGGCCAGAAAAAAATATTTGAAGAGATAATAGCCAAAAACTTCCCTAACATGGGAAAGGAATCACTCACTCAAATCCAAGAAGCACAATGAGTACCACATAGAATAAACCCAAGGAGGAACATCCCAAGACACATATTAATCAAACTGACCAAAATTAAAGACAACGAGAAAACACTGAAAGCAGCTAGGGAATGAAAACAAATAATATACAAGGAAACTCCAATAAAGTTATCAGCAGATTTTTCAGCAGAAACTCTGCAGGCCAAAAGGGAGTGGCATGACATACTTAAAGGAAAAAACCTCCAAATGAGATTCCTAGCAAGGCTCTCATTCAGATTTGAAGGAGAAATCAAGAGTTTTACAGACAAGCAAAAGCTAAGAGAATTCAGCACCACTAAACCAGCTTTACAACAAATACTAAAGGAACTTCTCTAGGCAGAAAAGAAAAGCCCACAACTAGAAACAAAAATACTAAAAATGACAAGGCTCACCATAAATGCATATATACAGTAAAGGTAGGAAATCATCCACACACAAATATGCTACCAAAATCAGAAATTGTGAGAAGAGGAGGGTACAAACGCAGGACATTGGAGAGGCACTTGCAATTAAGAGACCAACAACTTAAAACAATCTCATATATATATAGACTCCTATATCAAAACTTCAGGGTTATTTTTGGGAGTTCCCATCATGGCACAGCGTAAACAAATCCAACTAGGAAACATGAGGTTGGAGGTTCGATCCCTGGCCTCACTCAGTGGATTCAGGATCCAGTGTTGCCGTGAGCTGTGGTGTAGGTCACAGATATGGCTCAGATCTAACATTGCTGTGGCTCTGGCTGATCAGTGGCTACAGCTCCAATTAGACCCCTAGCCTGGGAACCTCCATATGCTGCGAGTGCAGCCCTAAAAGGACAAAAAGACCAAAAAACAAAAACAAAAAACAAAAACTTCAGGGTAACTTTCAACCAAAAATCTACAATAGATACACACACAAATAAGAAAAAGCAACTCAAATACAACACCAAAGATAGTCATCAAACCACAAGAGGTGAGAAGAAGGGAAGAAAAAAGAACAACAAAAGCTAATCAAAAATAGTTAATAAAATGGCAGTAAGAACATATATATCAATAATTACCTTAAATGTAAATAGACTAAATGCCCCAATCAAAAGACACAGACTGGCTGAATGGATACAAAAACAAGACCCATATGTATGCTATCTTCAAGAGACCCACTTCACTTCTAGGGACACATAAAAATTGAAAGTGAGAGAATGGAAGAAAATATTCCATGCAAATGGTAATCAAAAGACTGCTGGAGTAGCAATTACTCATATCAGACAAAATAGATCTTAAAGATTATAAGAGACAAAGGAGGAAATCACATAATGATCAAAGGATCAATCCAAGAAGATATAACAATTGTAAATATATATGCACCCAACATAGGATCACCTCAATATATATGGCAACTGTTAACAACCTTAAAAGGAGAAATTGACAATAACACAATAATAGCAGGGGACTTTAACACCCCATTTATAGCAATAGACAGATCATCCAGACAGAAAATCATTAAGGAAACACAGTCCCTAAATGAAGCATTAGACCAGACGAACTTAATAGATATTTATAGGACATTCCATCCACAAGCAGCAGAATACACGTTCTTCTCAAGTGCACATGGAACATTCTCTAGGATTGATCACATTCTGGGCCACAAATCTGGGTAACTTTAAGAAAACTGGAATAATATCAAGCATCTTTTCTGACAACAACACTATATGACTGGAAATCAACAACAAGAAAAAACTGCAAAAAACACAAACATGTGGAGGCCAAACAACATGCTTCTAAACAACGAATGGACTACTGAGGAAATCAAAGAGGAAATTTAAAAACACCTAGAAGCAAATGACAACAAAGACACAACACTCAAAAACCTATGGGATGCAGCAAAAGCAGCTCTAAGAGTGAAGTTTACATCAATACAAGCCTACCTCAGGAAACAAGAAAAAGCTCAAATAAACAACCTAACTTTACATATAAAACAGCTAGAGAGAAGAACAAAAAATTCCTAAAGTTAGCAGAAGGAAAGAAATCATAAAGATCAGAGCAGAAATCAATGAAATAGAAATGAAGAAAAGCATAGAAAAGATCAATGAAATTAAAAGCTGGTTCTTTGAAAAGATCAACCAAATTGATAAGCACTTAGCCAGACTTATCAAGAAAACAAGAAAGAGGATTCAAAATCAATAGAATTAGAAATGAAAAAGAAGTTACAACAGACATCACAGAAATACCAAGGATTGTAAGAGACTACTACATGCCACTATATGCTAATAAACTGGACAACCTAGAAGAAATGGACAAATTGTTAGAAAAGTACAATCTTCCAAGACTAAGCCAAGAAGAAATAAAAAAGATGAATGGACCCATCACAAGTCCTGAAATTGAAACCGTGAATAAAAAACTTCCAACAAACAAAAGTCCAGGACCAGATGGCTTCACGGCAAATTCTACCCAACATTTAGAGAAGAGCTGACACCTCTCCTTCTGAAACTATTCTGAAAGACCGCAAAGGAAGGGACACTCCCAAACTGATTCTAAGGAGGCCACTATCACCCTCACACCAAAACCAGACAAAGATGCCCCCCCAAAAGAAAATTACAGTCCAATATCACTGATGAACATAGATGCAGAAATCCTCAACAAAATACTAGCAAACCACATCCAACTATACATTAAAAGGGTTGTACATCATGATCAAGTGGGATTTAACCCAGGGATGCAAGGGTTCTTCAATATCCGCAAATTGATCAGTGTGATACACCACATTAAACTGAGGAATAAAAACCATATGATCCTCTCAATAGATGTAGAAAAAGTCTGTGACAAGATCCAACACCCATTTCTGATAAAAACCCTTTAGAAAGTAGGCATAGAGGGAACCTATCTCAACATAATACAGACCATACATGACAAACCCAGAGCTAACATCATCCCCAATGATGAAAAGCTGAAAGAATTCCTACTGAGACAGGAACAAGACAAGAATGTCTGCTCTTGCCACTGCTATTCAACATAGTTTTGGAAGTCCTATCCACGGCAGTCAGAGAAGTAAAAGAAACAAAAGAAATACAAATTGAAAAGGAAGAAGTAAAACTATCACTATTTGCAGATGGTGTGATACAATACCTAGAAAATCCTAAAGACGCTACCAGAAAACTGTTAGAGCTCATCAATGAATTTGGCAAAGTCACAGGATACACAATTAATACACAGAAATTGACTGCGTTTCCACATGCTAATAATGAAAGATCAGAAAGGGAAATTAGGGAAACAATCCCATTTACCATCCCCTCAAAAAGAATAAAATACTTAGGAATAAACCTATCTAAAGAGACAAAAGACCTATACTCTGAAAACAATAAGACACTGATAAAAGAAATCAAAGATAACACAAACAGGGATGGAAAGACATAGCATGCTCTTGGATTGGAAGAATCAGTATTATCCAAATGACTATCATACCCAAAGTAATTCAATCTGTACCAAAGTACCAAGGACATTTTTTTTTTCAAAGAAGATGTGCAAGGCTTTTATGGAGAAAATTATAAAAAATCATCAAAAGTTATGAAAGACCTAAATGAATGAATGGAGAAATATTTCTATGATCAAGAATACAAAGATACATTATATAAATTGATTATAACACACTCAAACACACTCCTGAAAATTTGTCAAGGACATTTTTCACAGAACTAGAATGAAGTATTTTAAAGTTTGTCTGGAAGCATCTAGCACCCAGAAATAGCCTAAGCCATCCTGAGAAAGAAAAATGGAACTGGAGGAATCAGGCTCCCTGACTCCAGACTATACTACAGAGCTACAGTCATCAAAACCATATGATACTGGGACAAAGACAGAAATATAGATCAGTGAAACAGGATAGAAAGCTCAGAATTAAACTCATGCACCTACAGTCAACTAATCTATGACAAAGGAGGCAAGAATATATAATGGAGAAAATACAGTCCTTTCAATAAGTGGTGCTGAGAAAACTGGACAGGTACATGTAAAAGAATGAAATTAGAACAATTCCTAACACCATACACAAAAATCAACTCCAAATGTATTAAAGACTTAAATATAAGACTGGATACAGTAAAACTCTTAGAGGAAAACATAGGCAAAACACTCTCCAACATAAACCACAGCAATATCTTCTCAGATCCACCACATAGAGTAATGACAATAAAAACACAAATAAATGGGACCTAGTTAAACTTAAAAGGTTCTGCACAGCAAAGGAAACACTAAACAAAAGGAAAAGACAACGCACGGAATGGGAGAAAATGTTTGCAAATGAAGCAACTGACAAGGGATTTATCTCCGAAATTTATAAACACCTCCTGCAGCTCAATACCAAAAAAAACCAAACAACCCCAACAATAAATGGGCAGAAGATCTAGACAGACAATTCAGCAAAGAAGACATACAGATGGCCAAAAAACACAAGAAAAGATGTTCAACATCACTCATTATTAGAGAAATGCAAATCAAAACCACTATGCGGTACCACCTTACACCAGCCAGAATGGCCATCATCAAAAAGTCTACAAACAATAAGGGCTGGAGAGGGTGTGCAGAAAAGGGAACCCTATTACACTGTTGGTGGGAATGTAAATTGGTGCAACCACTGTGCAAAACAGTATGGCGATGCTTCAGAAAACTAAAAATAGAACTACCATTTGACCCAGCAATCCCATGCCTGGGCACCTATCCAGAGAAAACCATGACTTGAAAAGACACATGTACTCCAGTGTTCACTGCAGCACTATATACAATAGCCAAATATCCATCAGCAGAGGAGTGGGTCAAGAAGATGTGGTCCATATACACAATGGAATATTACTCAGCCATTAAAAGGAATGAAATGACAGCATTTGCAGCCACATGGATGGACCTAGAAATTATCATGCGAAGTGAAGTCAGTCAGACAGGGAGACACCAACATCATGTGCTATCACTTCCATGTGGAATCTAAAAAAAGGACACAATGAACTTCTTTGCAGAACAGATCCTGACTCACAGACGCTGAAAAACTCATGGTCTCCAAAGGAGACAGGTTGGTGGGTGGGGGGATGGGCTGGGGGTTTGGGATGGAAATGCTATAAAATTGGGTTGTGATGATCCTTGTACAACTATTAATTAATAAAAATTCATTGAGTAATTTTTAAAAAAAGGATCTGGCACTGCTGTGAACTGTGGTATGGGTCACAGACATGGCTCATATCCAGCGTTGCTGTGGCTGTGGTGGAGGCTGGAAGCTGCAGCTCCAATTGGACCCCTAGCCTGGGAATTTCCATATGCCACAGGTTCAGCCCTAAAAAATTTTTTAATTTTTTTAAATTGTAAGAAAATAAAAATAAATGAGGGTAAAACAGGCACAGCATAATATTTACCATCTTCCCCATTTTTTAGTGTACGGTCAGTAGTGGGAAGTGCGTTTACACTGTTGAGCGATTGCTCTTCAGAACCCTTTTCATCTCAGAAAATTTAAAGCTCTGTCCCCATGAAACACTCAGGCCTCAGTCCACCTCCCCCAGGCCCTGCAGTCATTCCCCTACTTTCTGTCTCTGTCCCCTCCAGGGACCTCGTACAAGGGGCATCACACCTTGCATGTCCTCCTGAGACTGGCTGATTCACCCAGCAAAGCCTCAAGGTCATCCCTGTTGCAACAGGTGTCAGAATGCCCTTCTTTTACTCAATACTTGGTAACAACCTGTATGGGAAAAGAATCTGGAAAAGAATATATCTATATAAACTGAATCACTTTGCTGTATGCCTGAAACTAACACAGCATTCCATGGCCTTGTTCAGTGGGTTAAGGATCTGGCGTTGCTGAGAGCTGGGGTGTAGGTTGCGGATGCGGCTCGGATCCCCAGCTGCTGTGACTGTGGCGTACGCCAGTGGCTATAGCTCTAATTTGACCCCTAACCTGGGAGCCTCCATATGCTGCGGGTATGGCCCTAAATTAAAAAAAACAAAAACAGAAACTAACACAGCATTGTAAATCAACTATACTCCAATATAAAATTTAAATAAACAAAAGTTTAAAAATGCACACATCCTACTATAATATAAAATAGACAACCAACAGAGAGCAACTGCAGAGCACAGGGAACCATACTCAGTATCTTGTAATAACCTAAAGTGGAAAAGAATTTTAAAAAGAATACATATATATATATATATATATATATATATATATATATATATATATTTAAAAACCTTAATAACTTAATCACTTTTGCTGTACTCCTGAAATTAACACATTGTAAATCAACTATGTTTCAATAAATTTTTTTTAAAAAGAATGCCTCTCTTTTTTAAGGCAGAATAATATTCCCTTATGTGGACAGATCACATTGTGTCTCTCCATTTACCCTCTGTGGAGACTGGTCTTGCTTCCACTTTTTGGCTATTATAAGAGAATATAATAATTCTCCTTTTTTCTTCGGGGACAAAGAACAAATGTGTATGACCTGCCTTTTTTTTAAAAGCTCATTACTGAATAACTTTTTGAAATAGAATTCATATACCATAAAAGTGACTCCTTTAAATAATACAACCCAGCCTTTTCTATATATTCACACAGAAATTCAACTGCCACCACGGTCTAACTTAGGACATTTGCATCACACCCAAAAGAACCCTGCAGCCACTGGCCGTCATTCCCATTCCACCCGCTCCCGTGAGCCCCAGGCAGCCACCACACTGCTTTCTGAATGAAGGTTCTCGCTTCTTCAGTTCCGTGCTAACGCTTCTATTTTGCCGTCGAGTGGCGTGTGAGATGCTGTCTCACTGTGGTCTGATGTGCAGTTCCTTCAGGACAATGATGCTAAGTGTCTTTTCATGGGTTTGTCGGCCACTTGTACATCTTGTTTGGATACATGTCTGTTCAGATCTTTTGCTCGTTTAAAAAAAGATTGAGAAATTTATCTTGTAATTTTTGATATTTAAGAGTTATTTATATATTCCTGTACAAGCCCCTTGATTTCAGACCATAAAAACTGGCAAAATCATTCAGGTCTTTCTCTCTGCAGTGCGCCTTCTCATGGGTCATGCTGAGTTTCTCAAGATTGAGGGCCTGTGGGCCACTGCAGAGTATGCCAGCTGAAGGAGACTAGCCTGGAGAGTTGGACATTTCTCCCATCAGCAGCACCCTTCCAACTCTTTGACCCACCTTGTAAACTCCTGCATTTGCCTGCAAAATCCCTTCTTCTCCTCGACTTCCTGGGGAGAAAACAAATAAGCCTCTCTAATGTTCCCTTATAATTCTAGTTTCTACCCATTGCTCTTTCCCCAGTACCACCGTAAAGGTCTCCAGAATTCTTTTCATTATGCAGAGGCGAGTGGAATGGCCTATACTGTTTGCCTGGAAATTCAGGCACCCTAAGACTTTCCCTTCCCACCCCTCCGTGCAAGGGCTCCCCCGTCCCTGGCTTAATCTGTCTTTAGGCGGACCTCAGATGTCTTCTCATGCCTCTCTGCTCCCCTGGCCCGCCGGGTGTTTCTGCAAAGCTCTCATCGCACTGAGATGGCTCCTCCGTTGCCCATCCCAGGCCAAGTCCATCCCGGAGTCACAGAAGAGTCACTCAGGCAGGGAAGGATGAGTTCTACGTTCTCCTAAGCACTCTGAAGTCTGACATTCCAAAGTCCAGGCGCATTTCGTTTTCTGTGACAGAGGATCTTTTTGAACATCCAAATTGCAGTGACAGTTTTAAAATGAATACAGAATTAAGGGGGGGGGGGTTGCCAGTTGAAGACTCACATCACCCTTTTACACAGCGTCGTCCTCCGCAGTGTGAGCTTCAGGACGTGTTTACACTTGCATTTCTCTTTTCACTTTTATTTTGATTGGAGTGTAGTTCATTTACGGTGTTGTGTCAATTTCTGCTGTTCAGCAAAGTGACCCGGCCATGTATATATATACATACTCCTTTTCTCATATTATCGTCCATCAGGGTCAATCCCAAGAGACTGGATAGAGTTCCCTGTGCTGTACGGCAGGCCCTCACTGCTTACCCATTCTAAATGCAATAGTTGGCATCCACCAGCTCCGAACGCCCCGTCCACCCCAAGATGTGGGCAAAAGAATGGAGACGCAGATCGAGACGTTACAAGAGGTGTTTGGTGCTTGCACTTCTTTCCGAAGAGACCGGCTCGCAGGCAGCTCAGAGCTCCCCCCAACGCCCACCCCGGCCTCGTGCTAACCCGGCAGCTTTCCTCATCCTGCAGAGGTGACAGTAATTAATGTGTTTGTCTCCTGAAATCCAATTTTAGCCATTTCCTCTTCCAAGTCCTCCTATTTTGGATAGCTCTTTGCCCTGCCCTACCGAGATAATTTAAAATATGGTTTGTTTGTTTTTTCGGAGATATTAGGAGTATGTCCTCTGGCCGAGCACACTCTGTGGCTTGAACCTCTGCTGAAAGGCCGCTGGGGGTCTGTGCTTCTCCCCGAGCCCGAGGGAGGAGGCTGGTGGCCAACCAGTAGCCCCGAGCAAAGCGTGTTATCTCTGTTTCTCGGGCTAAAAATACAAGGTCGAGTAGTTCAAAGTCAGAGACTGAAAGGAGGCAAGAACACTGACTTTTTTTTTTTTTTTTTTTAAATCGCTAAATGGGCCTTCTTATCTCTCAGTGATATTGGAGGTTTGCTTTTACAGAGCAAACTTTTCACAGCCTCAGTCCAATTCCTTCACGGAGATAGTCCAGGCGTTTCTGGATAGATGGGGCTCATCTCACAGCAGCATAACTAAGCGTCCAAAGTGGGTTGGTCGAGCCAGTGTCTCAGAGCCACGAAGGGAGTCAACGTCACAGACTGGCAGCAGCGTTGCACAGGCTGTAATGACAATCTGTGTGTCCCTTGGGTCAGCACTGACCCCTCTGGTCTTGGCTTTATCGTACCTGGGCCTTAAGGTATATTTAAGAAATGGGAATGGGGAGACATTAAAAGTTCTTTTGAAGAAGGAACTGCAGATTTTTTTTTTTTTTAATCGCCGCACCCGCGGCATCTGGCAGTAGACCTACACCACAACTGTGGCAACGCCAGACCCTTTAACCCAATGCGCTGGGCTGGAGATTGAACCTGCACCTCTGCAGCAGCCTGAGCTGCTGTCCTCGGATTCTTAACCCACTGTGCCACAGTGGGAACTCTGCGGATTTCTTTCAACAGTAACAAAAAAGCAGCAGAAATCAGATATCTAAGTATCACTTCCCCCTCCCCGCCCCCCCCCAAAAAAGGCAAAGATAACCTGACTGAAAAATCAAAGAAGAAAAAGTGTGAGAAAACCTGGATCTTTAAGCCAACCCAGCATCAGTGGCTTATGGGCACACATGTTGAGGAGTCTGTGCAGTGCAGATGGGAACCGGATTGTTTATGAACCGGTTGATAGGATGTCTGAGATAAACTTCGAGTGATCTGTGTAGGTGATGAGGGGTAGAAATGGGGGGCTAGGGATGAAGTGAGCTTGGCAGTCAGCTGTTACTCTCTGAAGCTGGATGTACGGCTCATGAGATTTAGGTTACAGTTCTCTCCACTTTGGGTTACGTTTGAAATTTTTCATAATATACACACAGAGAACAGCATGGGAAGAAAAAAATTATAGAGGGAGGGTCCAACAAAGGTAAACTCGGGTAGCATAGACGCATCCTTTCATTACAAAGACGAAAGAGATATTAACACCACAATTAGGAACAAACCAACCACCATAATTTAATCAAAAACAAACACCAGCTAATGCCCAAAGCAAAAACAGAAATAAAAAATACCAAATGCAATTACTTCCTATATGTGAAGTTATGTAAATGACAACAGAACATGTCAAAAGCTGTGGAATTTGACCAGGTCTGCACTTAGAGGGAAAAACAGAAGCCTCAAAATGCTTTTATTACTTGAGAAGAGAGATTAATAATAAATGAACTAAATGAGAAGAAAAAAACATAAATAGGAAAAGAATAAAAGAGTCATTAAGAAACTAAAATGCAAATAAGTGCAATTTAAAAAGTCCTCTAGAGCAAACGCTGACGTTTAGAATGGACA
Organism: Phacochoerus africanus; assembly: GCF_016906955.1. Classification (NCBI taxonomy): domain Eukaryota; kingdom Metazoa; phylum Chordata; class Mammalia; order Artiodactyla; family Suidae; genus Phacochoerus; species Phacochoerus africanus. The sequence goes on along the minus strand of NC_062557.1, from coordinate 57,071,763 downwards.
GACCATATGGTCCTACTGTCCAGCACAGGGAACTGGATCCGGTCTCTGGGATGGGGTATGAGAGAAAGCAGTATTTTTTTTTAAAAAAAGAATGTCTGTACGTGTATGACTGAGTCACTTTGCTGTACAGCAGAAATTGGCACCACAGGGCAAAGCAACTATGATAATTTTTTTTAAAAGATGGAAAAAATTAAAAAGTCATCTCGAAAGCAGAAAGAAAGGCAGAAAAAAGCACAAAATTACAGTTGAGACTGGGCATATAACTTCAGCTACTCAAATGGTCATTTTTAGAAAACTATTCCTTGCCAACATTGACACAAGACAAGGCAGAGGATTATTGTAAAAAACCAATAGCCACAGAAAAAACTGGAAAGATATTTGAAGATTCTAGTTCCTCTCTTACCCTCAGCCCCCAAAGTACCAGTATCAGATGGCTTTGTAGGTGACTCCCATCAAATTTTGAAGGAATAGAAAATTATTCTGCTACTTAAACTTCTCTGGGATATAGAGAAATATGCAACATTTCTCAACTCATTTTATTTGTGGAATAATTCATGTTCTCACCATTGATTAAGCTATTGATCAAAAGAAAAACTACAGGAACATCTCATTAATGAATACGGATGAAAAATCCAAAGCAAAATAATGATAAATCAAGTCCAGGGTGATATTACAAGAATGATGCACCATATGATCAAATGGAGTTTATTCCAGGAATAAAAGTGAATCTAATATTAGGATATTTATAAGTTTGGATCAGGGGATCAAAGGACAAAATATATTTAGTCCTTGCAATAAATTCCCAAAATACATGTATTTTAACATTGATTTGAGCAAAACCTATTTATTATAAAAACTTAGTGCCTCAAAATTAGAATATTCATATATGTATTTCAAAAACATAATAAATAGTGGATTTAATGGCAGTACACTTAAATTAGAAGAATAAATAGGTTTTCTCTCTCCTGCTCATACTTTTTGACTGGCTCTGAGATCCATCAGTTCTCAGTAGGAACTTATGCTTGACCTAGGCAGCAGTACCTGCTCCATCGAGACTCCAGAGGGTGAGTTCCCACTGTGGCTCAGCGGTAAGGAACCTGAGTGGTGTCCGTGAGGACAAGGGTTTGATCCCTGGCCTCGCTCAGTGGGTTAAGGATCCAGCATTGCTGTGGCGTAGGCCGGCAGCTACAGCTGTGATTGGACCCCTCGCCTGGGAACTTCCACGTTCTGCAGGTGCAGCCCTATAAAGACAAAAAAAAAAGGGGGGGGGGAGAAAAAAAGAGACCCCAGTGGAATTTTTTTTTTCCACACGAAAAAGTGATTCTAACATTCCTCAGGAAGAATAAACAGACAAGGATCATCAAGAGTGTTTTGAACAATAGAAAGTGAGAACTTAATTTGATGTACATGAAAGTAAAACCACAACATCAGAATAACACCGATATCGGGGCCAAAGGAGAGAGGAAACAAGATGTTTAGACTGCTATGAGGATGGCCTTTCAAATGATTAGCTGAAAGACAGGTTGTGTAATAAGTCTTGCTGGTTCCAGGAAAATTCGGGAATTAAAAAGAAGTATTTTGTGAATTATGCAGTGGTATTATGTTGACTATAATTGCTTTGTTTATAAGAAAACTACAGACAGGGCTCAGGGTACTTTAAAACCATCTCGTGGCCACATAATTGTGTTTATTACAATATTCTAATTCACCTAAAGAATGTGATCCAAGTTATTTTCTTACAGCATTGCGGGCTGATCGTTATAGAAACTAAAAAGGACACAGCACCTGTTCCCTGCCAGGCGCTTTCCTCAGCTGTTGAGGTGTGTTAACACGTTTAATCATTAACCCAACGCGGGAGATCGATATTATTATTCTGTCGCATTAAGTGCACACACGGGGAAGCAAGGGCGCCGAGCGTCTGTGCGACTTCTCCGCGGTCACACCTCCCGGAAGCGGGGCAGTTGGCACCGCAGCCCTGGCAGGCGGGCCCCGGGTTGTAGGTGACCCTCTTGCTCCTCGGGAGGGGCTGCTGTGGACCTCGGGGGACCCCCTCGTTCTTCTGGCCCTAACGTGCTCTTCTGCTCCGCGCAGGGACCTGATGCCGCGGACCCTGGACGGGCAGATCACCATGGAGAAGACGCCCAGCTACTTCGTGACGCGCGAGGCGCCCGCGCGCATCTCGGCCATGTCCAAGGCCACCAAGCTCATCGTGGTGGTGCGGGACCCGGTGACCAGGGCCGTCTCGGACTACACGCAGACGCTCTCCAAGCGGCCCGACATCCCCACCTTCGAGAGCCTGACCTTCCGGAACCGGAGCGCCGGCCTCATCGACACGTCGTGGAGCGCCATCCAGATCGGCCTCTACGCCAAGCACCTGGAGCACTGGCTGCGCCACTTCCCGCTCCGCCAGATGCTCTTCGTCAGCGGCGAGCGCCTCATCCGCGACCCGGCCGGCGAGCTGGGCCGCGTGCAGGACTTCCTGGGCCTCAAGCGCATCATCAGCGACAAGCACTTCTACTTCAACCAGACCAAGGGCTTCCCCTGCCTCAAGAAGGCCGAGGGCAGCGGCCGCCCGCACTGCCTGGGCAAGACCAAGGGCAGGCCGCACCCCGAGATCGAGCGCGAGGTGCTGCGGCGGCTGCGCGACTTCTACCGGCCCTTCAACCGCAAGTTCTACCAGATGACCGGCCAGGACTTCGGCTGGGACGGCTGACAGTTTAATTTAAAAAGAAAGAGAGTATCAGAATATAATATATTTTTTTACCGGTCGGGTAGAGAAAAGGCAGTCTACTATTTGCGCTGCAGATAATGTGTCTCCGTAGTTTTTTCAATGAATGTGAAAGAGATTTTTCTTCTCCCCGCCACCGCCGTCTTCCCGAACCGCCGACGGCCAGCATTTGGATCAACGCGAACGGAAACCTTCAGGCGTCTCGATTCTCTCCATTTTCCGTTTCTATTTTATGTTTTATATACATAATGGTGAAGTATGAGCCTAAGTTGCATTAAAACTTTTAAGAAAATCCTGCGGGTACAGCTCTCTCGCCTTCTCTCTCTCTTTTTAAACGAAGCCCAGATAAAATTGCTATCTGTCCATATGCTTTCTTCCCTTTATTTTTTTTTCCCTGTGTCCCCCCCTTTTAAAACCACTTCCCAAAGAATAATACAGTATGTCTGCACACCGCTTGCCAGTTACCGCAGTGCTTTCAAAGACAACACCCGTTTACATCCTTGTCCTAAGATGGGATGATACAAGAACACAGGACAGAGCAATTATGATGCCCACTGTGCAGATAAGGAAACTGAGTCTCAGGGAGGTGAAATGATGTCTCTTAAGGCCAGATGGTGGACCCCAGTTTCCACGCATTCCCTATCTATCTTGTACCCCTCTTTCCAGGGAGAATGGGAAAGGCACAGGCATCTGAAGCTGTAGAAATGAGTAGCTAGTTTGGGGGCCACGTGAGACAGGACAGAGAGGTTTCCTGTTGCTTTCTAAGTCCCCGGCTAGCCTTAGGGCGCTCAGACACCTGACACAGTTGTGCTCAAGGGAACCACTCCATCCTGGACACAAAATCTTGTTCATCTTTTTAAAAAACTATTGCGTGGGTTCCCAGTGTACAGCAAAGTGAAAAGGTCGTACACACACCCGGACACAACATCCTTTAAGAGCCAGTGCTGGCTCTTAAAACACCCCAGACGGGGAAATCTTGACTCCACTGAAACCGAGAGAAGCTCCTGGGTTCTTGTGTCAAGAACAAGACGGCCAGTCCCACCAGGAGCTGGATACGGTGTAGTAGAACACTTTACCTATTCTTGTCTTGACTTTTTTTTTTTTTTCCTTAAAAACTCACTGCAGTCAGAACTTGACAGGTCTAAATTTCATTTCTTTACCTCATTTTTCACAAAGAAAATCTGCCTCTCTTTGTAATCTTCTATCTAACCTTGGAGCGAGTACTAAAAAAAAAAAAAAAAATCTATAAACGTCGCATTTTACAAGCCCCCGATTTTTCCTGGGCGGAGAGAAGACGGTCACTTTGTCACTTTACTTTTTTTTACCCACTTCCTATTTGTGCCGAGTATAACCCACTCTTCGTTAGTATTTGGAAAACACTCTAAGACATGTCGATGTGGGTTACACGGCGGTGCTTCCTCTTCTCCCATCTGTTCCTGCCCGTCCTCCATTTAAATAGCATGAATAAATCAATAGCTTATGAGGGGTATTTCTTTGCTCTCTCAGTGGGCATTAACGAGCTCAGCATTAATCGGAATTAAATTGGTTTACAGAGGAGCACGTATGCGCAAACTATATAAAACATTTATAATTAGTCTGTCAGCAACATCTTATTACAGGGTTAAACCCAAGTGGAAAATGTCTGCGATCGCATGTAAGTTTCCCGTATCTGCCTCTGGTATTTATTCTCAGCTAGTGGCCTTTTCCTTTTCCAGTGTCGTCCATCAAAAGAAACTACAGCTGTTTTAAAACATGCAGCCCTCTTGTGCAAAGAGCATCAAGTGAGGTGTGGATTTCTTGAGACGCCAAACACAGGATTGAAGTGAAGGAAAAAATTACTTAAGTTTCTAGATAGCCTAGCATTGCTCCAAATCTCTGGATGTATTTATTAGTCCTCATTTATGGGGGTCAAAGAACCCCACATCCAGGTCCCCTCTCCAGCCACCATTCTTCACTGAAACTGTGTCTTCAGTTTCCCGATGCTCCAGCCTGTTTTTTGTTCACTCGAATAGTCCCTACCAGCAACAAGAAACTCATTGGAAACTCTTTCCATCTTTTCTCTTAACTCTTGTTTGTGCTTGGCCGGTGTGCGAAGGTGGCACAAGGACACAAACGCACCTAACACCTGTGTTCAGCAACCTTCATCTTTTTGTGCTCAGAAACAATAAAAGAACAGAATTGCGTGTAGATTTTTTTGTTTGTTCACCTGAGTTTGAAAATGAGCGACTATAGAAGATTTCACCAGAGTGTTGGGAGGGGTTATACAGTGTCCATGTAGTCCAGAACGGGAATTTTCCACTTCTGTCTCTATAGGGTGCTTCCTCTCTCTATGCATGAACTCGGCCTCCGCTTTCTTTGGTCCATTTCGTTACCCCAAAGACTCGGCTTTGCTCATGATCCGCACATCTTGGTCATCCTTGCTCCAAGCTGTCTGCTCCAAGAAATACCTACCGACCCCCTTGGCTCTTCTGAGAGGTGGGGAACCACCAGATATCTACAGCTTCATTCTGAAGCATTTGCGTGTGAAGCCATGGCTACAGTGTATAAGTTCTTGGGATAACTAAGAAATTTTAAGGGAAATGAATTTTATTGTTATCTAGAGACTAAGAAGCCTCTTGAGAATGGAGATTTATTATTCAGGAGTATTAATCCCGTTCTAACTTTGTTCTTTTCAAAGACCCTCAAAGTTAGAGCAGCCCTTAATGGTAATCCGGATGAAATCCCCATTTGGCACTTGAATCCTTCCTTTGGCAGGTTGTGCAGGGGGTTAAAACACTGAAGTGTCTGCACGTTAACTCTTGACTCTGCAGGTGTAAAGAGGATAAATTTCGCCTAAACACCCTCATCCCTGTTCTGTCAGCTAATACCTGCCAAATCGGCTTCCCAGGAAGATAACCACCATTCAGTGTGTGAATAAATAAATGTGCCTATAAAATGCTGACACTTTATATTCATGCAGCAATCACCCTTTCACATGCATCTTTTCACCTTAAACCAACAGCAACTCCCCACTCTCACTTCCCCGTACAGATGATAAAACTCACACTTAAGACATTGGTTCCCAACCAAAAAAACAATTCTGCCTCCCGAGGCAATGTCTGCAGATAGTTTTGGGTCCCAAGCACAGTGGAGAATAGCATTCCTCTAGTGGGTGGATGCCCGGCATCAAATAATGCACACAAAAGCCTTCACGACAAGGAATTATTCACCCAAAGTGTTCACTAGTGCTGAGGTTCCCAGCAGAGGAAGTAAACCAGTTACAGCTCGTGTGTGTCCAAACCAGGCCTAAAAGCCAGATTCTAATTAATGTTTGACGGGTCGTTCTTTCACTCAACACTTCTTTCTTTCTCTAACTCTCTAAGTGACTCCATCAGAGCAAGCAAAGCAGTGTTTAGGGGCGTGCTATGTCAAGAGGAATATTGAAGAGAAGCATCACAGAGCTGGGTTTTCACACCCGAGATACAAGAGCCGCAGGTAACAAATGGATAGTTGCATTTCTGTGAAGTGAAATCGGTCCGTTTCAGGGGGGAAAATTTCATTCCGAAAAAACCGTTCTAAAAGTCTTTTTCAAGTTCAAGCCTCGCACCTTCAATTCATCTCCATGACAGTGCCATGACCATTTCTTGTCACCTGACACACGAAGTGTCAAGAAACAGAAGTACGTGGCTCCACTTCTGTTACACGGGTGGATTCAGATGGCGGTGCCACGGTTTCCAGTTGCCCCCAAGTGGCTGAGTAATGGCCAAGGGAGACAAATTCTTACTGTCATTGTTTCTAGAAACCCCAGCTCTTTGGATGGGATCACCATAGAATCGGGGAAGAGAAGAGCATATGACTTCCCCGCGTTAGGAAAATACGGCTCAGATTCAGTCCAACGAAAGCCTTAGTATGGAAATAAAATGCCCTCCACTTCCCCTGCTGTGTCCTGGAGTCGGGGGAAGAACGGGACCTTAAAGACCCGAACACCAAGCCCCACTGGGAAAACATCGGGCGTTACTATAGAATTTGTGGTCCCTGAAATATCTTCCTCAGCATGAAAACAGCTTTGCGTTCAGAGTCTCGATCATGCGGAGGAAAAGCATGGGTACGGGAAGCAGAAAGCTGTTGGTCTCATTAGGAGGTTCTGCAGGGGCAGACCTTTCCCTTAAAGCTTCAAAAGTGAATGTGGAAAATGACAAGGCACAGCAACCTCAACCACAGAGTAATAAAGTAATGGATTTTTTTAAAAAATTGAAAGAGGTGAGGGCGCTGAAAGTAGAAATTGCTTCTAATAGATGAATCCATTGCGGAGCATTTAGGATATTTAGTTAGTATGTTTCAGGCTCCAACTAACTTTCTAGTTACATTTCCTACTGCCAGGTGTCTTTGAATAGCTACATACTCCAACAGCCTAATTCTCCTCCAGTTTGACTGTCAAGATAAAAAGTAACAATAAAGAGGGAGCCTATTCTGTTGCAAGTCAAGAAACAGAAGTATGTGGCTCCACTTCTGTTAAACAGGTGGATTCAGATGGCGGTGCCACGGTTTCATCCCCAAATTCCTGGGCCTGATACTTTACGTGCATCTAAAGGCTCAGATGAGAAAGAGCATCCTTTGTTAGCTTCTCCTGGCGGGTATGCGCTTAGGCTAGATTTCTGCTTGGGGCTGGCTGGTCAGTCCTAACTCCTCTGAGGCTCTAAGGTTGGTGTCTGGTGCACCCATCATCAGAGCGTGGTCCACGTGCTTCCAAAGTGACTCTATAGTAAACACGGAGTGTCTGCCATCCTTGAGGGCTTGTTCTCACTGCAAAGGGGAGCGAAGCTCCTTTTCGCTCCACCCCCTCTCTCCAGGCTGCCCTCACTTCCCAAGTGGCTTCTCCCCCTTCATCCTGCCTCTGTCCACTGACCCCTGGTGCACTTAACCCCCCTACGGGCTTAACCCCACTGCTCTAAGTCCTACCCTCCTTCCAAAGCACTGAACTCAAGGGTGTCCACGTCCCACTTCGGATTCCTGGGGAGAACCCTGCCATCCCCTGGGCCACGGCGCTCAGCTGCGGCTCAGGGAAGGTAATCTATTTATCTGATGTGGACGCCAGACAGATGAAGGTCAGGTGGTGTAACCTGGCCCGAGAGTATTTACGTTAGGCAAACAGGGCCCGAAGAAAGATGGAGGTGTGACTGCAAGGACACATCCCAGGGTACCAGTGCCCCACCCTTCACCCCTGACCTGAAGAACCGGGTCAGCATTCAGCTCCTGAAAGGTTGTCTGCCTCTGGTCTGGGCAGTGGCACTTTTCTCCCACCTGTTTTCCCAGAAAGCCTTATCTGAGCTCAGATTTCTTTATTTCAAGCCTGCAACAGCTGGTCAACCGGGGAACAGTGAGAAGCAAGAAAATGCTACAGTCAGTTCCCTGCAGTTTCTCAGAGGGAACAAGAGCTTTTGATGAGCAACCACCAACGGATACCTTTACAGCCAAACTGGTTCTTATTTCAGATCACTTGATCTTACTCTCTAAAGCCCAGATCAGTTTCTTTGTCAGGAAAAGTTCAAGTAAATACTCTAGAATGATAAGAACTTCTCTTTATAGAGTTGTTGTCATCTCTATATAATGATTCAAAGCACACTTTTACCATATTTGCGCTCGGATCGTTTTTTTTCCTAAATTAAAAAAAAAATGTTTCTATAGACTGTAACAGCATTTCTAACAAAGCACATTTGTCCTCCACTGAATTGCTGTCAAATATCGTTTTGGTCTCTTTCTTTTCCCCGCTCTCACGTCACTGTCCTCTCTCTTCGAGGGGAACTGCTACCCGTCAGTGTTGTCTTGTATCCGCTCTGGGGTTGGTAGATGCCAGCTCCAGTGGATGAGCAGTGAGGTCCAGCTGTACAGCACAGGGAAGTACATCCAGTCTCTTGGGGTAGAACACGGTGGAAGACAGAATGAAAAAAAGAATGTCCATATATTCGAGGCTGGGTCACTCTGCTGTACAGCAGAAACTGGCCTAACGCTGTAAATCGACTATAATTTTTTAAAAAATCCTTACGCCGAAAGTCTTCTTGCATCTTTGTTTTCTGGGTATTCCTTCCTGTCTTTTCAATGAGACTCGTAAGTGTCCTGTCTCCCTTTACAACCATCCGACCCCAGAATTAACGAGACCTTATTTTCTATTGTGAAACGTGGCCTTGATTCAACCTGCTTTGACCCTCTTTACCTTTGCTTAGGCTGTGCCTTTTCATTTTGGGAAAAGTCCTCTTGAGAGAAAAACCCCCTTCCCACCAGCCCCCAAGCTTCTGGCCTTAAACAGCCTTAAAAACCTTCTTGGGGACATACTTTCCTCCCCCCTTTCTACTCACTGAAAATGCAAAAGCGCCAACCGGCCTCAGCGTCCGAGTGTAAGATGATTCTGTATTGAACACGTCTAGCTCTTCTTCCATCTACCCGTAAATAATAAGCTCTTTTTCAGACTCTTTGGCCCCGGCTATTTGATGAGGCCATTAATAAAACGTCTGTATCCACAGAATGATAAACTCTACTGGCCTGCGCCGTATATAATGAATACACTGACAAATTGGAAGCAGATCTGCTCTGACCAGCCTCATCCTGTCTCCTCAGCTGCAAATCTCCCACGTGACACCCATGCCCGGACCCTGCTTCCCTCGTCCATCCTTCCCGGCTCGGCCCTGGCCGTCTCCCCCGTCTCTCCCCGGCTTGTCCACGCCCACCCACTCCTATGAAATTTCCATTGTTTAACTGACGCCAGTTCTCCAGCCCGATCGGCATCATTTTAACTCTCACCTCCCTTCTCCCCGCTACTGCCACTCCGATGTCTGCTCAGCGTCGAAAACGGTGCTGTCTGACCCCGTGTCACCTTCATGACCAGCCCTCCTCACTTCCTAAATGATTGACATTTCCCCCCCACTCACGGTTCGGGGCCAGGGCGACAGCCATACGCAGAAGGATACGGATACGAGTACATGTTCATTAGATCTCCCTGACACTTCAGACGTAAATAGACCTCGAAAGGAAACCATGGCTTGTCCACTCCATCCATTCTCTTAACCCTACCTTCTTTTTTAAGAAAGGAAAAAAAAAAAAAAAAAAAAGGTATTCCAACGAAGTAGCTCTTTCTGTGCCATAATGATGAAACCCTATTCCTGTGGATAATTTGATGAGGAGTCCTGATCTGACCAGAAATGGTGAAGTTTTGTGTGAATCATTCAGGACCACGGAAGCCCGACTTTCTCATGTGCTTTTTAACAAAACGCCCAGGATAAACTGTGCCGTCCGAGCTCTTCCCGACAGAAATGTCTGGAAACATTTTGTGGTTGGGGCTGTCACGAACAATTGTTTTTCTTCTGTCTCCTCAAATGATTACCATTAAATCAACCACTCTCCCCATTTGCTTTTATTAATAAGAATCAGTGCTAGCTGGACACCGACCCATGGCTCCGCTATAACTTGGTCGCTTGGTCACACGTGCCGATCTCGGAGAAGTGGTGACCGCCCTTGAATGGGGAGGGTTCTGCCTAGTTTCTCCCCCACCTGGCACTAACACTCCTCTTTGAGGCCGTATCTTTTCTGGATTGTGACAAAAAAATAAAAAATCTGTTTTAAAAAAGGCCTCAGTAACAGTGTCTAAGTTGGGGCTCTATCTTCACCCCTCTGTGTTTGGCCCTTTAACGCACAGACTGCTCCCCACCTTGATCAGTGACACGGAGCCAGAGAGAGACCCGCCCATGCTGCTTCCCTCGTCCCTGGATCCGGTCCGGACAGGCCACGTTTCCCTCTGACACGTGCTCTGCTCTGTGGTTGTTACAGTCTGGCTCCTGCCACCTCCCGCAGCACTCATTCCTCGCTTGCAGAAGAAGGAGCTGGAAACTCACTCTTTGAATCCCTTACTCCTGGAAATTTGGACAGTGCTTCTTCTTTGTCTTTTTAGGGCTGCACCTGCGGCAGATGGAGGTTCCTAGGCTAGGGATCGAATGGGAGCTGCAGCCACTGGCCTACACCACAGCCACAGCAACGCGGGATCCGAGCCACGTCTGCGACCTACACCACAGCTCACGGCAACACCGGATCCTCAACCCCCTGAGCGAGGCCAGGAATTGAACCTGAGTCCTCATGGATGCTGGTCAGGTGGACCCTTGGGTTGTTCCCACTTTTTGGCTGTTGTGAATAACGCTGCTATGAATCTGTGTGCATATTTCTGCTGGAGCCCCTGCTTTCATTCTTCCCAGCACGCACACCTCAGGGTGCCTTCCCAGACCAGGTGGTGGTTCTGAGCCGACGTCTCCAAGGAATTGCAGGGCGTTTCCACAGCGGCTACGGCGGCTACAGTCCCACCAGCAAAGCATGAGGTTTCTAATTTGTCCACACCCCCTCCAACACCTGTTATTTTGTTTTGTTTTGATTCGATTTGATTTCGGGGGGGGGGGGATAATAGCCCTCCAACTAGATGCAAAGAAAAAGCATGTTTCTCTTCTGGTCTCATTCCTTTCCGGCCCTTCCTTCCTTGCAATTCTTCGAAAAGGCTTTTTATTTTATTTTTTTAGTTGTACAGCCACACCTGTGGCATGTGGGAGTTCCCAGGCTGAGACCTACACCACTGCCACTGCCACCGCCACAGCAGATCGGAGCCACATCTGTGACCTATGCCACTGCATGTGGCAACACCAGATCTTTAACCCACTGAAGGAGGCCAGGGATCAAACTTGCATCCTCAGGGACATTAGGCTGGGGTCTTAACCCCATGAGCCACAGGGGAGCTCCTTTATTGTCTTTGCATATGCAGAGTCTTTGCCATTCTCCTGACCCTTTCCTGACCTGCCCCCTTCTCTGTGCCTCAGGTGGAATGGGCTGCCCTCGTTCCTCTCCACAACAGGAACCAACTAATCCTCTCTTTCCTTCCACTGCTTCCTCTGTCTTCTTTGCAACTTCCCACAGCTCAGAATCCCACTCTGATGCATGGAGTGGCTTCATCTGGATCGGATCCTCATTTGCCCAGCCTGTCTGGCTTTTCCACTCTGGGGTCCCGAAAGCAACCAGCCTGTACCTCCCTCCTTCTCATCCCAGAAGCCCCCGGCCAGGGCGCACGCTCACGATCCACCGCACACAGCCTTCCTCCAAAACCACCCTCCCATTCACCTTGAGTCGAGGTATTGCCAGACTCCTGATCTGCACATTGGAGACGCTGCTGGTTGGTATGTGACCCTCGAGTGACCCCTCTGACCTACCACAGACCTCGACCACCAGGCAAAACCACACAAGTTCCAGTGTGACACCCCTCCCTTCGTGCCACATTCCTTGGTCACAAACATAGCCATCAAGACAATTTCCAGGCTGGCTTGTCACCCTCGCCAGAATCATAAACCCAGCCTGATGTTTCGTGACTCAGTCACAATTTCTCTCCTTATCCTGAAAATTCAAGCTACTGAGCAAGATGTCAGCAAAATATAAGCCTCCTTGGTAGGATCACCGTGCATTAAAACAGACTGAGTGTTATTCACTGTTTTCATTTTTTTTTAAAGTGTCACCGTGAGTGAAGGGTCTGCATGAGATCTTGCTGCTGTCGTGTTGAAAAACGGACATCAGGAAACACGACCAGGAGCAAATTCAGAACATCCCAGCCTCAGAGACTAAACCTGTCTTCAGATGGCGACACAGGTACCTAATCCTTAAAGAGCAGCCACCCTCCCAGAGGCCCCCCTTGCCTTGACCTCCTGCTTAAATGCTGAGAGGTGGGCTCATTTTGCTTTTCTGTAACCCAGCCTCCAATCTCACACTTTCACGCAGTAGCTGAGCTCTCTCTGCTACGTCCATAGCTGGGTTTCAGCCTTCCGACCCCCAGGCACCCGAGGATCCGGAGGTCCCAGCCCTTGGACGGCATCCCTGAGGTCTGCCCAGGGGGTCTGGAGATGGGGCGACAGCCTTCCCTTTGAGCTCTCCCAGCACCCGACCCGTGCCTGGAGTCTCCCCTCTTTATTTCATCATCTCCACAATGTCCTCGTCGATTCATGCAGAAGCCAAGCGAAACCTGTTTCTCAAGAACGTGTTCCCATGACGGTGGCTCCTTTTTTCCCCCTTCATACTTTTTCTAAGGCAGAGGACTCGTCTCTCTCAGTTTGAACCTGCTTCCTGTGGGCACTCGAAGGGCGCTTTTGTGGCTTTAGTTCTTCCCAGTGTAACTGAGCTTCTCCTTCAGGGTTTCCTTGTTTTCTGTCTCCCCCACCCCCTCTCTCCTTCCCTCCCCCCTCCCTCCCTCCTTCCTTCCTTCCTTTGCTGTACCTGAGGCACCTGGCGTTCCCGGGCCGGGGACTAATCATGAGCCACATATCTGGCTACACTGCAACTGCAGCAAACACCAGATCCTTTAAGCCACTGCGCATGAGACCCGAACCGATGCCTCTGCAACAACCCGAGCCACTGCAGTCGGATTCTTAACCCGCTGCGCCACATCAGGAACTCCCTGAAGGGTTTTCCTGAAGAAAAGCCCAGTCGGCCTGGGCACAGCACGGCGGCCCTTTCCGTCCTCCCGCCGTCCCCTTCGAGCAGGAGGAATAGAGCTCGAGCCTCAGACCCTCGACTGGCTTGAGGCCCCTCCTGTGTGATTCTCGGGGTACATACAACGGCCGCACCAGCAGGATGTGATTCCTTCCCCCTTTCCCGCCTTCTGGACTCAGACATCCCAAGTTCCATCCTCCCCGATGCCTCAGCTGTATTGCCCTGCTCCTCTTCTCCTTCTTACCGTTTGCTCCCGGCTGGTAGCTGAAATGCACGCAGAGAGACAACGGGAGTGTGTAAGAGGCAAGAAGAAACCAGCGCCAGGGGGCCGCACTCCCAGCTCCATTTGAAAGGAGCGATGATGTTGCACTGTAACCTCAACGGGCCGAGCCAGATCAGAGCCAACCCGGTGACCGGGACGCTGGTTACGAGAATACAACGCACACGTCACCCCACACCCTCTTAAGCCTTTCTGAGCCCACGTCCCAACCTAAATCCTTAATACTGGGGTCAGCGTGAAGGACTAGTTCAGAGCGTGACTACTGAATTCTAGATTTATTAGTTTCTAAATATATTAATTCATTAAGACCGTGGGAAAGATACTCCATCTCTCACACTCAGTTTTCTAACCTGTACAGAAGGTACGCTACGAATAGCGCTCGGAGCACTGGGTTGTTATGAAGACTGAATTATTAGCCAAGTGCTTAGACCAGGGCCTGGCACACCCTAAACAGGAGGTGAGCCTCAGCTTTTCCCTAAGCGACTGTTTAGAAGCTTTACCGACTCCCTGCCTGGGGTCTAGGAGGTGTCGGTTTCCATGACTACATTTGCATACTCACACCCCCATCATCCTCTGCGCTTCCAGGCCTCTTTGCTCAAAGGTTATGCAATGAGGATCACTGTACCCCGTTTTGATATTATGGGGGTTTGGGATGAAAATGCTGTAAAACTGGGTTGTGATGATCACTGCACAACTATAAATGTAATGCATAAACTCATTGAGTAATAAAAATAAGTAAAAAAAAAAAAAAAGACTCTCCAGCACACCCTGGCAGCTTCTGAAACCTAAGGCGCTCTAAGAGCTAAGGAGAAACAGAAGGAGAGAGGGGTTCGCTAGACCCACGGGTGGAGTCCCGTCTGTCATTCCACAGTCGCACGCCCCGATTCTGCAGAAACCAGTCGTGGGCAGGAGAGAGACCCCTCAGGCTGCCCACCGTGTCATCCAGCAGAAAGCAAACCCTCGGGGTTCCTGGTAGCGTGACCGGGGGGGTCCCCTCCTGGTGGGGCTGTCGGAATCCCCAGGGAGCAGCCCCCATGGCCTCACGCCCACACTGTCTTGAGACTCGGCATAAGTCCTTCGGGGCTCTTGGGGTCTCACGTTGCTCATCGGGGAGTAGGTTCCTACCAGCTCGCAACAGGCACGCGCGCGAGTCTGGTCAAACCCGAAAGCTCGACAGCTCGGCGGACCCTGATGATGACACGTTGGAACTGTGGACCCTTGAAGGTTGGCCGGAGCCTTCGGAACCCTGAGACTGACTCTGCTCCTCCACCAGTCCGGGTTCCTCAGAGCGGACAACTCCACGGTCATCCCCGAGCTGTCCTAACAGTTCGACGGCCCTTGCTCAGCAATCCCTTGGCAACTACCCGGCAGGGGAGCTTCTTTATTTAAAAACGACACTCCTGGGCGCATTCATCTGGCAGCTTAAGCAGAGGCCCTGCCACATCCCACCTCTGCCACCACCTGGTAGAGAGACACCTTGAAGTCCCATTTTCCATGTTTATTAGGAGAGAAAGAAAGACGGCGGCTTGGAACTTAAAAATACATGGACTTTTCAAGCAATACCGTTCGGGACAAAAGCTTAATGACCGATGACGCATGTACTGGCCAGGCTGTCGCTCAACGGCTGCAGCGATGAGGACGAGGTGAGCCATGAAATGGAGCTGCTCCGTTTACCAGAATGTTCTGAGGTCGCAGGATGAATTCTCACTTCCAGTTTCAAAACTTCCACCCAAGCAAAATGCTCCTTTGCAGCCCTTCCGTAAGATGAAGATACGTGCCATGAAATAGGCCTTCTAGGCTGTGAAACACAACCTTACAAAGCTCCCGGGTTTGTAGACTAAGACTACGCGCCTTTTCTCTATCTATCAACTTGGTTAAACAGTTTTAGCTTCCCTGCCTTTTCTGAAATTAAAAGTTGCCATTTTTCAAGGTTAGGTCTGGGCTACCTAGGGATTTTTGCAAATATATCAAGGTTCGTTAAAAAACAAGCAAATGAAATAGTTTTCCTTGATGGGTTTGTACATGTTTGTTTTCTTCCCCCGGGAGGGTGAAAGGACTGAAAGAAGATCGTTTGTGCTGGTGGATGTGGATGCGATGCACCTTCCCTCATTTGCTGAAGTAGCAAAATGCTATTTACAAAACGCTACATCAAGGGGGCGCTCTACGTGAAGCTGCCAGTTGTTTGGTGGTGCCTGGTGATCATTAATTTCCAAAGAAGCCTGGCAAGTCTTCTTTAAAATATTTGCCTACGACTAAATCATCCAAAAGGTAGCTTTCACATACTTCAAGTCTTTGCATTTTTTTTCAGTATTGCCAATTTTACCCCAACAGAGACAACTCCCCCGTTTCTTTCCCTGAGGAGATATAATTTCTTCTTCTCTTTTCAGCCCATCATTCTTTATCAGCTCTTACCCAAGTTGCTAAAATCTCTTATTCAAAATGCTTCTCTGAGAATTTTCTTAATTCATTAACGTTTCTACCCTAGTATTTTATTTTATTTTATTTTATTTTATTTTTGCCTTTTCTAGGGCCACTTCCCGTGGCATCTGGAGGTTCCCAGGCTAGGGGTCTAATCGGAGCCGCAGCCGCCGGCCTACACCACAGCCACAGCCACACAGGATCTGAGCCGCGCCTGCGACCTACACCACAGCTCATGGCAACACCGAATCCTTAACCCACTGCGTAAGGCCAGGGACCAAACCCGCAACCTCATGCTTCCTGGTCGGATTCATTAACCACTGAGCCATGATGGGAACTTCTACCCTAGTATTTTAAAACGGATACTGTGTAATGTAATAAATGCAAATTCGCTGTAACAAAATCACGAGGAAAATCATAGGCAATAATAACAAATTTAAAATTTAAGCTTAAAATTGGGAAATCCCACTTTAAGTATATTTATTAAATTGCATCACTACATCAGATTTTATGTCTCTACGTAAAAAACCAAGTGCGTTTTCTCTGATACAAGTTTACAGAGTTTAAAACATCTATCTTCGCACATTTTGTTGGACATTTCGGTCCCCATAATTTGTTTAAAAAATAAATTTTGTGTTTCGTGTGTCACATAAAAAAAGGCGCCTGTTTCATACAATACAGTGTCTGTTGTTGTCATTCACTGGCGCTTATTTACAGACATGATGCATGTGAGTCTCAACGTCATTGATGGGGTGAACACTATTTCAACATTATAACTGGCCTTATTGGGCCTTTAAAATGAAAATTAACAAAACTTTGGATTTATATATATATCCTTTTCCTTAAAATCAACTGTGTCTAGCTTTCTTTTGGTCCAAAACAAGATATGGGGAGGGCTTTGTTTTTCTGATAAAGCCAGTATTAATGCTAGTTTTGTTGTTATTTAGATAGTTTACTTTATTCCTTTGGATTTCCAAAATTCTTTTTCAACAGCTCTACTGACCTGTGACTGAACATAATAAACTATGGATTTAAACATATGGTTTGATAGAGTTTGAAAGGTGTAAAACCCATGAGACCTTCACCATATGTGAAATAACAAATATATCCAACACGCAAAAATGTCCTCTTTCTTCTTTTAGGTCTATCAGGTCTCACTTCGTATATTCTGAAGTTCTGTTTTTAGGTACAGACACCTGTAGGACTATTCTGTCCCCTTGAAGAATTAACCTTTTTCACTATTACAAACAGTCTTCTTCATTTTTGATAATTTTTGTTTTGGAAATATGCTTTGTCTACTATAAATACAGTCATTCAAGTTTTATTTTGATCAGTGTTGGCATGGTAAATTTTTTTCTGTTCTTTCACTTTTAATCTGTTTTAGTCTTTGTGTTTAAAATACCTTTCTTACAGGCAGCATATAGTTGGGTCTTAACTTTTCATTAGGACAATCTCTGCAATTTAATTGAAGGATCTAGACAATTTACATTTAATGTGGTTATTAATAGAGTTAGGTGTAAATCTGCCATCTTTATTCCTTTCTTTATCTACTTCTGGCTCCCTTTATGATGAAATTTTATCTTTGTTGGCTCGTGGAAGTGAATTTTTGAAGTATAATGAGTTTGTGCTTATGTGAAATGTCCCAAGGAAAGCAGGATTGCCACAACGTCTAGACCTTACAGTTCTATTACAAAAACAAAGTGCTAGCAGAAATTGACTGGACATTGTAAATCCACTACACTTCAACTGAAAAGAAATTATAATTAAAAAGTCTGAAAAAAACCCCAAAATAAAGTGCCGTGCTTCTTCCACCTCCCGTTTAACACTAAGTCCTACCTGCCTCTTTGTTACTCTAACTTATCCTAGGCGGTCTGCAGGCACATGTGCACACGCGCACACACACACAATTTACTCCACTGGTCCTTCTCATCTCTAACTCTGTCGTAGGATCTCATCGCTTTAGAGAACTGGGGTCACGCAGCTTACTTCTGAGGTAGGCATATTCGTTTCTTCGGGCTGCCCGAACAAACTGCCACAAACTGAGAGGCTTATAAATTTATTCTCTCATAGTGCAGGATGCCAGGGCTCTGAAATCAAGGTATTGGCAGGATTGGTTCCTTTAGGAGACGCTGTTCCATGCCCCTCTCCTGGCTCCTACTGGTTTCCAGAATCTTTGGGGTTTTCAGGGAACTGAAACCTCTGCGTCCCTCTTCCTTCCATGAGTGTCTGTGTGCCCTCTGGGTCCTCCTTACAAAGACACCACGCTGCACCCCTGAAACGCATACATTATACGTCAACCCTACTCCAATGAAATTTAAGTAAATAAATAAGTATCTCAGAGGCACTTAAAAAAAAAAAACCGCCGGTCATTATATCTAGAGTCCAACCTAATCTAGCATGCTTGCATCTTTTGTTAAAAGTCAAATATAACTGACGTATAACATTCCGTTGGCGCAGGTGTACCACAGAGTCACCGTGAGAAGATCATCCCGATAAGGGCAGCTCACAGCTGTCACCATTCAGGGCTCTACATTTTTTTTTCTTGTGCGAGAGAACTTTGAAGATCTACTCTTAGCAGCTTCTGCATATGCAACACGGTACTGTTAGGAGAGTCACCAGGCGATACACGACATCCCACACATGTGACGTCTTTATCTTGGACCCAGAAGTCTGTCCCTTTCGACCCCTTTACGTATTGCACTCACTCCCACCTCCCACCTCTCACAACCACTAATTTATTCCTTGCATCCACTCGCTTGGTTTGGGGGTTTGGTTTCTGTTTTTTAGATGCCACATACGAGTGAGACCGTGTGGCATCTGTCTCTCTCTGTCTGACTCACTTCACTTAGCACGGTGGCCTCAAGGTCCAGCCAGGTGGTCACAGGGAACGGCAAGTTTTCATTCTTCCCTACGGTTAAGTAATATGCCATGGCCCACACATACACTTCCCTTTATCCGCGCAGCCACTCGCAGACATGGGCTGTTACAAATGCTGCCACCGTGAACAAGTGGCACACATATCTTGTCAGGTCAGTGGTTTTTGGTTTCTTCAGAAAAATGCCCAGAACTGGGAGGGATGGGCTGTATGGTCGTTCTCTTTTTGTTTTTGCTTTTTAGGGCCATACCCACAGCATCTGGAAGTGCCCAGGCTAGAGGTCAGATCAGAGCTGCAGCCACTGGCCTCCGCCACAGCCACAGCCGTGTGGGATCCAAGCCACGTCTGCCACCTACTCCACAGCTCATGGCAACACCAGATCCTTAACCCACGGAGCGAGGCCAGGGATCGAACCCGCATCCTCATGGATACTAGTTGGGTTTTTAACCTGCTGAGCCACCACGGGAACTCCCTGTATGCATGTTTTTGTCAGTAAAGTCTCCAGCTTATCAGGTACCTTCCCTGAGACTGGAAACCCTTCACAGGAAGGCTAACCGTTTACACTTGGAAGGCGAATTTTACCTCCTGCGTAAAGCACCGTCTCCCTTTCCTCCGAGCAGGAAAGCTTGAACTTACACCATCTTTGACTTTTCCCTTGATCCGCTCTCTTGAAGAGTACGAATACTTTCTTTGCTGACCTGAAGGTATCATCAAGGCTCTTGCTTCCAAAAAGGTGGCTCACAGAACAGTGGCTACCAGATATGACTTCCTAATCGCTAAGGAAGCTCCCACTGTGTTAGTTCCCGGGGCTGCTTTCCCCGCACCCTTGCTCAGAAGGCCTCCCTTCAGGACCCTCGTTCCTCGCAGCCCACAGACCCCTCCTCACACCACTCCCTGCTCTTTCTTTCCTCCTTCCTCCCCTCTTCTCCAGGCTGCTCGGGCTAAGCCGACTAGAGCATTCACATAAAAATGGCAGCCCAGGAGCTCCCATTGTGGCCCAGCAGGTTAAGAACCTGACTAGTATCCATGAGGATGTGGGTTCGATCCCTGGCCTCCCTCGGTGGGTTAAGGATCTGGTGTTGCCCCAAACTGTGGTGTAGGTCACAGGCACAGCTTGGACCCCTCATTGCCATGGCTGTGGTGTAGGCTGGTGGCTGCAATTCAGATACAACCCCCTAGCCTGGGAACCTCCATATGCCGCGGGTGTGGCTGAAAAAAGAAAAAAGGGACAAAAAAAAAAAAAAAACCCAGCGGCACAATAACACACCCAAGACCTGGCAGTGACAGTTGCCTTTCTTTGCCTTTTGTCACACCCGTTTTGGTGCCTGGATTTTCACCTATCGCAGCACAGATGTGTCCAGCTACAGCCCCCACCTCATGCTATCGTTTATGGTAGAAAACAGAGGCTCTTCAGGAGAGAAGAGCTCAAACCTCCTGAGTCCAGCCGACACCCTGGTCACTGCCCTCCTAGACGCACAGCCGCCCTGCTCTGCCACCTCCTCCCCAGACACTGAGTTCTTTAACTCCTTGGCTCCGTTGCCAGGGCAGTTCCACAGCCCTGGTACCCTCAGCCTGCTCCCCATGCCAGTCCCAGCCCTGGTACCCTCAGCCTGCTCCCCATGCCAGTCCCGACCTGCGTCCTTGGCCTCCTTAACCCATAGAAAGTCAGGCAAGGCTTTATTTGGGGACTTTGCTGGGGCAGGGGCAGTGAAAACAGTTCTCTTGCTCCCTGAGGGTGGTAAGCTGGTTCCTTGCTGGGGCGAGGGCAGGGCTGGGGCTGGGGCTCGAGGCAGAGGGGTGGCCTCCTAAGGATGGACGGGGTGTGAGGGCAGGCGGCAGCACGGTGCCACCCCAGAGAGGCGTCTCCAGACACACAAGTTCGTTAATTGATGTGTTGTGTCAAAGGGTCACTGGAGGTACAGCAGCACCGTGTACCATCACCTGCCTCCTGTACTCACAGGGGACACCGCTCCTGGATCAGGGTGCTCTGACATAACGAACCCCGATTTCCCCCAAGAGTTCTCCCAGCCACATGGAAGCCGCCACCGATGACCGAAGCCACTGCACATGATGAGCCTACGTGTGTGCCACCCCCGCTCTGGAGTCCAAGGCATGAACTCTAGGGATAAAAATGGGAAAACGAGGCTAAAAAAGAAAGAGAGATGGGACCCCTGGGGTCTCAGATGATAGCCTCCCCTTTTATAGTAGGTTCAACTGAATCACCTTGCAGCTTCCCAGTCTTACGGCAGAAACCCACGTGCCCAGAAGACCTCTGGGTTCCCCGAGATCACGGCGCCACGAGAGGGTGTGTCTGTGCTGCATTCTCATTGGTCCACAGGGGTCTGGGCGACGGCACAGCCGTAGAACTACTGCCAAGATTCCAGAAAGCTCGGGCACCAGGTTCTTGGAGCCGTGCTGGGCGAGTGAGAGGCGCTTGATACACGTCGCCTGTCACTGCTTCGAAGTCAGGACTTCCACGGGTTCCCCTCCTGGCGAGGCTGGAGAGACCTCTTCCACCACCAGCCCAGCCGTTCTTGCGTGAGCTGGGCCTCGGCCCCTGCTCCGGGGCCACGCCGCGCGCGGGAAGGGGCTGTAACCCGCTGCCCTGTGCACGTCCCACGCCCTGCCAGGGGCTATGCCTGCGGGGTCCCCGGCGGTGGCGCAGGAATTGTGATCAACTTCCCCAAATGCAACCTGATCCTGGCCCCTCGCTGTGCGTCCTGTTGGCTTGGGCTCCCCTCAGGAAAGCCCTTCGTGGGAAATGTGCTTTTCAAAGTGTGGAGGGGTGTGTCAGCGGGGACGTCTTGAGTTACAGGTGAAGTGACCAGGGCGGGAAACACATCTGCTCCGCAGGCCCAGCTTCTCCCGGGGGCGCACAGCTCTCCAGCTCCGAGTGACACTGCCCAGCGGCGCCCTGCACCCCAGCCAATGGCCCCAGGAACCCTGTGCCCAGTGCCGGTTAAAACGGGCAGCAGCCCGGCCTGGCGTCTCTGATCCGTGAGCTGCCCGTGAGGCTAGGAGGGAAAGACCTGCCTTCTTTCCGCTTCCTTGCCATCCAGAGCAGTTAAGACAAGTGACTCGCCATCCTGCTCTTGGCAATGAGTGCCATTTCGGGGGCGGGGAGGGGGGGCTAAGCTGAGGCCTTGAACCAAAAGAGGGTCAGAGCATTCTACTGCATTTTCAGGAGGTCACTGTCACAGCCTTTCGTCTATCTGTGTCTCTCCATCTTACTACCTAAAAATAAAACCAAAAAGATGGAGTTCCCGTTGGGGCTCAGGGGATTAAGAACCTGACTAGTATCTATGAGCACACGGGTTTGATCGGGGGCCTTGCTCAGGGGGTTAAGGACCCAGCGTTGCCACACGCTTCAGCGTAGGTGAGAGACGCGCTTGGGTCGGGCATGGCTGTGGCTGTGGCGTAGGCCGCCCCTGCAGCCCCAATTCAACCCCTAGCCTGGGAACTTCCATATGCTGCAGGCGTGGACCTGAAAAGGAAGAAATAATAATAAAAAAATAATAATCAGAGAGGGATGAACCCCCTGAGCTCTTCTCAATAGAGCCGTGGACGCTGGACCCAGCTGGTCCTCGGGGAACTTTCTGCACAGCAGGTCACGCTTCGCGCCTGAGGCTCTCGAAGGAAATGTGCTGTTCAACCTGACGTGTGGATCCGGGGCCAGGAGGGGGCCCCCAGGCACAAGAGCGCCCTCCCAGCATTACAAGGTGTGCTGGGATTTCAACCTCCATTCCAGACCTGGCAGGCACGTAACTTGCTTCTCCACGGGCCCCTGGGCGACGCGCTGCAGCATCCTGCAGGCTATCGTAGGGGGGTGGGAGGATAGGGAGGAAGTGAGCAAATCGTGGGGTCTTTTTCCGCCTGTGCGCCAAGCAGAAAGCAATATTCGAAAGGAGGGCAAGATAAACACCTCGGCGAAATCAGCGGTCCCAGTTATGTCCAGTAAAAGACGTTCGGCCTCAGCCCTGATTATAAACACAATCCATGCTGCCTTTTTCACGAAAAACAGAGGATGCATTAAAGTTGCGGGTTTTCTGACAACGCGGGGTTTCAAAGGCAGCAATGCAATTTGATCCTCTCCCAACCTCCCGGACCAAAATCCAAGGGTGCGATCTGATGGGCCAGGGGCACAAAGGCACCCACAGGACGGTCAAGTGACGTCCAGGGCAGCGCTCAAGGGCACCGTGAACTTTCAGTTTCATTTCATCATGGACTCAACAAGATCTGGGGAGTTAACCACGCCCGCTTCCCGAAGACCTTGACAAAGCCCCCGGGGGGTCACCCTTGTCTTTCGCCCCAGTGGGCACATCCTGATTTCCTTGGCCTTCTCATGCCACAGGCGCCAAGACCCCTTCGACCCCTCTTCCTCGATGAACCACTTGGAAGCAAAGCGAAAACCTAGATGGTTCCTCCGTGAGAACAGAAGAATTCCCGACTTCATTCCTGAAACTTCACGCTCTTCCATTAGCTCGTGGACAGACTGCTCTCGCGACTGCGAAAAGCAGAGAGGGGAGAGCCTGGCCCTCCCACTAGAAGCTGCCATGCGCCCCTGACAATGCCATACCTGGAACGGACGGCCTCTGCCTGCCGGGTGTCAGTCCAGAGCCGGCTTTGGGGACTCTGTGATCAGCCTGGCCTCTGACTAATCTCACCTTCCCCGCCTTCCCACCTCCCGGCACGCTCCGCTCCCAGCCGCCGTCTGTTCGAGCCACGGACTCCTTAGGCTGCTGGTTCGGCTCGCGTTCCTTCTGACTTTCCTTGGACCCCAGCGGGGAGAGCCCTGGGGGAGTTGCGTTCAAGACCTGGGGCTTCAGAGTTGGGGGAAGAGATGAACCCCGTCGGGCTGTGTCGAATACGGGGCTCGGCTCCAGGGTTACCAGGAGGCCTTCCTCCCGATGCTGCTACAAACCACGTGGGGTGTGAGGACAGAGAGGGGCTCGATGCAACCCACAGAGCCAGGTGAGAACAACGGAGGCCTGAGCTCTAGCAGACAGAAGGGTTCAAGTGTGACGGGATGGCCTGTCCACCGGACCGGCTCCGACGAGGGGGAGGGCCTGGGTCAGGTGACAAGAACGCAAAGGACCAGTGGAGACAGGAGCGGGAGAAGGGCGTCCCCCACGGGGGCCCGGGAAGAGATGGCCGGGTCAAGGCGGGGAGAGGCGAGCCTGGCTGCTCAGTAAGGCTCTGGCCTTAGGTCCTGTGGACGCCGGAAGGATGTCCCCCCTCCAGCGGAGGACATGACGCACACGGTCCCGCGAGCTCCTGGTGGGCGGAGGGACTGAGGTCTCACGAGGGTCTCTCTTCAGAGTCACCCGGGGGCCAGGACGGAGCCCGTCCTGCCCAACTGAGTGAATTAGGAAATTGTGTTTTTCCCCCAATCTCTCTAGTAAATTCTTCGGAAATCCTCTCTGAGGGGCAGGGCTGGGAGGGCGAAAAGGACCCCAAAGCCCCTTGGTTTTGCTCCCTCCCCGTTCTGCACTCCACGCGCGCAAGCACGCCTGCCTGCTCCCCTCTTGTAAGTTAGCCACGCGCCTCTAGGGACTTGGTCTTTAAATCACTATTTAGGCGATCATATGAAGAAGAGGGATTAGTTACTGCTTTCTTCAAAATACGAACTTTGGACGAAGGGGAACTTCGGGAAGAAAACATTCCCAGGCTCGTTCTTCCTGTGACTGAAAAAGGATTTCTAAACAACTTCCCCCAGTTTTATTGCTATCTAAGTGACATGTAACTGCATTAGTTTAAGGATTATAACAGAATGATTTGATAAACCCATGTAACGCAAAATGATTGCCACAGTAAGTCTAGTCAACATCCGTCACCTTGAATAGCTGCAAACTGTTTTCTTGTTTTTTTAAATTTTTTTAGTATAGTTGACTTACAACGTTCTGTCAATTTCTGCTGCAGAGCAAAGTGACCCAGTTACACATCTATGCACGTTCTCTCTCTCACACGACCGTCCGTCAGTGCCATCACAAGTGACTGGATACAGTTCCCTGCGCTGTGCAGCAGGACCTCACCGCTTATCCACTCCCAATGCAAGAGTTCGCATCGACCGACCCCAGACTCCCCGTCCGTCCCACTCCCTCCCGCTCCCGCCTGGCAGCCACAGGGTGTTTTCTTGTGATGAGAACTTTTAGGCAGCTTTCAAACAGACCGTACAGTATGGTGAGCCAGAGCCACCACGCTGTGTGCTGCATCCCCAGAAGTTACTCATCTTCAAACTGGGAGAAGGGCAGATATTTTCGGAGAGAGCTGGACTGAGATGGTAGGTCCAGAAGAGAGAGGACAAATTTTGAGGGAGGAAGAAGGAAAAAGGAGATGAGCTGAAGTCCTCTCATGAGTTGCGTGTGTACACTGGCTTAGAAGATAAAAGAGGGGAGGGTAAATATATTATCTTGGAATAAATATGAGCGGGAAACAAGGCCCAAATTTCCAGCCACTGTGTGGGGCTGCTGAGTAGCAGTGGAGTCTGGGGTCCAAACCCCAGCAGTTTCCATGTTCCTCACGCTCCTACTGTGACACAAAACGCAGCTTTCTTTAAAGTTTTGTTTCAAAACCTAGCATAGATGCTAGTGGTGACCTAAACACGTAAAAAGAAAATTTAATTAAAAATCTGAAGGGAACCTTCCTCCACTATTGGTGCGAATGTAAATTGGTACAACCGCTATGGAAAACAGTACGGAAGTGCCTTAAAAAACAAAATACAGAACTACCAGACAATCCAGCAATCCCACTCCTGGGCATATACCTGGAGAAAAATCACAATTTGAAAAGATACATGCACTCCAACATTCACTGCGGCACCATTCACAGTAGCCAAGACATGGAAACAACCTACATGTCCATCCACAGAGAAAGAGATAAAGAAGATGTGGTACATATATACAATGGAATATTACTCAGCCATCAAAAAAGAATGAAATGATGCCATTTGCAGCAACATGGATGGGCCTAGAAATTCTCATACTAAGTGAAGTACGTCAGACAGAGAAAGATAAATATCATATAATATTACTTACATGGGGAATCTAATTTTAAAATGATACAAAAGAATTTACGGACAAAACAGAAACAGATGCAAAGATTTCGAAACCAAACTTAAGGTTACCGAAGGGGAAATGGTGGCGGGGAGGGATGAACTAGGAGGTTGGGATTCACATATACACAAGGCTATATATAAGGCAGATAACTAACAAGGACCTACGGTATAGCACAGGGAAATCTACTTGATACGGTGTAATAACCTATACAGGAAAAGAAGCTGAAAAAGAGTACATATACGTATACGTCTAACTGAATCACATGCCGTACACCTGAAACTAACACAACACTGTGAGTCAACCACACCCCAATAAATTTTTTTTTTAATTAAAAGTCTGGCTTTTGGGAGTTCCCCTTGTGGCTCAGTGGTAACAAACCTGACTAGTATCCATGAGGATGCGGGGGTGATTCCTGGCTTCCCTCAGTGAGTTAGGATCTGGTGTAGTGGTGAGCTGGGGTGTAGGGCACAGATACGACTTGGATCCTGCGTGGCTGTGGCTGTGGTGTAGGCTGGTGGCTACAGCTCCAATTTGACCCCTAGCCTGGGAACTTCCATATGCCAAGGGTGCGGCCCTCAAGAGACAAAATATACATATAATAGGAAGAATCTGCCTGTTTTAAAAGGAAATGTGAGGAAGGAGGTGAGGCCTTGGCAATCTTTATGCTCCTGTCGGAGAAAACCTGACAAACATCCCCCACTCCGCCTGCCATCAAGGGGCCTGGGCCTCACCCGGGAGGGGAACGAGCAGGTCAGAAGACCTGATGGGAGCCACCGGCTCAGACAGCCCCGCAGCCATGACTCTGGCAGAGGACAATTAAACGCCCTGCTTGTCCTCAGACCGGAATGGGCTCCCCTAAGACGATTTCTCTTACAGGCAGCAAGGAAGACGCGGCTCGGGTAGATTCCATAGGCGTAAACGTGCCTCGCTCCAATCCGGAGGTGAGAGGGTTGGCAGCGACGAGGATGAACATTCAGCCAAGAGAAGCGAGAGGTGCCCCCGGCTGTGACTCCCTGCTGGCTTATGAGGGGCTCCAAGGGCTACTCTTCTAAGTCCACCTCGCATGCCCAGCAACCCCACACCCGTCTCTGGGGGAGGAAACAGAGCCCCGGGCGCTCAGAGTGCCCACCCGAGTTTTCAGAGGAGCCACGCCACGCGCCGGGGCCCGAGGACACGCCAGACGGCCTGGCTCCAGGGCCTTCCCTCTGCGCCCACAGCTCCACCACCTCCGGCTTCTGACGGGGCCCTCGTCCCAGAGGACTCTGTGCTGGAGACGTTCAAAGTCCAGTGGGTCCCGTCTGGAAAGCGGTGCTAAGCAGTTCCTACAGGCGTGGCGCTGGACGCTTTTCTATCTTTTTCTAGCCGCCCTGGGATGAATCGAGTTCATTTCTTTGATCTTGGGAGAGTAGGTCTGTCACAGAAGCGATTGTTTTCCCTAGAGACCACACTTGGGTAAAGAAAAAATAATAATAAAGAAAAAAGAAAAAAAGATGGGACACGTGTCTGCTCTGGTGATGAATCCATCCTTGGTTCACGCGGCCGTAGGATGGACGGTCCAGGGGCAGGGACCCGGCGCTGGCGGGCTGTCCAGGCAGAGGGAACTCACCTCTGGACCTGGTCTGGCGCTTCTCACATCCTCTTCATTGAGGCCAGATGTCCCTTCCGCTGGCATCTTGTAAGGCATGGGGCATCCCGATCAGGAGAAGCTTCCGTGTCAATGGTTTCCGGATGGATCCTGTTCCTTTTGTGACCTGCCTTCACCCCATCAACACACGCATCTTCCAGAAATTCTTAGCCTCCCTCCTGGTCAAAAAACTGTCCTGGGGTCGCGCTTGGTCATCCCCTAATTGGGTCCAGATTTTTCCTTCTGATGCTATTTTCTGTGACTCTTTCCTGGCTTACCTGCTCCCAATCTTTCAGTCCATGCCTGCCTGCCTCTGAGACACTGGCTCATGCTTTCTGGAATGTTCTCTGTTCCTACCTCGTAATAGCTCCGGGGGTCTTAATCCTGTGACCCCCGCCCCAAGGCCCAGTGGCTGAGCTGTGTCTTCCCACACCCCTCCTCCAATCCCTCCGCAGCTTGAGCCCCGCCCCCGCCCTTGAGCACAGGCCCGTCGTGACACGCGACAATTTCTAGGCCATCGTCTGTCTTTTAGTTCCTTATACACAAACTGATATTCCTAGATGGCAGTTTTCTCGAGCACAAGACTGGGTTCCCTCTGGGGTGGAAACAAGCAGACGCAGGTACTGTGGTACGTGCACGAGGGGAGGAGAGCCGGGTCCGTCGGCTGCGCTGCCGGCCGCGCCCCCTGTGTCACCCGGAGAGGGCTTCTCACCCTTCGCAGGGACAGACTCAGGGCGAGTGACTCCGCTCTCCTGTGTTTGCAGTTATGTGTTTTCCCCAAAAACGACCGACCAAGGCCATTTTTCCAGCTCGCTGCCCAAGTGTCCCTGTGGGGAGCTGGCTGCCCCAGCTCACCCCAGAGGCCACCGGCCTCCAGTGTCCCCACGCCCCTCCCACCACACACACAGTTGCTCTGAATCAGGGGCTAATCCTCAACTCGACCCTGATGAGCGAAGTTCAGTCGGCTTCTTGAAAGTTGACTCTAGCCGAGGCCACGCGTGGAGAGCATTATTAGGAAGGGCATTTTGCTTCCAAGGTTTTGGGTGCCTTCTCCTGCCTGCCCAGCACAGGGATCTGGAGATGCCCACCAGGGCTGCATGAACAAGCCTTGGCTCCCAATTTTGCCTTTCCCCATAGTATGACCAAGCCTGAGCAGGGTTTCGAGAGTCAAGACACGAAGGCTTGGCCTGTCCCCCTTGTCTGTTTCAACCTCTTGAATGGCCAACGAAGGGCTCTTCTTACCTGTTGGTCTTGGGCTGGCGCTTCAAGCACGTTACGTCTGCCAGCAGGGGCTACAGCTAGTACCTCCTGCCTCTCCACCGCCTGGATCAAGAGCGCTTTCATCCTCCGTGCTGGCGTGAAGAACACAGGTCAGTCAGAGGTTCCTGGGACAAGGCTGCAGGACCAACCAGCAGCCCATGCTCCAGGGGTGTCTTGGAACTGACTCCTACTGTGGGCTCATGGAGCCAAGTGCTTGCCTCTCTTCCCAAGTTCATGCACATTCAGCGATGTCATGCTGGTGCCTTAAAAGCAGCGGGGGTGAGAGTACGTACAGCGTGGAAACTGGCAGACACTTTTCTTGCTTGCTTGCTTGCTTCTCTTTTCTTGCTTTCCCTCCCTCCCTTCCCTCTTCCTCTGCTTTCCTCTCCTCTCCTCTTCTTCTCTTTCTGTTTGGAGAGCTGGTTTACCAAATGCCACTGAAACAAGCCCATCACCGCTTCTAAGGACACATAAAAGACAGACCGCCTGCCCACAGGGACCCTCCTAATGCAGACAACGGAGCCCACGTCTTCGAGGCCGCGTCCACACGAGGAAGCTGAGGCACGCGGTGCACGGCGCCAGGAGGAAAAAAGACTAAACGCAGCTCCATCCGCACCTTCCGCGCTGGCGGCTTAGTTCCACCGAGTCCGGCCTCAAG
This sequence comes from Phacochoerus africanus, assembly GCF_016906955.1. Lineage (NCBI taxonomy): Eukaryota > Metazoa > Chordata > Mammalia > Artiodactyla > Suidae > Phacochoerus > Phacochoerus africanus. The sequence goes on along the minus strand of NC_062557.1, from coordinate 57,042,386 downwards.
GCAACGCCTTTTTCTGCCCCAGAGAGCCAGATGAATTCCGACACACAGTGGGGGGAGAAAAAGTCAAATGGACTCGTTAACTTTTTTTTAAGAGGATAAATGAAGTCAATACATGTTTAGAGTAGAAAGAGCCGCTTCCAGTCCAGGCTGCTAGTACTTTTCCATGTCATGCTGGCCCTAATGGGAAGTGACAGCTGCTGAAAGCTGCTATTCATGGTCATCTGAAACAGCTTTTCCTCCCAGATGAAACTCGGTGTGGCCTGCGTCTAAGCGCGGGCACCGAAGCCCGGGCGAAGGTATTCCCCAGGCTCCCGAGGGCCAGCAGAGGCGACTCTGTTTGTGAAGGGGCTTCCTGGCGGGGCATCAGCGAGGCCCAGTGTCAACAACAGGCGTCTTGATGTCCCCTTCGCTCAGGCCCGAGAGGGCGGTCCTGGCCCAGCCTCTGCCCACCTCGGGCCTCCTCTCTGTTCACCATCAGCGGCAGGCGCTCGGGGTCCCTGCGGAGCCGGGGTGAACAAAGCCGAGTTTATCCTCACCGCCTCCCAGGTGGACCCTTTCCCGGGGGGCGCCGCATCGGGGTGGGCAGCTGCCGCAGGGCCTAGACTGCAGGTCTGCCTTCTCGGTGAGTACCGAGCGCAAAGGCGCGCGGAGCCGGAGGGAGTGGGGGGTCCTCCCAGCAGAGAGCCTTCACCCCGTCTGGTTCCAGGGAGGCGAGTGCACCCTCCCTGGAACCAGACGCCCTCGCCGCCTCTCTGCGTCGCACCATCTGACACTGACGGGAGTTCCCAACACGGGGCTTCCATCAGGACCGACTGGGCCCTATTCCATCCGCCGCAGGGATCCAGGGACTTAGGGACGGAGAGGGGGGAGCTTGGTAGCTGGAAGCTGGGCACTTGGACGACGAACAGCGTCTGGGCCAAGAGGAGAGTCCTTCTGGGGGGACCAGTAGGCAGACTCCACTGGGGTGAACACCGGGCACAGAGATGAGATCAAGTCTAGGACCAAGAGGAGCCTAATTTTGTCCTGGAGCGCCTGCGTCTATTCCGAGTCACTCATCAAGACAGGTCTCCCTGTTTTCTTCTTTTTAACGTAAAAATTTTTTATTAAAGTGTAGTTGATTTACAATGTTCCTTCAATTTCTGCTGTACAGCAAAGTGACCCAGCCACCCCCCCACACATTCTCTCTTTTTTTTTTTTTTCATTTTCCATCATGTTCTTACCCCTCTCCGTGTCCATGATCTGTTTCTGTTCTGTAGATAGGATCCTTTGTGTTGTATTTTAGATTCCACATATAAGGAATCTCACATGGTATCTGTCTTTCTCTGTCTGACTTACTTCACTTAGTATGAGAATCTCTAGTTCCATCCATATTGCTGCAAATGGCATTGGTTTGTCTTTTTTAATGGCTGCATAGTATTCCATTGCATATAGTTCTCCCTCTTTTTACTCCGAGGTTAAATTACCTAAAAGTTGGCTGTGGATGTCCAGCCAAGAGAGGAGACGCATTGTGTACATCAGGCTGGCAAATCAAGCCCTTGAGCTAGGAAAGCCAGACCCAAAGCATCCGTGTTTCACCCTTCGTGTTTCTTAACTTCTGCCGCACCCCTGGGGAATGAATACTCATCTCAGGCTACAAAATCACCTTTTCAAGAAATGTCACCTTATTTTCTGTAGCTAATCTTATTTGCTCTTGCCAGACCCTGTGCCACCAAGTGGTATCATTTCTTCCATACTTTATAGTTCCAGAAACTTAAAATGGTATGTAGAACGCAAGAAACAAATGTTTGAATGTGTGAGTTTGGGGGAGGGGGGTCTCCCAATTCCTTTACTGCTGTTTCAGTGTCTTGCCAAGCGCCAAGGGTGTGTGTGTGTGTCTGTGTGTGTCTGTGTTGGAGGAGGGGGAGTCTGGTCCCAGGCTGCTGCAGTTCAGAGCCGACCTTCGCTGCATCATCCTTTCGTGTTCCCACCATTTCTCCTGTTACTTGACCATGCAGCCTGTTGCCTCGTCCTTCTTGCCCGAGACAAAAGGCCTCTTCATACACCCGTTTGGCCCCTGGTCCACTTTTTCTCTTTCTCTGGGAAGGGGGGGCAGCACGCAAGGCAGACGTCCGGCCGTTCTCGGTGCCCTTCTCGGGTCTAAAGGCGCTGGTGCTTGACACCCACATCCCAGCCACCTCTCGTCTACAGCTCCATCGCTCCGCCGGCTTCCGAGACCCGGGTTTTCATCCGCTCAGCTCCGCAGATGTCACCGCCTGGCTTCCCCAGCCTACCTGGAGTTGTGCTCCTGCCGGTGCACCTTGGGACCAGGTGGGTAGAGAGGGGGCCGCTCCACTCCCGACCGGTCTGCAACCCCTCTTCTCCCCGAGTCATATGCTCTCCTCGCAGCCCCTGAAATCGAAGGGCAGGTGCGCGCCGCCCCTCGGCCACTCTCCCGTTGCAGGGATAGCGGTGAAAACGTATGCGGCGCCACGTGCGCCCTGGCAACCCCACCGTGCGGCCATTCGACGTGCCTCCTCCTGCCTGAGGACCGCTGTTCCTTGGCAGGACTCTCCAGAAGCAATTTTGACCCAAAGCTGACGCAGTTCTTCTTCCTTTGAGCCAAGCTGCTGACACAGCCTTGTCCTAAAAACAGTTCCTGTCTTGAAAACAGGAAAGTCGAATGTTCTACTGCCCGGGTTACAAGAAGTCACGGGGTAAAGAAAAGCAGGGGAGGCTTTTGGCTAAAACCTCAACACAGCTTCCGGCTTTACTTGCTGCTTTTGATGAGATGGGTGCCATAAGCTTCCCACAGCCCATGGTATGTCCTGAAGCCCCCACTCCTGGGACTCCAAGGGACCCTCTGATATTCAGGGGAAGTGGCGTGTATTAGCTAGAGTGTGTGACTAAAGAAGACCGAAAAACTAGGATCCTGCCAAAAAGTTGGGACGAAGAAGAAACAGGTCCTTTATTTCTCCTCCAGTCTCTCGGACCAGAGGGTCTTAGCACAGCGCCTTACCCCTGAGGCGTGCTGGCCGTGTTCCGGGCTGCCCATCCCCTTGGTACATTACAGTACTTAGAGCCACTGGGGAGGCAGCTTAGGGACAGGTGGCGCTTTTCCAAGGTACGTGGATTCCAGGGTCTCCTCCCAATGGTAGGGAAAGGGGATGTGAAGATGTATGCCAGATTTCCTTTCTCCCCGAGCTTTGGTGGTTCATAAATAACCAAGGCTTCCCCCTATATTCCAACCCCCTACGTGTCCTTGATTCGTGTAGCTGTCTTTCACGCCAGGACACCCGGCACGTGCCTCGACAGCCAGTCAAGGGACTTAGAGTCTCACGCAGGAGTTGCCCAAGTGTGTCAGCAAGACCAGGGCCCTGCTATTTCAGAGCAGAAGATGTGGCTGTCAAGACACAGGCGGGGGATGGGGTGGGAGGAGGCCAGCGGGGTGCGTGTGGTGAGGCAAAGGTGGCTATGCCTCGATGGCAGGAAAGTCACTCTTTCTGGTTCTCCAAGTTATGTCCTCAACTTACTTGACAGTTTTCACTTCCATCAACAAAAAAGCTCAATGCTACTGATTTATTTGATCTGACGATTATTTGGGCGCGTGCGCGCGCACACACACACGTCAGAAAGTGTAAAATTTCTACCATTCATGTTGTTGTCTGAACTTATTTCTCAGGACATTCTTTTAATGTACGGTGGACATTATAAACGAGGTAGCATGGATGAGGAAACTGACGCCAAGAAAAATGGAATTACTTGTCCAAAATCTTCAGCTAGTTAGAGGCCGCATCCTACCTGCATGGACATTCTCTTTCCACGTTAGTATAATATGATTTCTGGTAGCTGGAATAATGGGCCTTAAGGGAATAAGAATTTTAATATGGCATTTACATGAGAACTCAGAATGAGCTGGCATGGTGAGAGCTCTAATTTGGGCACAATGGTTAAGGCTGTAGAAAATGCCAGAAGGAAGCTTGAAGTCACTGGCTACCAGGAGATGCCTGAGGGGTTATGTGTAGAGAAGCTTGAGTGGGGAAAGGGCAGAGATAAATCCTGCGGGGGTTTTTCACCCAGCAGTTATGACGACTTTGTTAGCACGCTTCCAGGCGCAGGTGGTGGTGCTATAAAGACGAAGAAAGCCTCATCGAGTGACAGAGCAGCATGTGAATGTTCTACCTAGTTTTTTTTTTTTTGCAAAGATCAACTTGATTTTTACAGTTTGCTTTTGTTAGAAGATTTCATACGCCCTGTTGGGGCAGAAAGGAGAACCCAGACCCGCCCTGCGGAGAGAAGAGACTTGGGCAGCACACCGGCTCTCTTGTGCCTCTATGGTTTTGGCTTCGATACACGGGGTAGCGGTGTCTTTCTGATCTGCCACCAAAAAAGAAAGGGAAAGCAGGCTACTGTGCGGGCAGACGTGGGGGCAGGCACCCAGAGGGGAGCGGGAGAGTGGCAGAAGGAGGAAGAAGACGTCTGGAAGCCAAGCATGCCAGCCAGGTCCCCGTAAGCAACCCCGACAAGGGGGTTTCACGTAGGAGAGAGGTGGCGAGCAAATGCCATTTCTCTTTCCATAAAGGGGAGACGGGGCAAAAATAGACCATGCTGCAAGTGTGATGTCCACGAAGGAAGGGCAACGGGAAAGGAAGGGAGGCGGGAGGAAGCGCCCGGAGCTGCATCATAGCCCTGGAGCAGAGGCGGCCCAGGACAGGGGCTCCGCGCTGGGGAGAAAGGGCCTTGCCCGAGCCGCGCCTTTCCCTCCACCCCCCTCAATCCCGGGCTGGAAGGGGCCTGGGAAGAGCGTGGCCCAGTGGATCCGCAGTGTGGCAGCTGAGGCTGCGAGTCCCCGTGCTCCACGCAGAAGGCTCACCCAAAGGGAAACTGGAGCCGTGCACGCCCCTCACTGTGCCTCGAGCCATGGACTGTCCCCCGGAGGGGCTGCCCTTCCCTCTGGGCTCTTCTCAAGTGCGCCAAAGCCATGTTGAAGCAGAGGCTTTGCCAGGCAGCCACCGACACCTCCCACGCCCTCCGCACCCAGAAAGCCCGTGGCAGCTGGCTGGAGGAGGGGAATAATCCTGGGCCCCAGCACCTACCTTCCCCTGGGCTCCAGCTGACTAAGACGGCAGAGGGGGTGCTCTGTAGGCACCGGGGGGTGGGCTGCGTGAACTCCCTGGACAGCCTACACCTCCCACGGCGGGCAGCTCTAGTTCTGCCATTTGTGCTGTTTTCCGAGATCTTAGGAACCAGACCCTCTGGTCTGACGATGTGACGGGCGGGTCCAGAGTGAAGGCGAACGAGGGTCCGTTTAAGGGTTCCAACATGCCTTTGAGAAATCACGTCACCCTGTCCCTGCCTTCACCGGGGCGAGGCTAAGTCACTGATGCCTGGGAAGATGTTTGCTCCCAGAGTCTAAGTAATGGGTTGGTGATGCAGCCGCTCTGTCTGCGGGGGCAGGAAGGGATGAGGGCGCTGCAGAATAAACGAGCTCCATCTGGATCCCTCCTGGGTGTTCGAGTGAGGGCAACAGGGGGTTCGGATGAAAGGGGTATAAGGCGGGAGAAATCCTTCATCAAATGCACAGGTCGCCACAAAGCCACGCTCTGTGCGAGAGTACATCCACCACAATCAAAAAGAAAATGACATGTTTTAGAGTAATAAAGGCAGTCGTGCTTCACGCACACAAAAAGCTGGACGTGGAGACAGGGAGTTCTGAATAAATAATGGATGGTTCTTTCTGCCGAATGCACAATGGATTATTTTTTTGCATCATAAATAAATGAGCAACCTTTTATTTCTCCAGCGAGACCTCCTTGAGCATACACGGAACATCTTTCTCATGGGGTTTAGGGGCGAGCCAGCTGCTTGCTCTGTGCTCGGTGGGAGGGGGAAAGGGTTCGTACAAATGAAAACGGCAAAGACGTGTCAGCCACAGGTACCGCGAGGGCCTTGATCTGATGCTACTTTATGGGATTTTCTTATACTGCACACCAAGAAAAATGGAACGCTGTTTGCTGGAAGAGAGGTGCTATATATCTGTGCTGGGAGTAGGAGTGTTTTGTGAAATTCCCACTTTGCACATGGGTTACAAATGCAGGACTCGGGACGTTAATCATTGCCTCTCGGGCATTCCACGAGCCACCGAGCGTACGGTTTTGCTTCGCTCTGAGTTTCACAGGCCACGTGACAAAGCTCCTGCTTCAGTATCTGGGAACTAAATTTCCCAACCACTTAAATAAAACAGCATTCACAGAATCAGTCAAGGGAATCGCGGCCCTTGGAAAACATGCCTGTAAATTTCTGATTCTCCTGTGCTGGAGAGGTGGGCTCTCCATCCCCAGCCAGCTGGAGTGACGGGTCAGCCGACAGGCTATGGTGGGAGCGGTGCCGGGTGCCCTTGGAGGCTGTCACAAGGGAGGTGCAGCCTCACCTGGTAGCCCAGAGCACCGAGCTAGAGTTCCGAGCGGCGGCGCACAAAGCCCTGCGTTCTGAGGACACTATGCTGGCAGGAAGCTCAAGCAGCCACACAGGAAGAGCCCAAGAAGCCTTCAGCCTAAATGAAGACAGAGAGATGCCTGGCCGGCCCCTGTGTGGCTGATATGAGAGACGTCAAGCCAAGATGGCCTATTTCAACCTTCTCCACGTTGCCCACCCATAGAAACCGCCAGAGATGACAAAATGATGACTCTTCTTTTAAGCCACTAAGTTCAGAAATACAAGTACCTCGCAAAAGCACAGAGAATTACAGAGACACAGATGACGCCGCAGCTGCCTTCAACTAATGACCGTCTACCTCACCGGCCTTGGTCATGACATCCACCCCCCCCCACCCCCCCGGGTGCGAGGGTGTGAAGACATCCCTCACCTGGGAATGCGAAGCTCGGCCATGCATCAGTCTTTTTTTTTTTTTTTGGCAACTTAAGGCCTTCACAGAGTTTCTTCGGAGATTTCTTAAAGACAATAAGAGTCTGAAATTTCTTTTTTTTTTTTTTTTTGTCCGCACCTGTGGCATGCAGAAGTTCCTAGGCCAGGGATCGAACCCTGGGCCACAGCACTAACAACTCCCAGATCCTTCACTACGAGGCCATCAGGGAACGCCTGCATTTTCCTTTCTGATTTTCCTGGTTGCTATTCCTGTATCGATGTAGGAGACAGAAATTGCCATCTTTCTCCCTCAGTCGGTTGTGTGTCACCGGGAATCTAGCTGGTGGCTACATCATGGACTAGATGAGTGTAATGAAGAAAGACTCTCTTCACATCCAGCAGTGAGAGGAGTACACCCCATGACCACGTGGGACTTATTCCGGGAATGCAACGCTGGTTCAACATAGGAAAATCAACCAACATCATGTGCATATTAATAGACTAGAGGGGGGGAAGCAAATGACCTTCTCAAGGGATGGAGAAAAACCATTTGACAAAATCCAACATCTTTTCATGATAAAAAAAAAATTCTATTAGGAATAGAAGAAAACTTTCTCCACTTGATTAAGGGCACTTATGGGAAAAAAACAACATTCAGCATCCCACTCAATGGTGAAATATTGAAAACTTTTCCTCCAACGTGAAGAATAAGATGCACATGTCCTTTCAGCCCACTTCTACTCAAAATAGTACTACATGGAGTTCCCGCTGTGGCTCAGCAGTAACAAATCCGACTAGTGTCCATGAGGATGCAGGCTCCAACCCTGGCCTCGCCCAGTGGGTTAAGGATCTGGGGTTGCCGTGAGCTGTGCTGTGGGTCGCAGATGGGCCTCAGATCGCGTGTGGCTGTGGCTGTGGTGGAGGCCGGCAGCTGCAGCTCCATTTCTACCCTAGCCTGGGAACCTCCATATGCCATGGGTGCGGCCCTAAAAAAGACACCAAAAAAAAAAAAAATTACTAGACATTCCACTCAGAGCATTCTGGCAATGAAAGAAATAAAAGGAAGGAGGAAGTACAGCTATTCATAGAAGACATGATCTTATATACAGAAAATCCTGGAAAATCTATTTTTAAAAATCCATCACGGCTAATAAGCTAATTGAGCAAAGTCACGGGATATAAGACGAACATGCAAAAGTCAGCTGGATTTCTATACACTGGCAATGAACAATCCAGACAGGAAATTTAGAAAACAATTTCATCTCCAATAGCATCAAAAGGAACAGAATACTTCGAAATGAATTTATCCAACACACACACAGCGAAGCTGGCGAAACGCTGCGGAAGACGTTAGAGAGACCTAAAAAACCGGGAAAACGCCCCTCTTTGTGGACTGCAAGACTTAATATTATTAAGATGGTTATAGGCCCCAAAGCAGTCTGTGTATTCAATGCAATCCCTACGAAAAGCCCAGCGGCCTTTTTCTGCCGAAATGAAAGCGTCGCTTCTAAAACACATGAGGCGTTCGTTGCAAAGGATCCTAAACAGCCAAAATCGTCTCCAAAAAGCACAGCATTGGAGGGCTCACTCTTCCTTCCTAAACACTCACACCACCGCCGTCATTTCCCAAGGCCAAGGCCACTCCGGGCCTTTTCGTCTGGCATCTGGTATGACCTTCCTAGAAGTGACCTATCCCTGGGGTATTCCGGGCTTTTCCTAGAGACCCTGCCACGTTTGACCTGCTTTTATGGCCACTCGTGTTCGTGTCTCTTTATCCATCCTGCCGTGGGGTAGGTACTGTGACATCTGAGGACCCGGCATGCCTGAAGCCGTCTATATCCTCGGGAACGTTACAGCTTCTCTCTGAACCCGAGTTTCCTCCATGCAGTGCTGGTCAAACGGTGCCGCCTTCCTGGTTCCGAGACAGAACGTGCATCCGATTTCCCTGTGTTGCCAGGATTCTATGAAACGGAATCAGAATCTTCAGGGTGGGTTTAAGTTCTGGGATGGGCATCTCACAAGCTCTCCAGGTGACTCTAGAATGTGCCCCTGGATCACAGGACCCAGACATCTTGCCTGTCCTGGCTTATTGCTATCTTCTTAGTTTTCTGGGGTGGGGGTGGGGACATCGTGTAGACTCTGCATTTATTTGAATGAATTAAGGAATCATCGCTAAGGCTGTTTCCATCACGAATACGGATGCCTCTCACTGTGTTCACACACGCGCCCTCAAAGAGCTCAAACAGAGTGTCTGGGCTGCGTTAAGTGATGACCAAGCGCTGAACTGAATCGAAAGTCAGTGAGTGAATGGGAGATGCAGACGCAGGATTCTGGGAAACGATCAGATGAAAGGAGGACGTCTTTGACTCCATGACAGACACATCGCGGCCGCATAAAAATCACCCATGGACTGTTTCAAGAGACTTTTTTTTTTTTTAAGAAAGCATTTTTGTAGACTGGGATTTCAAGTCCTACTCTCGCCAATTTGACTTTCCCCAGGTTTCCCCTGGTTTTACGCGCGGGAGTCCTTCCGTGTGTGACTGTCCCCAAGGCTCCCGGGACTACTCTGTCCACTCTGGATCCCCAGTTCAGCGCCTCAGGCTGAGGCACCAGCACAGATGTGAGATGCCTGCAGACCAGAAGGCCCACCAGACAGCGGGGGGAAGGTGGTGCCTGCTTGGTCCACATTCGTGCCCTCCCCCAGATCCAGCAGGACCCGCCCCAGGCTCAGCTCCCCCCCAGGAATGCCCAGTGAAAAGGACAGCTTAGAACAGGCGTCCTTTGATTCAGCTATTTATACCGCCTCATCGTCCAGACCCCAACAGTTCCAGGGCCATTGAGTCCTATTTCTAACATGCCCCGTCTTTAGACTTCAGCTCGAGGCTGTACCCTCTAATAACCCCAGTTTGTTATTTGTCTTTCAAAGGCCCTGGGAGGACCTACTCGATAGACTGAAATTTCACAGAGTCTTTTAAGCTCCATCAGTCTCTGCATTTTAGGGCGGATACATTAGCGGTGCAGCGGTAGCGGTGGTGGCGGGGGGGGGGGGGGATTTCATAACTTCCGTTTGCTCCACTTTATTCAACTAACAATGAAGAGAACCTGTGCACACGAAGACCTGTTGGACACCTGTCTAATGCGTATCATCAGCTGGGAGCTGTAAATGAAAACCATGAAGACAAGAGGTCTTGCAAGAGTTGAAGCTGGAGTCTGTCCTGAGGGAATGGCTGGATGGGGCATGGTTTTGTTTGTTGGTTTTATGGATTTTGTTTGTTTGTTCGGCTTCGGCTTCGCTGCTACAGCGCCTTTATTGCAAGCAGCTGCCTTTGTACTGAAGCAGCCCTTCAAGTGTGTGTTTGCTGCGTCCCCTGCCTCAACTGCTGACTCCCCGCTGCCAAGTGCTGGGTTCCACACACCTCCAAAGAGCAGGTGTGAATCACACCTGGGGGCTTGAAATGTCTGTCTCCCTCCCAGGACCCTGAACTGCAATACTTGTGACTCTGCTAAGCCACTGATCATCAGCCATCCGTACCACACGCATATTCACTCCACAGCTACTTACCAAGTGTCAATCCTGGGCCGGGTACCACTCCCCCCAGTATTGGCTACATATGAACAGAAAGAAGAGACCTGAAATCTTCTCATTGGTGGTTTTATGACACAAGGTTTTACACTCGCGGGAGACACATGACGGGTAGCAAAACAGGAATCAAAGACGAAGCATCGATTAAATATTCCCTTACGAATTCAGATGCTAGCGACGCAAAGCTCGGCACTTCTAGCTTTGGGATGAACAACAGCTGAGCTGAGAAACATCTGAAGAATATCTCTCACTTGTGGGAACACGACTCTCAAATTCTGTCCCCCGAATCTGAAAAGAAGGCGTGCTTAAAAGCTTCTTTGCACTTAGGTTGCTTCTGGGTCTTGGCTAGGGCAAATAATGCTGTAACAAACACGTGGGAGGGTGTGTCTTTTTGAGTTAGTATTTTTGCATCCTTTGGGTAAATGCCCAGAGGTGGGATTGCTGGATCCTCTGGTACTTCTATTAGTTCTAGTTTTGATTGATTGATTGATTTAATTTTTCTTTTTAGCGCCACACCTGCAGCATATGTAAGTTCCCAGGCTAGGGGCTGAATCAGAGCTGCAGCTGCCCGCCTACACCACAGCCACAGCAACACCGGATCCAAGCCACATCCGTGAACTCTACCTGCAGCTTTCTGCAATGCAGAATCCTTAATCCACTGAGCGAGGCCAGGGATCAAATCTGCATCCTCATGGATACTAGTCAGGTTCTTAACCTGCTGAGCCACAATGGGAACTCCAATTTTTCTTTTTCTTTTTTTAGAAAACTCCATACTATTTTTCCAGAATGGCTGCACCTTTTCACATTTTCACCAACAGTTAAAAGAATCACACTTGGTGAATTTGTTTAATGTGGATTCTAGATAAATAACTGGGAGGAAAAGCAAGGACAGAGGAAATTCTGCAATAGGATCCTTTTGCACTGTGTGTGTGTGTTTAATTGCTTATAAAAGTGTTAAAGCTCTGAAACAATATATAAAAAACAAACAAACAAAACAAACCTGCTCTCTGTAATTGCCTTGTAGGAGGGGGCTGTGCGGGTGGGTATAGGGGTAGAGGGTGGAAGGAAGAGGGTGGAAGGAAGACTTAATTTTTTTGAATCCTCGTTTGTCCAATTTGAATGTTGTACCAATTGGATGTATTTATTACCTATTCTATAAATAAGCAATTAAAAAAAGGATACATGGAATTATTGAAGTAATCAAAATGCACACCCCTGGGTCCTACCCCCGGGACCTGGATGCCACGGGTGTGCGTGTAGTTGTGGGATAGGTGGGGGCTTAAATGTTTGCATTTTGAACAAGCATCCTGTCTTCCTATGCTGCATACGTCTGCAGGACCACACTTGAGAGGCACATCCCCAGAGGTGTACCTGTCAGGCACTGTGATAGGTATACCATAGGTATCAAGCACTATGACACACCCAGGTGTCACGAGGATAAGGTGAGAGGTTGAGTGTCTAGAGGGCAGGACAGACCTGCCAATATTTCACTGCAACAGTGGGTCTCAAATTCCAGCACGACTCACTGCTGACAAGACGGTTTGTGAAAACGCAGCCGTGGGGTGGGGGCGACCCCAGACCTTCTGATTCAGCCCGTCTGCAGGGGGACCTGACAAGCTGCCTTTCTAACGAGGTCTTGGGTGACGATGATCAAGAGGCTGGTCCAGGGACCACGTTTTTTCAGAAATTGTTCCAAAACACCCCCGAAAAGCAGTTCTCCTGACTCACGTGAATATATTTTAGGTGTGGAACCCACCGCTCATGCCCGAAGGAAGCTCAGACTTCCTTTATTAAACAACAAACAGAAACAAAACCCTGAAAGCTTTGCCCGCGACCCCCAGGCTTGCACACGTGACGATCACATGGACCTCGAACCCACGGTCAGTACGTGAAGGAAGCTACCCCAGGCTTCTCCCTGCTCTCGAACCTTCTGACCCTCAGGTTCAAACTCTTCCTGTACCCTGGACAAGCCTCAGAAGACTCGCTACTCAACCTCTCTGAGCTTCATACGAGTAACGAAGGTCACGACATCGACCTGCAGGTGAACAGCAGGACGAGACCAGGAAACATATGCAAGGTGCCAGGTGTGTTCTGCGCTTAGCAGGTGCTGGCAGATGTCATCTGCCTCACCTCCTAGTCTGTGAGGTCAAGTACAGCCTGTCCCTCTCCCTCCCTCCCTCCCTCGGGGCCCAGGGACCAGCTCCCCTCCCCTTTTGTGCAAAACAAGAGCTCCTTTTTATATCATGTGCCAGCAGACGCGGTTTTGCTTGGGCTCAGCTGCGACACTGTCACATCCTCATGACGGCAACAGCCCGATGTGCCCTCAGTGGAGGAGGTGCTGGCGAAGTCTAAAGGGGCCATTCGACAGGGATGGCCTGTGACAGTGTGACACCCAGGGTAGGAAAGAGGTCTTGTCCCCGTTTCTGCTCCTCCCAGAGGCTGACGGGTGGAGCACAGGTCAGGAGGGCAGAGGTGTTTTCCTTGAAGCCTGCGGCTGCCCCCTGAGCCGGTTTCCTGCAGACTCGGGTGAGGCTGATGTGAGGGAGACAGGAATCCATGTGACCCACACCCCGGAACCTTCTCTGGTGACGCCCAGGAAGACCCAGAAGAGGGGAGAGAGGGCTGGAGCCGCGCCAGCACCGAGGAGGGGCTGAGTGAGCAATGCCCCGCCCCGGGTCCCTGAAGTCTGGTGGCCTCAGGTCCCAATCAACAAAGGCACTACTGGAGTTCCCGTCATGGCTCAGTGGGTTAAGAACCCGACTAGGATCCATGAGCACGCAGGTTCGAGCCTTGGCCTTGCTCAGTGGGTTAAGGATCCAGTGTTGCCGTGAGCTGCGGTGTAGGTTGCAGACGCAACTTGGATCCTGCATTGGCTGTGGCTGTGGTATAGACCGGCAGCTGTAGCTCTGATTCAGCCCCTAGCCTGGGACCTTCCATATGCTGCAGGTGCAGCTGTAAAAAGAAAAAGAAAAAAAAAAAAAGACACTATGGACTCGCCTTTCTCCCACTCCCCCTTGTTTTTCTCTTATTTACTAGCGTCTCACTTTATTTCTCATAAAACCTGTACTGGATAGTGACCTTCCCAAAGCCCGTACCCAAGACTTCTTTAAAGTGGGGGGTCACACAGTGATGGCCCCCGAGTCGCAGGTGTTACCTGTATACATAAGCGCACACGCACACTCACGATTCTACCACATTTAAAAGTGAGACTTCCTATGAAAACTGGGATTTGAGTTTCCCTTTAAAACTCACAATACCTGGCTGAGGTGGCTTCTGACCACAAGGGCCACTGTAGGCAGAAGCCTCATGCCTTCCCACCCCTCGCTGCGCCCCCGGCTCGGTCCCGCCTCGCTCCTTCGCATCCTTGGGCGGGTCCCTGCGTAATTTCACTGCGGAAAGTCTAACTGCAGTTTCCCCTTTTCCTGCCTTTCTTTCCAACATAAGTGTCACACAGGCTCTCCTAACACAAGCGCCTCTTGGATCCTGTTCACTTGCCACTTCCGTGGGTCTTTTTTTTTTTTTAAACCTGCGGCATATGGACGTTCCCAGGCTGGAGGTCGAATGGAAGCTGCAGCTGCCAGCCTCGCCATGGGTCTCTTGAAGTTTGGGTGGGAGATGGGTGATTCCTGCCCTTGTGTCTGTTGTCTCCTTAATGAACACTACTGTTCTAGGTCCTTTGTTGTTGTTGTTTTTTATAGTTATTTTCCCCAATACAATTTTTTTTCTACTGTGCAGCATGGTGACCCAGTTACACACACGTGTACACATTCTATTTTCGCACACGATCAGGCTCCATCATAAGGGACTAGACAGTTCCCAGCGCTACACAGCAGGATCTCACTGCTCGTCCATTCCAAAGGCAATAGTCTGCATCTGTGAACCCCAAGCTCCCCAACCACCCTACTCCCTCCTCCTCCCCCTTGGCAACCACAGGTCTATTCTGCAAGGCTAGGTCCCCCTTTTCACGGCCACACAACTCACACACACCACGATGGAAAGGCTTCTGTGTGATGACATCTCGGAGTCTCATAACCTGACCTAGGAATTTCCATGGAGAGCTAGAGTCGACCAGTTTTCCCTGAGTGGGAAATGGCAGCCCCTAGAAGCTGGCTAAGGAAATGCGGCCAACATTCCACGTCAGGCCACCTTCTGGGCTGTGCTGGCCTCTGAATAGTGTGAAAGAGTCTCAGAGAAAATGAGACCCGTGAGCACAGCCGCCGGGGGGGTTGACGCGCTGCTATCCTGGAGCAGCGGTGCAGGCTGCGAGAGGGATGCGAAGGGCACGGCTTCGGAAGGGAACGTCCTTGAACGCGGAACCTTTCAAAGGGCGTTATCGCGATCCCGGCTTCCTTTCTGCGAGTCTCCCATCACACAGGAGCACTCTCGTTCCCCAACGCAATACCGTAAAAACACATCTTCGAAACGTATCACATTATAGACTGGACGACGAGAGGCAAACCCAAATCACCCACCATCCCAGCACGTGAATGCCTTTTTAATGCAGTGATGGGAATAGATGGAAAACAGCCGGCGTGTGCTCAGCACAGCACCAGGATTTTCAAATTTGAGGCAATAATCGTCAGTCTGTGTTTCTTGGGGCCCCCTTCATAATGTCTCAAAAGTCACACAACGTCTAAGTAATAAGAATCAATCAGCTGGCAAATCTGATGTGGAGGGAAAGGTTTTCCACTCAGTTGTCTGGGGAGATTTCAGTCTGACAAAACCCCCATTCTCTACACTCAAAACCCAGGGTTGTTTTTTTGTTTGTTTTGACCAAACATCCAAGTAGCAGGTCATCATACCAACATCAAGGGCTTGCGATCGAACACCGAAGAACTTTCTGGAAGCCATAATAACAACACAGGCAGGAGAGGGAAGATGTGAACTGATCAGTTTTCGGAAGCAGACCCCAATGGCAAACCCTCAGGGGGCTGCGTCCATTTGGGTCCAGTTAGGCAGCGTTCTGGGCGTCATCAGACTCTGGAGAAACAATCTGCCCCAGATGGGACCAAAAGGTAGGGTGCTACAGAGCATCCCAGCAATTCCCTGGGCAGAAGCCTTTAGTGGACCAGGAAACTCCCATGAGACTCGCTCCCAGCCCCTCACACTCAGAGGCCCAGCACAGACGTACCCCCGTGTTCATGACTTAGCTCGCCCAAGGGCCTCTCTCTCTGTCTTCGCCAGTATTGGAGATTGTGGTCAAATTCCCATCCTCTCTGTGTCCTTTCTGGACGTCTGGGTGGTAGAGGGCCATTTTTAGCAGCAGCAGCAGCAGCAGCAACAGTAGTAACAGTGGTGCAAGTAGTAGCAGAGGGCAGCAGCAACAGCGGCTCTTGACCAACACGGGATACGACCGCTCTTACGAAGTCAAAAACAAAAGCCAAGGGACCAAAGATAACGAGGGGACAAGATTCACCCATCATTCGGCAAATCCCATCCCAGTCGGTGTCTCGGCTCAGAGGAACGAGGTTCTGGGCTAGAGAAATGGAACAGGGTTTGGGGTTTTTTGGTTTTTGTTTTTTTGCTTTTTAGGGCCACACCCACAGCATATGGAGGTTCCCAGGCTAGGGGTCAAATCAGAGTTGTAGTTGCCAGCCTACACCACAGCCACAGCCAGGCTGGATCCTCACCCTGCTAAGCGAGGCCAGGGATGGACCCCGCATCCTCACGGATATGAGTGGGTCGAGGTCGTTACCACTGAGCCACAGCAGGAGCTCCGAGCTGAGCTGTTCTGGAAGTGAATGCTCTGTGGTTTTCTCTTTGGGGCGGGGCGGCGGGGAGATGGTGAGAGATGCCAAGATGGAGAAGAGCAGACAGAAGCCAGCAAAGGTGGAAACTCCTTTCTATAACACCTCTTTGCACACCTTAGTAAGATTGAAAATTAAATAGTCCATGCTCCCCAGGAACTGGAAACGGCGTGACACGTAGGGCCCACATCATGCCGGGAAGGGGAGGAGATAAAACCCACGTGTGTTGGGTTTATATCCAGTGAGATGGGACTACAGGTGAGCTCCCTGGACTGTGAAGCACTCCTTACCTTGGGGGCGGGACCTCCACTACCTGCACGGCGATTATATTGCGGCTCAGGCAGCAGGGCAAGTGGCCGCGGAGGACCCGTTCATCCAGAGGAGTTTACTTTGGCAAATGACCCACAGCTAGGATGGAGAGTAGCCACGGGCCGGGGGCCGAGAGATCCCATCGTTATTGCTTCTGCTGTTGACCTCTGGGCTCCGGAAAGCGTCCCGGAGGAAATCAGAGCCCCGGGTCAGCTCAGCTGCCTTGTGAGCCCTGCCGATGTTAAGTGACAACGCCTGTTTGCACGCCACAAATCACAGATGAAACAGAAACGCAGAGAAACTCTTGTCAATGTTTTTCCAAGAAGGGGGTGTTCTCATGGTTTGAGAAAAGGCACACGTCAAGGCTTCACTTAGGCTACAGGGCTGGTCCCCTGCCTGAACGATGCCCTCTTGTGTCTACCGGCCTTTAAAAGGCACACCTCGATTATTATCATTTAACCAAAACAATCTGGTGGCTCATTAATAAAATACAAGCCCACAGGAAGGCTGAGTACTTGGAAAAAGGTACATCTTAATTTAAAAATACTACAGGAGTTCCCGTCGTGGCGCAGTGGTTAACGAATCCGACTAGGAACCATGAGGTTGCGGGTTCGGTCCCTGCCCTTGCTCAGTGGGTTAAGGATCCGGCGTTGCCGTGAGCTGTGGTGTAGGTTGCAGACGCGGCTCGGATCCCGCGTTGCTGTGGTTCTGGCGTAGGCCGGCGGCTACAGCTCCGATTAGACCCCTAGCCTGGGAACCTCCATATGCCACAGGAGCGGCCCAAGAAATGGCAAAAAGACAAAAAAAAAAAAAAACTATGAAGTCTGCCTGGCAAAGGTAAGGCCGCAGGACCCAGAGGCAGATCTACGGAGTCAGCATCTTTCTAAAGAATGAGGCTGCAGCCTCACGACCAGCCAGGCTCAGGCAAGAAGCAGAGCGGTAACCACCGGGGAAAAATAAACAGGTGCCACTAGGACCCGACATCTCAAAGAATGAGAACTAATTGTTAGAAATCATCCCTTCCCACATTTGGAAAAAAACCACCCCAAATCCATCAAACACACATCCAACTACCTATAAATCTAACACTACTTTCTCTTTTAAACACTCTTGAGTCAAAGAAGAAATAAAACCACGTGGAGCAAAAGTTTCCTGAGACACATGGTAACCAGACATATACTAAGATGAAAGAAGATCTCATTTAAAAATAAATGAAGATAATGCTAAGCCACTAAGGAACCATAGACCAAGATAAGCTAAAGAGAAAATATTTTGTAATAAATGCAGCAAATATGCAGACAAAACTCTTATGAAGGATCAAAAGAATGCTTGAAAAAAAAATGGAAGTGTTTCTTTGTTCTTCAATACGAAGACTCAATGTGATGGTAGCGAAGTTTATTTCACATGCATATATTTGGAAATTCAATGAATTTCTTTAATTTTGATGTGATTATACAAAATTTCAACTGTAAATAAACCTGAGATGCTCTGGGAAATGTTTGAAAACAGAAAATAATGAAGGATAACGACCTCCATCAAGTAACAAGACATATTGTAAAACTCTAATTGTATTCGGTGGTGTCCAATCAAGAAAGAGAAACCAGTTACTTGAATGGGAAAAGTCTGTTATCAATAATAACTATAACTGAGCATTGGAGAAATGAAGGACTGGTTGGTAATAAGTAAAGAGACGTGGAGCGCATACAAGCATGCCAGCTATAAGGACACCCACAATCCCAGGGCTCAAATAGATTTTGCCCAAGAAAGACATAACACCCTGTCTCCACATGACACACACGTGATTGTACTGGGCTGAGATCCAAACCTTGGAGATGGCACTAGAAAACCATAGATCCCTATCACCCCTAAAAGTCCATCCAAAACTCCCAAACATTACTTTAGCTATAAATGGAAAATGCATAACACTTTGTGACCAGTGGGTTCATCCCCAGAATGCAAAGATGGTTCAATGCTCAAAAATCAATTCATGTAAATGCACCATATTGACACTCTAAAAAAGAAAAAAAAAATATATGATCATGTCGAGAGATACAAATGCAGCATCACTTCCCAGCAAATAGGTTTCTAGAAACTGGAATAATATGCTCTCTGTGAAAAACCTACCCTAAGATCGTCTCAGTAGTGAAAACTGAATACTCTCCTCTAAGGTCAGAGAGATGTCTGCCTTCCTCATTTCTATTTAACCTTGTTCTTATTGCATTGGTTAGCAGGTTCTAACCAATGCAATAAGAAAAGAAAAAGAAGTAAGAGACATCAAGATTGTAAAAGAAAAAGTAAAACTATATTTACAGAAAACATAATTACCGATGTAGAAAATCTGGTGAAACCTACAAAAAGTCCACTAGATCTAATGAGTGTGGTTGGCAAGGTTGCAGAATGTAAGGTCAACACATAAAATCAACTGCATTTTCATATACCAGCAATAAGCAATGGAACATTAAAATAATCAATACCATTTACAATAGCATAAAAATATGACATGCCTAGTGATAAATCTGAGAAAAGATATGAAACACCTGTATCCTGAAAACGATGAAATAAATCTGAAAGAAATGAAAGAAGACCTAAATAAAAGGAAATATGGACTTTGTTCACGGTCCAGAAGAGACATTGAAGATACCAATTTTATGATATGGTAATACACAGATTCAAAGCAGTTCCAAGCAAAAATCTCCATGGACATTTTCCCTAGAAACCGAAAAATCTGTTGTAAAATACATAGAGAGACAAAGGATACAGAGTAACCAAAATTCTTTTTAAAAACAACGCAATGAGAAGGACACTACCTGATGTCAAGACTTACGAAAAGCTGAGTAATCAATACAGCGGAGAGCTGTCATCAGGAGAGACGACGGAAAGGGAACAGAGGACCTAGAGCTAATTCCACCCATATGGACAGCGGATTGTTGTCAAAGGCAGGAAGGCAATTCGCTGGAGAAGGGATAATCCTGAGAAAAATGGCGGACCAAATACATGGCGGACATCCATGCGGAAAACAAATGAACGTGAACTCTACACGCGACGCCCCACATAGAAAGGCTAACTAAAAAACGTACCATCTACCTAAATGTAAAACCTAAAGTTACAAAATGTCTAGAAGAAAGCATTTGAGAAAATCTTTGCGTCCTTCGTTCATGGCAAAGACTTCTTAGACACAAAAACACAATTATAATCCACTAAAGAAAAAAAAATAAATTGGACTTCATCAAAATTAAAAAAATCCTTCTTGTAAGACATTGTTCAAAGAATAAAAAGATAAGCCACCATGGAAAAAAAATTTACAAAGCACACGTCTAATACATTTAAATATAAGACATACATTAGCATAATATAGTCTTGTATTTGGCATGTATTAATGACTTTCAAAACTCCATAAAAAGAAATCAAACAATCCCATAAGAAAATGAGCAAACAATCTTAGTAAACACCAGCAAAGGAGATATATGGATAGCAAAGCAATACAAGAAAAGGGACTCAAGAGCACTAGCCTTTAGAGAAATGCAGCTAAAAACCACAATGAGATAAATACCTCTTAAAATGACAAATTAAAAAGGCTTGGAGACAGTGTGGAGAAAAGGCAGCCCTCCTACACCATTGGTAGGAATGTAAATTGGTACAACCACTATGGAAAACAGTATGGAGGTTCCTCAGACAACCAACTGTAAAACCATATGGTCCAGCAATCCCACTTCCTGGGCATTTATCTGGACAAAACTACAATTCAAAAAGATACACGCATCTCAATGTTAAAGCACAATTCACAATAGCCAGGCATGGAAACAACTTAAATGTCCATCGACAGAGGAATGGACACAGGAGATGCGATACATATACACAATGGAATACCACTCAACCCTACAAAGGATGAACTAATGCAATTTTCAGCAACACGGCCGCAACTACAGATTCTCATACGAAGGGAAGTCCGTCAGAAAAAGACAGACAAATCCCATATGACATCACACACGTGGAATCTAAAATAGGGCACAAATGATCCAATCGACAAGACTGAAACAGACTCACAGGCAGAGAACAGACCTGCGGTTGCCGAGGGGGAGGGAGGGGGGTGGACCAGGAGTTTGGGGTTCGTAGGCGCAAACTCTTCCATTTAGAGTGGATGAGCAATGAGGTCCTGCCGTGCAGCACAGGGAACTGCATCCACTCTCTTCGGATAGAATAGGATGGAAAATGGGAAAAGAGAATGTACATATATGTGTATGACTGGGTCACCGCTGTACGACAGAAATTGGCACCACACTGCAAATCAACTATCATGATAACAGTAATGGGGAAAAAAAAAAAAAAAAAAAACCCTGACAATGCGGAGTCCTGACCAGGATGTGCAGGAGCTGGAACTGTCGCTCACGGCCACGGTGAGGCCCGTGGGACGAGCACCTCGGACGTCCACTGAAATTTCTAGGAAGTGAAGCCTGCACCAGCCCTGTGATTCGGCCGTTCTGCCGCGGCCATGTCACCTCAGAGAAAGGGAAGCAGGTGGCCATGCAACAGCTTGGAACAAACGTTCAGAAAAGCGGAAACAACGGGGAGTTCCTGTTGGGACATGGCAGAAACAAATCCAACTAGCATCCATGAGGATGTGGGTTCGATCCCTGGCCTTGCGCCCGGGGTGAAGGATCCGGCGTTGCCGTGAGCTGTGGTGTACGTCGCAGACACCATTTGGATCTGGCATTGCTGTGGCTGTGGTGTAGGCCGGCAGCTGCAACTTTGATTCAACCCCTAGCCTGGGAACCTCCATATGCCATGGGTGGGGCCCTTAAAAGCAAAAAAAAAAAAAACCAAAAAACAAAAAACACCAACATAAATGTTCATTAGTAAATTAATAGACAAGTAGCAAATAAGTAGGATGAATCAGCTAGACGATAAGCTCCAATAATAAATTTTACAGGTGATTTCATACCTGCAAAAATCTAGACTACGCGTACACACATAAGACAGAAAGCATGTGTGTAAGAATCTTCACAAAGGATGACGGAACAGCAACAACAACAGCAGAAACAGTATAAAATGCTTGCCTTTGGGTAAAGGTTAGCTCTGTAATTCTATGTCTGGTTTCAATTTTTTTCAGCTGTTAAAACCAAGTTCTAATATTCCTATCAAAGTACTCATTTTATAATAAAATTAGTAAAACTAAATATTTAAAACATAAGGTCCATTCACACCAGACTTCAGGTAGCTGACCTAAAAACTGTCATGCTTCTCACAAACATAGACAACAGCCCTGTGGCTGCCCAGAGGGACGGGGCAGGGAGTGTGCGGTGAGTAGACGCAAACTGTGACATTCAGAACGTGAATAAACACAGAGGTCCTGCTGTCCAGCGCAGGGAACTCTACCCAGGCTCTCGGGGTAGAGCAGGATGGAAGACAACATAAGAAAGGGAATGTACACACACGTGTACACACGTGTGTGTGTGTGTGTGTGTACGACCGGGTCCCTTTTCTGGACAGCAGAAATGTGTACAACATTGTAAATCACCTAATTTGAGAAAATAAAAAAGTTAAGAAATAAAAGTCATCCTTCTTGATATTTAAGACTATAAAAATAAAATATCTGGATAATATGCAGAATGCTTCTCACATTCCATTGAAGACAGTATCATCATTTCGAGGCTCCGGCCTTAAGAGGCCTCTTCGGGGATGTGGGACCGCTCGGTTCTCTCCCTGCTGTGTGTGTGTGTGTGGGGGGACAGTGGCGGCCTTCGGTCTGAGCACAAGTCCCAGCCCTGCCCCGCACAGGCCATGAGACCTCGGGCAAATCACGAAGTCTCGAGCCACCGTCGCCTCGGCTGTAATAGAGGAGCAGCAATCTCTGTCACAGGAGAGTTAAGACTGTGTCGAAAGAAGAAACATCTGTTTTTCTGACATGATAGGGCTGTTTCGCTCTTTTGGGGGTGGGGCGAGACCACCGGTTTAAGTTTTAGCGAAGGACAGCTGACTCACAAGCTCCTCATCATTTTGGCTGCAAGGCGAGGAAATTTTATTCAAAATTCTGTAGACCCCAGATGCCTAAACCGAAGCTTTCTTTCACCGGCAGAGCTCCAGCTGCGGGCTCCGAGGGGCCCTGGGACTCTGTCACTCCGTCCCGCAACAGCTCAGAGAAGACAGGCTCCTGGCTGCCCGGGTGGGCTGGGATGACGGCCCTGGGAGACCCTTCCTGAGTTGTTCTCTGAGTTGTCTTTTGGAAGAGCGAAGGTAGCTGTTTGGTCAGTGTTTGTGTGTGTTTTCTTTTTTCTGGGCAAATATTGCTTTTTCTTGCTGGATTACTGGACTCCCAAGAAAAACTCTCCATCTCATAAGCAACCATTTGTAAGAGAGTAAATACTGGTCATGTTCATAAATAGCAGATGAAACAGATGCTCTGCATGCTTGGGCTTGAGTGATGGAGTAACTGGTGTTCTGCCGCGCAAAGGGGGTCAGGATAGGATCGCGGAAACTGAGAGGAAAATGCCCGTCGACGTTTCCCAGCAAAGCCCCCGAGAGAGGGATGCTGGGGACCCAGGCTTCAAGTTTGCCCCTCAGCTGGGGACCAGTCCGCATGTCGCCTCGTCTCGGGGACGGATGCAGGACTGAGACTAGCTAGATCCACCTCTTCCTGCAAGCCCCTGGGGGTGTTGGCACAAACAGTAGCGCAGCCATTTATACACATGGTTACGACGTATCACTCACTAGGCATTTATCGCCTGGATGTTTTCTTGAGACCCGCGCTCTGGCTCTCCTTGTGTGACCGGAGGAGGCAGCGTGGAGGGGACGGGAGCAGGCTTTTCTGAGTCCTCATCCGGGGGGGGGGGATTTCTCCCACCTCGGAGGGGCTTTGGGACTATGCGGCTCTGCACCGGCTTCTTTTTTAAGAAATTTTTTAGTAAAGTTGATTGACAGTGTTCTTTCAATTTCACTGCACAGTCAAGTGACCCAGCCGCACAGACACACATCCCCCCCCACCCCGCCCCGGTTTTTTCACACGCTCTTCCGTCATGGTCTAACCCCAGAGACTGGACCGAGCTCCCTGTGCTGTCCAGTAGGACGCACGGGCTTCTTTCATGTGCTGGGAGGGAAGGTACCCGTTCTGAGACCCAAGAAAGCCAAGTGTAGGCTACAAATCTGAGCACAAACCAAGAAATACTCCCCGAGGAAAAAAAAACCCCAGGGGGTGACTGCGATCGGGTGGCTTCACCCACCAGGGGGAACGCCTGAGCGGTACCCGGGCGAGAGTCCCCCACGTCGCTGCAGAGCGCAACCCCCCCCTGCCGCCGCCCGCAGAGAGGAAACGATTACCCAACGTGTCCCGCCAAAGGCAGGGCTCCCCGGGCCCCACCGCTCACCTCACCCCCTGGCCGGGCCAGAGGCCCCTTCAGAGGCCCAGGTCTTTCCGAGCACGCACAGAAGCCCCCCGGGCGGCTGGGCTGTCTTAATTCCCGCTAACGGATGGTAACTTTGACCCGTGAGTCAACAGGAGCTGCCCTGAGAATTTCTTTGGGCCCTCGTGCCATCTATTAAGCCCTTCAGCCTCCGCCTTCTACACAAAGTGCTCCTATTTTTAAAAACCAACTTTTAAGTCAAAAATGACAGGGTTAATGACTCTGCAATATGCTGTTTACAGCGCAAACGCCATAAAACAGGATACATGATTTAATACCCCATCCGAGAAGGCAAGGTTTTCATTTCTGTGCAATCGGGGCCTAAATCTGTGTCACTCACTCCCCTACGTGTGCTGGAAACGGTTTTATGTTCCATCTTACTTTAAATTATACACATCAGGATCATAATGGGACACAGTCCACTTTGTTGCCAAAACCTGCTAGGTTAGATCATCCATTAAACTCTATTTATTTTTTATGACAAACAAGAAGAATGACAAAGCGGCTACTGAATGCCCACTTAATGAGCACCAAATGCCTCTTGAGGTCCCCTTCCTATCACAGCCACTTGTCCGGGAGTCCAGCTAACTTCCTCTTTGATGCTGTACCTCCCAAAAATAACCCTAAGAAGAAGCTGGTTTTCATAAGCTCCTGGGGACCGAGCTGGTTACCATCTGCCCTCCTGCGCTGATTCTGGGGTCAAAAGTTTGATTCCACTTTGACGTGCAGAGTTTAAAAGGAGAACAATCTCACGAACCATCGGAGCGCACGGTTTTAGGGGCCAAGTGAACGCAAGTGAGATGTGAAGTTTGCGAGAATCACCTTTGACCCCACCAACAGCTCTAGGAAGGGTTACAGATGAAACCATCAGTAGGAAGTGGCCAAGGTAAGGACAGTGTCTTAAGAATCATGCTCAGCACTTCAGATTTTGACAGTGCCACAGATTTTTCTATGTGCTGTGTGTGTGTGTGTTTGGACAATTTTCTAAGTTCTATTTAAAACCACGCCTAAAGCGCCATGCCAGGCACAGCCCCGTTAAGAGCCAGACCCAGGGGCATGGGTGGTACCCGCTTTCCACTTGCTTTCTGGGATTAGAGTCTCTGGATATAGAAGGATGTCCATGGCACCTGGTTCTGAAAGAGCAATGTTGGAGTTCCCTGGTGGCTCAAGGGTTAAGGACCTGGTGCTGTCACGACCGCGGCTCAGGTCACCGCTGCGGTGCAGGTTCTATCCCCGGCCTGGGAACTTCCTCATGCCTTGGGAGAGGCCAAATAAATAAATACATAAATATTTAAATTTTTTTTTTTTTTTTAAAAAGCAGTGTCCTGTTTTTCCACAGCATAGCACAAATCGGATGGCTGTCCCCTGGTCCCTGGTCAACAGAGACCCCAGTCACTGGCAAACAGAGAGGAAAACAGAAATGATGATAGGAAAGTTGAGCAAGTTTTCTAAAACCAGCTTTTTGGCCCTATTCCCCAGCTACCAGTTGGTTTGTCTCTGGGTCTTAGGCTGCTGGTGGTGGGAAAGGTTTTAATCACTTTCTTTGTCTTTGTGGGTCTCTAAAGAAGAAGTTATGGGTGTGGCAGCCCGCTGGCTCTTTTAACAACATCCCACGGCCTTCATTGGGAAGTCTGCCTTTGTACTCCATCTTTCGGTGCTGTGACTATGGAGGCAAAAATCTGGTGCAATTATCTTTTGAAAGTGTCGGGTGACTGCTGAGATGGAAATATGGAAAAGGCCAAAGTGCACAGTCTCCAGCAAGACACCAGGCGTTTCCTTACCCTAATCGAACACAGGGAAAGTGCTTTCTGGTGTCTTACCTGAGATTGGGGTGTCTGTGTGTGAGTTTGGAGCGTGAGGATGGCACTGAGCATGAACAAAATAATGCGCTTCGAGAGGATCAGAATATTCTGACTTCGAGAGAACATTCAGGAAATAGCTTTTCCCCATCTGCTTTATCATGCAGCAGAAGTCTGTTAAAATAATTTCTGTCCTGGACTCTTTCACGCATTGCTGGCTGGGCCTTCTGCCTTCTGGTCCACTCCTCAAGCAAGGTGAGCTGAGTGATACTATCGGAGGAAGTGCAGACAAGGTTCACGGTCAGGGCTTACTTCGTGGGCCTCCCCCTGGAAGATGGTTGCACTGAGCCAGATCCGACTCTTCATCTGAATTCACTAGGTTCAGGACTACTAGGGAATTTTTTTTCTTCTTTAAATCTTTGTCAGCCGGATAGGTTTGCCAGAAAGACTGTAGGATGCCTGATTAAATTTGGATTTCAGAAAAACAACAAATAATTTTTTTCCAGATGTTGCAAATACTGCATGGGACATGCTTATACCAAAGCTAGTTGTTGGTCGTTTATCTGAAATTTACATTTAATAGGGTGTCCTGTTTTTTTTTTTTTTTTTTTTTTTTTAGTGTTTACTAAATCTGGTATCTCTATCTAGAGGGCTCCACATTGTGGCTTTAAAATGTATTATTTATTTATTTCTATCATAGTTGCCTGTAAATCAATGTTGTGTCAATGTCTTCCGTACAGCAGAGTGCGCTAAGTCGCTTTTAAATACCAGTAAGGAAACTGTGTTTACCTGCTGAACCTTCTCCACACCTGGTGAAAGACCCTACATATTTTCCCTAAAAAAAAAAAAAAAAAAAGCCTATGACAAAATGGCAAACATGAATTTTATGAGCATTTAGCCCTCACATGGATTCTGTGTATCACGTCTATACTGGCGCCACTTCCATCTACTAATGGGACCCTATGAAGTCTCTGTTTTATTAGAAAATAAGATTAAAGCGATCTAGGCTACATTAAAAGTTAGCATCTATTATCTTAAAAGTAGTTCTAGTCGTACCTCAACACAGCACACTGAAAGCATATTGAAACTTGGTCTCATATTAATCTCTGCGTTGAGGAAGGTCAAACCAGCCCTAGTGGGAAAATCAACCGGTGACTGTCCCGAGAAAAAAACCATCACAGAAATCCTCTGGAGGTCATCCAATCCCCCCAAAAGACGTGAAAACTATGTGCTGGCCTCTTGCGTTGACAAGGTTGTCAAGATCTTAACGTGTGTGTGGTGTCGTGGTTGCTGTTTGCCTGTGCAAAAACAAAACTGGGATCACAATGACTCGTAAAGGTCTCCCTGCAGCCGCTGGGGAGGGTAAGGTGGGGCAGCTGCATAACACACACAAATACACTCTAGCAGGAAATTCCCCGCGGCAGACTTCACCCACACAAGCGTCAATTCAATCCCAAGGTCATCAGGGCTAAAGAGCGCTCCTTGTGAATTTCAGGTCCCTCTCAAAGAAAGGATAAAGGGGTATAGAGCGCCTCGATTAAAACTGAAACCCAAGTGGCTGTTTTTACAAAGAGCTGACCAGGAAAGGGGGCCGAAGCTTCCATCTGCCCTGTGTGCCTGGGCAGCCCACACACAGCCCCCTGCCAGCTAGAACCACAGGAACAGGGCAGGCTGAGTGCCCGTGGAACCAGCAGCCAGAGCCACACTCCGTTCAAGCTTGGGTCCCCTCCCAGGGTGAGTGTGCTGTCCAGAAGCCACCTGGGAGGCAGCAGCTAGGAGGGGAATGCTGAGCAAGATCCAAGCTGTCCTCAACTTGGGGGAGATCTGTGGAGTCTGAGCCCAGAGATATCAAACCCCTCTTCCTGGAGGAAAATTTACTTGAGAACTTACAGTTTCCAGTTCTTTTTATTTTTTCCTTTGCTCATGCTTTCTTTGCATATGCATGTCTGTGTGTGGCTGAAAAAAAAAATACAGGAGATCTACCCTTTTAATAACTGACGTGTATAGTGCAGTATTGTTAACTACAGCACGACATGTACAGAAGGTCACCAGCACTTTTTCATCTTGCATATTTGACATTTTATACCTACTGAAGAGTGATTCCCATTTCGCCCTTCCTCTAGCCCCTGGCCACCACCATCCTACTTTCTGCTTCCATGAGTTTGACAGTTAGAGATATCTCTTACTAAGTGAAACCATGCTATATTTGACCTTCCATGATTGACTGCCTTATTTCACACAGCACGATGCTCTCTAGGTTCATCCAGGCTATAGCATGATGGAATGTCCTTTTTCATGGCTGCATTGTATTCCATTGCCTATATATAGCATGCTTCCTTTATCCATTCATTTGATGACATAATTTAGGCTGTTTCCAGCTCCTGACCATTGTGAGTGATATTGCAATCAACATGGGAGTGTAGCTATCTGTTAAAGAATCTGATTTTAACTCTTTTGGATAAATATACAAAAGGGGAATTGCTGGATCATGTGGTAGTTTTGTTTTTAAACTTCTGAGGAATTGTTTTTTATATTAGATGTACCGTTTTACATTTTCCACCAAAAGTGCATAAAGGCTTCAATTTCTCCATGTCCTCACCTACACTTGCTTTTTTTTTTTTTTTTTGATAATGACTATCGTCATGGTTGTGAGGTAATACCTCACTTGGTTCTGATTTACATTTTCCTCGTGGTTAGTGATGTTGAATATTTTTGCATATGCCTGTTAGCCATCTAATGTCTTCTTTGGAGAGATGTATATACAAGTCCTTTGCCTGTTTTCTTTTTTAAGGTCACGCCCACAGCGTATGGAGGTTCCTGGGCCAGGGATTGAATCCAAGCCGCAGATGTGCTCTATGCTGCACCTGTGACAATGTCAGATCCTTTAACCCACCGGGCTAGGTCGGGGATCAAACCCTCACCTCCTAAGTGACCCGAGCTGCTGCAGTCGGATTTTTAACTCACTGCACCATGGTGGAAACTCCCCTGTTTTTTTCATCAAGGCAACGGGGGTGTGTGTTGCTGTTATTAATTTGTAGGAATTCCTGTATTAGCTCCTTATCAGATATACGGTTTCATATATTTCCTTACATTCCATAGGCTTCCTTTTCACTGTGTTGATGGTTTCTTTGCTGTGCAGAATCTTTTTAATTTGATGTACTCCCCCCAGCTTTTTTCCTTTAATTGCTTGTGCTACTGGTGTCATAGCCAGAAAATCACTGCCACAACCAATGTCATAAAAACTTTCTTCTATCAGTTTCTTCTAGCCAAGTTTTACATTTCCGCTCTTAAATTTAAGTCATTTAATCCATTTTGAGCTGATTATTGTGTCTGGTATAAGATAACAGTCCAACTTCATTTTTTTGCATGTGGATATCCAGTTTTCACAACACCATTTACTAAGAAACTCCTTTCCTCCATTGTGTATTCTTGGCATATGTGTCAAAGACCAGTTGACCATCTAAGCATGGGTTTATACCTTGGCTCTCTGTTTTGCTTCATTGATCTACAAGCCTATCTGTAGAGCAGTACTATACTGTTTTCATTCCTGTAGCTTTGCAGTGTGTTTTTTTGGGGGGCAGGGTAGTCACACCTGCAACACACATGTCCCCATGCTAAGGGACAGAAACGGTACCACAGCAGTGGCAATGCTGGATCCTTAATCGCTAAGCCATTAGGGAATTCCTGTAATGTGCTTTGAAATCAGGATGTGTGAGGCCTCTAGCTTTGTTGCTCCATTGGTGATTCTGTCTTTTGTGATTCTGTATACATTTTAGGATTTTTTTTTTCGATTTCTGTTAAAAAGATGTCATTGGAATGTTGATGGGGACAGCATTGAATAAGTAAATTGCTTTGTGTACTATGGACATTTAAACAATAATAACTCTTCCAGTCCACAAACATGGGTTACCTTTCCTTTCACTTGTGTCTTTTAAAATTTCTTTTAGCAATGTTTCATAGTTTAGTGTGCAAGACTTTTGACTCCTTGGTAATGTTTATTCTTTTCTTCTTTTCTATGCTATTGTAGATGGGATTGTTTTCTTGACTTCCTTTTTGGATGGTTTGCTGCTAATACATAGAAATTCAACTGATTTTTTGTATATGGATTTTATATCCTGAATTTGTTTCTGGGTTCTAACCGTATTTGTGTGAAATCTTTCAGGGTTTTCTCCTTACAAGATTACGGCATTTGCAAATGGAGATCATTTTACATTTTCCTTTCCAATGAGGAGACCATTTATTTCTTTTTCTTGCCTAATTGCTCTAGCTAGAACTCTTAGTACTACATTAAATAGAAGTGGTGAGTGGGCATTTCTGTCTTGTTCCTGAACTTAGAGGAAAAAATTGCTGTTTTTCACCATGGAATGCGATGTTCTCTGTGGACTTTTCAAATATGGCTTTTATTATAATGAAATAATTTCCTTTTCGTCGTAGTTTGTTGAGTGGGTTTATATGATGAAATGGTGTTGACTTCTGTCAAGTGGTTTTCTTGTTTTTTTTTTTTTCTGTGACGATTGAAAGGATCACGTGGTTTTTATCCTTTGTTCTGTTAATCTGGGATATCACGTGGGTTGATTACACATGGATGCATTACAGTCACTGTAAAACTAAGACCAAATACACAAAAGACAGATTTCTGGGGGAATGAAGGGCAACTGCTCAGCAGTTCATTCCTGGAATTTGTCTCCTTTGCTTTATCTTCTAGTTTCCTGACTCACGACTCCTAATTCTAAAGCTTAAAGATGGATGCATCTTGGCCAGAGGTTTAATTTAGAAATCAAGGCTGCCTGGCTCCAAAAAGCCAGTCCCATTTTATATGGGTTTGAATTAGGCAAATTCACAAGAGTTCAGTACAAAATATTATTTAGCATCATGTTTATGCCCCCCCCCAAAAAAAGTACAGATCTGAATTTTTAAAAAACTGTTAAGCACTGCAAAATTTTAAAACTTGACTGACAATTGTGACTTTTTCTGTCATGGCCGCAAGACAACAAAACATTGCCTGATTTTTTTTTTTTAAAAAATCATTTTTGTCAGTATTTTATGCAGCATGTTGCTGTGAACATGTATTCGAATTTGTGAGCAATTTTAGTAACCATCACACTGCTCTTAGTGGTGTTATTATTATATTTCTGTTATTGCATTATTATAGTGCTCTTAATTGTATTAGTAGTGGTAGTACAATTTATCATTTAATATGCATCATTGTTACGAATGGAACCCTGAAAAAAAAGAGAAAAACACCTCCTTTAACGAGACGTTGTCCGAACATGGTACGGGGCTGGAACAGCTGTTGAAAATCGCACCTGGAAGTCACTCACTTCCAGACACACGTTCGATGTAATAAAGGCACCAGGAAGTAGGTCAAACTGCTAACATGTGCCCTGCTGTTAACTCTGCTAGAGCGTGCAGCAAAGCCTTCGAGAGCTTGCCAAGGATGTAAAAGGCAGCCTGAAAGCAAAAATCTGTAACAACCGTTGAAAGCGTCTCTGGCCCCCGCATTTAACGTGCTCCTCGAGTCCACGTGTGTGTGTGTGTGTTCCTCGGGGAAAAGGAGTCTTGAATCCTGCTCGGTTTTCAGGAATGCATCTCTTCATCTCTTGCCCCAAGGGCAACCACCCCACATTTTTCATTAAAAGCACCTGACAGGATTTTACCCTCTTGTCCAGTTTTATGAACGTCCTGTGGTTTATCAGCAAGAATGGAATTGCCATGAGAATGAAGATTAATGTAGTCCCCAGAACCCAATACCACATTTGCCTGGAAAATAAGAGTGTCAACTAAAAATCTGGTGAATGAATAAATGAATCCGTATGCAAATTCAGATAATTCAGCAGCATCGCCGTCCCAAAGACTTCACGCTAAACCTTTCCCTCCAGATCTCTTGGAAGCGTCTGCATTCCTGGGAAGGATCCCAGTGGTTCTTCATTCAAAGAATTGACAGTCTATCCCTAATCTTGCCTGCCGAGGAACGATTACACCATTCAACAATCCTTTAATAATCCTCCCCCCCATAAGTCTTCGGCACAAAACTGTTTCAAAAGTATCAGAGTCTGCCCCCTATGGGATTTTTTTTTTTTTTTAATACAATGCTTTGTTCTGATGTTTTCCAGCTATATTGAGAGTAAGTGTAGGCAATAGCTTTTTGAAACCCAGCCCTGTGTTTACCACCATAGCAGATGAGACGTTGTTACTTCACACAAGGTCCTGGGTACAAGAGCTCCCAGAAGAAATTCCTGCCTGAGGCTGGTATCAACAACAAATAGGTTCTCTGGAGCAACTGGTTTGCTTTCGTCTTTGCAACTGTAGACTGTGTAACTGACAACATTTCTCTTCTTGGGGAGGGGGGTGTCCGTGTGTGTAGGGGTGTGTGTGTGTGTGTGTGTGTGTGTGTGCTGGACTTATGTAACAAGGGTTTAGACCAATTTCTAGTTTTTGTTCCTCTCTTTACCTTTCTTTCCTTGCTTTCCCTTTTAATTCAACCTGGGTTTTATTTATCTCTCTTAAGCCCCTCTGGAATAAGTCAGGGTCTCAAATAACATCAAAATAAATCATGCCCAAGTCTATCAGGGCCATCGGTTTTCTTTAACGCTCTGAAGGAGTGAATTAAATCATGGAGCTTGTGACAGACGGTCAGCAGGGACTGCCGGTTCAGCACAAGGAACTCTACCCAATATTCTGTGATAACCTCTGTGAGAAAAGAATCTGAAAAAGAACGGATGTGTGTCTGTGGATATTTGAATCGCTTTGCCGCACAGCAGAAATGATCACAATTCTGTAAATAACTCTAGTTCAAGAAAAGTTTAAAAAGGGAGAAAAAAAAAAAGTGACCCAAACAAAACAAAACACGGAGCTTTGCCTGGTTGATGAGACAGGCAGGGATTGCTTTTTTACAAACGGTGGTGTGGCTTTTTCTAGGCTGGATGACATTTTGTTAAAGCCTCGGTAGCTGATCTCGGTGATAGGTGGCTCTAACTTAGCCAGTACGAAATCTCAGCTCCCCCGCTCTGTAGTTTCCTCTGGGTTTGTGCGTTTGGGAGGTGGGGGGTGGGCTGGGCCTGAGGCCCAGATCAGACCATCCATCACTCCAGCTCGGAGGCTGTGTGTCAAAACCACCACAATTTTTCAATGACCCCGTATGTCGTTGTCATCTGGCCTTTCCCTGCTGTATTTATTTCTGGCTTGACAGTCTGCCCTCGGTATTTTCCAGGAATTGATCCCATAACTCTGATCTCTGTGGTCATTTGCTAGCGAAGTCTAAGCACAGAACATGCAAACTCGAGACTCAAACCTGCATTTTTACAGGTCCAGTCTGTCCCTTACTAGCTGTGTGACTTTGGGCAAATACTCAACCTCTCTGTGCCTCAGTTTCCTCATCTGTAAAATGAGATTAGTAGTGGGGATCAAATGAGGCAGTGTATATACAATACTTGCGATAGTGCTTGGCATATGGCTAGTCGTCCCTACAACTGTTTTGTAGGGTTATTGCTGATGAGTTCTGCGTTTGCACAACACGCATTTAACCAGCTCCACAGCTGACCTCACTCTTCTTGTGGATATAAAGAGTCTATTATTTTTAGCCTTGGAGTCCCTTACCAATACTCTCTGAAATTCTTTTTTTAAGCATGTCTAATTTCTAGTGTATGCCTTCCTGTTTTCCTCACTGAGCCTGCCTTTCCATTTTTGAAAAATGGCAGGAGAAAAACCTATTCTGTTTTGCCAGTTGACCATGAAGAGTTGTATGTGTGCTTTTGTTGTGTTCTTTAAAGTGCCAGGTCTTTTGCTTCCTTGGCATGCCTTTATCCTGGACTTTCAGCAAGCTATTCTAAAATAGTCACCAGGCTGTCTTAGCTTTTAAACTCTTCCTTTCAATTTTTCCCCTAACAAATGTTCCCACTTGGCCATTAAGCTCTTTTCATGAATAATAACATGAGGCATTGCTTTGGTCCTCCTTCTCCCTCTGGAAAGTAAAAATTGCCCTGACAACTGCTCACTGATGTCTCACCCTCAATTCCTTCCTGCAGGACTCCTAGTCATGTTTGGAGGCCAAGTTCCACATTATTTTTTTCCATGTGAATTACTCTACGGAGCTTCTCCAAAACTTGACCGCTACCTGTCTCTCGGCCAGCTTTTCTACAAGCCTAACTGGATCCTCCAGTGCCAATTTTGCCATCTACTCAGCAAGTATTTGTATCTGACTCTTGTGAAAACTTCCTGCAATAAACATGCAAGTGCATGTTTCTCTTTGGTGACCTACTTTCATTTCCTTTGAGGGTCTGTATACCTACATTGAGGTCTATGTAGATATAAGTACCGAGAAGGAGGCCTGCTGGAGTCTTTGGTAGTTCTAGTTTTAATGTGTTGAGGAATCGCCATGCTGTTTTCCATTGCGGTTTTACACAAGATACAATACGGAAGCAACCTCAGTGTCCATCAACAGAAGTGAACAGAGAATGCATATGCGCATGTGTGCGTATCTATACAGCCTACATACACACACACATAGTATCACACACACATATACAGTGTCCATCTGTTACACAACTTAAACTCACGGTATTGTATGTCAAATATAACCAAAAACCCCCAAAACTACCAAGTATTTGAGGAGCCCCATTGTTTGTCAAATTCACTAAGTGATAGTTGAGAAAAAAGAGAAAAAGAAGCAATTACTGCAAACACCATCCACAGAAGTGCCGGTCGGGGGCAAAGGGACAATGGACTCGGAGTCACGTCTCTATAGACCGAGGACGGTGAACTAGCGACAGCACATCAGCCACCTCGCGCCCGAAGCTTGGCCAAGCGGGATGGAAAGAGTGAAGGTGGGAGAAAGAGCACGGGAGGAAACAAACGATAGAGACAAAACCACTAGATGCATCAGGGGACTGGCGGCCTGGACGTTATCCCTGAGAATACCTGTGCCCGCTGAGGGTGGAGCTGTCAGCAGAGGGGGTGGCTGCCAGGGGCGGGAGAGGCTATGAGGAGCTGAGTCGGAACTGAGGAGTCACACGGCCATCGGGTGGTCCGTCCACACCACTCGGAGCCAAAGCTCCTCTGGCAGCGCTGGGGGTGGGGGAGCCGGGCAGCCCTGTCCGCACGAGAGCGCTGCGGCTGAAGGCGTGCGCAAGAAGCGGCAGCGAGCAGCCTAGCAGCCTGGGCTCCCCCATCCGAGAAACCTGGCTCCAAGTCCAGCTTCGTCCCTGACTGTGTGACCCTGGGCCGTTTCCATTTCTGCCGAGAGTGGGGGTGAGCATGATGCCAACATCCTAGGGCTGAAGGACGACAGTCTGAGCACAAGGTCACCGCTAGATGCTTAGGAGCATCCTTGGGCAACAGGTACCAGTTTCCAAAGTGAAGAGCCCGAGGGAGTGTAATTTATCAGAGACAATGTCCAAAAGGGAAACGAAAGCTCAGGCGTGAGACTCCACTTAGGGGTTTTAAACCCTTTGCCTACACGGAGGGGATAAAAGGTAAGGAAGAATTGCTGGCAAGAAGGAGAGATGGCTGTTACGCGGCTTTCCTTGGAGAAAGTGATGCTTGGAGTCCTCCCCGGTCCCTCCCCATGAATGAGAGGGGGGTGGCTTCCGCGGAACTCCTTGGAGAATTCCCTACGAGAGCCAGCGGTACAGGGGATCACAAGTGCTGGGGTCCCCCTGCCTTCTGGGAAATCCAAAGGGCTCAGTGGGCTGATGGGCTGGTCAGGGGCGGGATGTCTACAGTGGGCTCAGCCTACAGTCCTGGACTTGGTCAGGGCAAAGGCTGGCTTGGTGGTTCTCGTGGACCACGTATGGTCCCACCAAAGGAAGATGTGCTGTGTGGTTGTTTTAGGTCTCATCCAACTGGGCTGATCATCTGGGCCATGGTGCCTGGACCAAAGGAGGGGCCCTCATGCCCAGGAGCCCGCCAGGTCACTCTGGGGACAGACCCATCTCTTCTAGAGCAAGCTGGGTGGGGCCAAGAAAAGGAGGGACCCTGTGACAAAGACGGAAGCTCCGTGTGTTCGTCTGTGGTACAACTTAAACTCCCACACTGTTGTACAACTAGACTGGAGACTCCAGCTTCTGAGTTGAGGTCAGGCCCGGGGGATGATCAGAAAAAGAACTTTCCATGACAAGTAAAGCACAGAGAGACCATGAGAGATAAAATTAAGCTGTGTACGTTTTCTCAACA
The DNA here is from genome assembly GCF_016906955.1 of Phacochoerus africanus. Taxonomy (NCBI): domain Eukaryota; kingdom Metazoa; phylum Chordata; class Mammalia; order Artiodactyla; family Suidae; genus Phacochoerus; species Phacochoerus africanus. Next base: position 57,006,544 of record NC_062557.1, on the reverse strand, counting down.
TCCCTGGGCTCCACGCGTTCAACACGATGCAACACGACCACCGTTCAATGGTGGCGACAAGGATCCGCGGAGGAAGACACAGCTGCGCTGACCTGTCATGGAAAGTCTTCCTCTTCTTCTAAAAGAGAGCCCGCTCCCGCTCAGCCCATACATTTTCCGATCATCCCAGCATCACGTCTGCTTTAAGGAACTGCGTTTTATATTTACTGTACTGACGTATGTTTACTGTGGATCTCGACTGGCAGTTTCCCAACTATTTTCATGCCCAGTGTCTCGGGCACGGTGGTAAAAATGGACAGGCTTTAGCAAAGACCTGAGTTCGGGTCTGCCTTCTCAACTCGTTAGCTCTGTGACCTCAGGTCACTGAGGAAATCTTTGTGCCTCATTTTCCCTTGTCTGGACAGGGTCTGAGCAAAATAATCCCCCTCACAGGACTGTCTTAGGGACTAAGTGAGATATTCTACATAAAATTCTTAAGCCAATGACTGAGAGTTGGTGGAAAGTTAGTTATTAATACTATTACTAAAAACTCCGCGGGGGCTAGATGCTGATCTCTTTTACAGACAAGACAAAGTAGATTTGGGAAGTCGAAGGGCTGGTTCCAGGTCACACAATGAAATACTGATCTCAAGACACGAAATTCAAGAGCTCTTTTTGCTATGTTATAATTGACCCAGATTTCAGTATTCAGTGCCAGCTAATGCTGGCCATCATCTCTTTCTTTCTTTCTACCCATCCATCCATCCATCCATCCATGTCCCATCCACCATTCTGTGTACCCATCATCCATCTATATCATGTATCCATTACCTATCTATCAGTCTCTCTATCCTGCTATCCACCAATCCATGTATCTGTCATCTATCCATGCACTATCCATCCAGCCATTCATGCACATAACTCTCTGTCCATATGTCCATCCAGTGACGTGCCTATTATCTGTCATCCATCCACCCATCATCCATCCGTCCATCCATCCATCCATCCAATCTATTGTGTTTTTTGTAAATCATACAATGATTAATTTTTAATAGCATCAACTGTCTGTTTGTGTGTCGGGCAAACCTAATCCAAGCCTAACCGCTCTTTACCTCATGTTTCTTTATTTTTTTTTAAATTTCATTGGCGTACAGTTGAGTTACAATGTTGTATCAGTTTCAGGAACCTCATGTTTCTTTAAAACAGAGTTCCTGTTTTTTGGTTTGTTTGTTTCTTAAACTCACAACTTTATGAAATGTCAGTGGCACCTTCTTCCTTCAGAGAGTAACTTAGAAGAACTCGGGTTCCAGCTCACTTCTGAGTGCTTTAGGCATCTTCTCTGTAAAATGGAAAAGCACTACGGGCCTCTTCCGAAAGGAACTCGGGGGTCTGGGCGTGCTTTCACGTGGTTCCTGAAGGACACGCGGTCCCGTTGGCTTCCTGAATACAGGGCTGCTCAGAAAGGGAAGAGACCTCAAGGCAAGAACGCAAGCCCGGTGTGGAATGAAACGGTCTTGAGTCAAATGTCAGGCAACGGCTTGGATTTCTGAGTGTGATCTGAGTACGGAAGCCTGGCCTGCCACCCGTGTGTTTGGCAAGTGGTGAGGTTTACAGCCAACTGTCCTTCTTCATTGGCTCCTGCGTATGTTGAAGAACTTCTGCGAGAAGCCAAAAGTGACCTCATCCCTGCTGTTATCAGATGAAAAGAGATCCTTGCTCAGGGACCCCGGGTTCAGACGGCTTGGGTTTGAAGGGAGGTGAGGGACTCTCAAGGGCAGCCTTTGTACCAGGCAGCTGCTCAGTAAATATTTGGGGCTATGACCCACTGACCTTGGAAATCAGCTGAGTACCAGAAGTTGCCATTCATCCGATAGATAGCTCTTTTCCTCTCTTGGTGACTCATGAGTCTGGCCCCCTCCTTCCAAAACCTCTTGCAAAGCCCACCATTCACAAAAGTCTGTGTTCCTCTGCCAGACGCACTTCATTTGGAAAAAAACTTATTTTATGAGCTCATAATGTCAATTCAGGAAATAAAAGATGCATTTATCTAAGATATCTTTGGTTTAGACCGGGCGCTAAGGATGCTTACCCCACCTTGAGACACGTGTATTTCACCTTATTTATTTGAGGACTTTGGTGGTAGTCTCACACTTTCGCACACTTTTTACCAGGTTCTCACACTTTCTTCGGGTGTAGTCATTGCTCCTTTCTCTCTACCGTTTCCACCACGAAGACTCCCACATCTTTATCTCAGTGCCACAATGCTGCCATTCTTTATGAAGTTTTATCGGAACTACCTTCACGAAATTATCATGGTCATACGCCACCTGGACTATAACCTTAAGTTGATTCATTCTTCATATTTAAATAGTCTGAGTGGAGAGAGAGGTGCAGCCAGCCCTCAGGATCCCAGCCACCCCAGCTCAGGTGCCAGACGTGGTGAAGCCACCTGGCACATCCAACCTCAGTCAAGTTCCCAACGGAGCGGAGGCTTGCAAAGACCCCGGCTAACGCCTCATGAGGCAGATGTGGGCCATCTCTGCCTCTTTGCAGTATCATGAGCAGATAGGTGGTGGTGGCAGTTTTAGGTCCTACACCCTGGCATGGCTTATTTCACCTCTGAATACACACACACACTCATCCCGTCTGTCTCCTGTGCTTTCCTCATCTTACTTGAGGACGCGGGGTACTCAGCGGATAATTTTTCATTTTTTCCCAGTATGATGCCTTATTGGCTGACATTTCTGAAGAAAAATGATTCAATCCAGTTGTGTACTTCCAGCTATCATGAGTTCAAATTTTGATGGTTTTTCTCATTCTCAGATCACAATGCTCTCTATATTTTCTTTTTTTTTTTTTTTTTGGCTTACAAAGAGCACTTTTATCTTCATTATAGGCTCTTCCAGGGATGTCGACATGCCCAGAGAGATGGATAAAATGACACAAGTCTTAGGGGTTCCGAGTCATCTTCCCCAAGGCCAACTGACACAACCACACAGTCGTAATTAAATCTATAAAGTTAGTTGAAATAACTTTTCCAACTTCCCCGGTGAACCATGAGCTAGCCAAAGTTATTTATACACACAACTTGTAACTCTGTCCCATATATTAGGAGACACAGGAAGGGTTGGACATTATACGCCAGCTTGGGGATGCCCACTTCTTCTTTTTTTTTTTTTTTTTTTTTTTTAGTACAGTGGACTTACAGTGTTGTGTCAATGTCTGCCATTCAGCATAGTGACCTAGTCATACATATACATACATTCTTTTTCTCACATTATCTCCATCAGGGTCTATCCCAAGAGATTGGACATAGTTCCCTGTGCTGTACAGCAGGACCGCACTGCTTATCCATCCTAAATATAAGAGTTTGCAATTACCAACCCCAAAGCCAGGCCATCCCACTCCGTCTCTTCCCCTCCCCCTTGGCAACCACAAGTCTGTTCTCTACGTCTGTGAGTTTGTTTGTTTTGCAGATGGGTTCATTTGTGTCATAGTTTAGATTCCACGTATAAGTGATATCATGTGGTATTTTGTCTTTCTCTTCTGACTTAACTTCACTTAGTATGAGAATCTCTAGTTGCACCCAGATGGTTGCGAATGGCATTATTTCATTCTTTTTTGTGGCTGAGTAGTATTCTATTATGTATATATACACATCTTCTTAATTCATTCATCTGTCGATGGACATTCAGGTTGTTTCCACGTCTTGGCTATTGAGAATTGTGCTGCAATGAACATGCGGGTGCATGTGTCTTTTTCAAGGAAAGTTTTGTCTGGATAGATGCCCAGGAGCAGGATTGCTGGATCATATGGTAGTTCTATATTTAGTTTTCTGAGGAACCTCCATACTGTTTTCCATAGTGGTTGTACCAATTACATTCCCACCAACGGTGTAGGAGGGTTCCCTTTTCTCCACACCCTCTCCAGCATGTGTGATCTGTAGGCCCACTTATTCTTTTGTAGGAAAGCAGGTTTGGGGATTGTGGCAACACAACCCAAGCCACAGAAGGAACAAGGCCCCAGTGTACAAAACAAAACGTCAGAGCTGATGGTCGCCCGTGTTCTTCTCCCTGTCGCCTTTATCAAGCCACTGCAAGACCGGGAAGAGGGAGGCAAACGGAGGGCGCCCCGAGAGAGGACTCAAGAAACCTCCTAGGAGGTTCGGGGAGACGTTGGGATGGTGGCTAGAAACGACAGTGACTGGACAGCAGTGGGACACGGGAAGAGAGGCATTCAAAGGAACAATCTTCAGAAGGCCAGCAGCCACTCATGGTCTGGACGAGACCAGAGCAGACTAACCCCCGGGCATGTGAGGTTGTGTCAGAGGGGCCGCAGCCTTCCTCTTCCTATGCGCCTTCCCAGAAGAAGGTGGCACCCAGGCCCCAATGCTGTACTTATACGGACCAACCATGGGGACCGCCTCTTGCCACTGGCTAGTTCTGTTCAGATTCCAGAAGCTCCACGGAGCAAGGCTTGGAGCAGTTGGTGCCAACGACCCTGAACTCTGACACAACTTGGACTCCTCGTGAGCTGTGGGCAAAGGGGGCAGCTTCACCAGTACCGGCCTTCTCCTGCTCTGGAGGTTGAGAATCAGTGTGCCAAGCAGGTCAGAAGGACTCAAAGGGAGACAAGAGGAGCAGCGGGAAGCCTGCCTCCCTCCGGGCCGAGGTCTCTCCATCTCGCAGCGCGGCAGGTCACGCGAGGGGCCGGGAAGGGGCGGGGAGAGGCTGGCCCAGCACGAAGGGACCCAGACCACAGTCTTCTCCTGCTTTGCAGGGAGGCAGCCGTTGCCATGGTGGGTGAACCTCCGTCGCCGCAGCCCTGTCACTTGCTTTGTGACAACCGCCGTTTTCTCACGCTCTCAGACTGAGCTGACCAGGAAGCCGGCACAGAACGAAGTCCACACGAGAGGCGAGAGTGGTTCTGTCTGTGCTGCTCCATCTGCTCGCTGAGGAGCCACAGAGGAGGCGGCCCTGCTCCCGTCTCTGCAGAAGCGGCAATTCCGAGATCTGTTTTCTTCCCCTTAAGGATCTCCGTTTGGAGTTTCCCCATCGGATCTGCGGACGCAGTTACACAATTACCTGGAGCTCTCAGCTCTGGACATCCACATTTCCTGGCGGGATCATTCCTGGTCTCTGCAGAGTGTGGGGGCGAGGGCACTTCAGATATGCGGATATAGTCAAGAGCCATGGTTCAGAACTGTCTCCCCAAGGGCCATGTTGATTATGGGCAGTTACTGTCCAAATCTAAACGTCATTGGTTTACGGGGAAAATGGTGCATGTGTTTTCAAACATCGGATGCAAACAATTACCTCCCTTTGATTTCTGTGCCTTGTCTAGACTAGAGAAGTAGGCTTCGAAACTGCTTTTCCTAGCCTCTCTCTTTCCTTAAGTTTACCTCTGCTTTTTCCTAAGATATAAGTTTGTATGTGCGTATGTATGTATATGTGTGTGTGTGTATTTTAAATATTTTTGCAAAACAAAACGTGTTCATTCTCTGCATGATGGCATTTATCACCCGCAGGGAGGATTTAATATTCGGATAGTCTGAGCTGGGGACACAAAATTCACCAGGAGCTGGCAAAGCTTGTCTGCAAGAGGATCAGACAATAAATACGTGAGGCTCTGTGGACCAGGGAGCAAAATTTGAACAACCAGGAAGCAAAACCCAGTAACCGCCAGAAAGGCTAGCAGTCATTTTTGCACTTAAAAATGTGGAAAGCATTCCTGGCCGGCAGGCTGAACCAGAACGGGCCATGGTGCGCCCGTGGCCCCGGCTCTCTGGGGCCCCGCCCCCCCCACCACCGTGGCCTCCGGCCTGGCCACCCTCTCCTGGCTGCCTCGCGCTCTGCTTCCCAAGGTGTGTTCCTTCCGTAACACCTGCCTTCACATCATCTTCTCTCCTGGGGAGGCTGGTTCCCAGCCTCTTTTTGCGGCTCTTGGATACTCGGTGCAACTTGCTAACAGGGCTCTCTCACAACCATTGCAGCTCTGCCCCCTTGTCTGTCTCCTGTGCGGAATCCCACAATTCTTCTTTTTTTTTGCTTATTTATCTTATTTTTTAATTTTTTATAATGATTTTTATTTTTTCCATCATAGTTGGTTTGCAGTGTTCTGTCAGTTTTCTACTGTATAGCAAGGTGACCCAGTCACACACACATATATACATTCTTCTTTCTCACATTGTCATGCGCATCGTAAGCGACTAGACATAGTTCCCAGCACTATACAGCAGGCTCTCATTGCTTATCCATTCCAAAGGCAATAGTTTGCACCTATTAACCCCAAATTCCTAATCCATTCCCTCCTCCCGCTCCCCCTTGGCAACCGCAAGTCTATTCTCCAGGTCCATGAGTTTCTTTTCTGTGGAAAGGTTCATTTGTGCCGTATATTAGGTTCCAGATATAAGTGATATCATAGGTATTTGTCTTTCTCTTTCTGTCTTACTTCACTCAGGATGAGAGTCTTTAGTTCCAGCCATGTTGCTGCAAATGGCATCACTTCGTTCATTTTTATGGTTGAGTAGTATTCCATTGTGTGTATATACCACATCTTTCTAATCCAATCATCTGTCGATGGACATTTGGGTTGTTTCCATGTCTTGGCTGTTGTGAATAGAGCTGCAGTGAACATGTGGGTGCATGTGTCTTTTTCAAGGAAAGTTTTGTCTGGATGTATGCCCAAGAGTGGGGTTGCTGGGTCATATGGTAGTTCTGTGTATAGTTTTCTAAGGTAAGAATCTGACACTTCTTAAGGGCACAGATACTTCTGCATCATCTTAGAATTCCCTGGGCATAGCACTGGGCCTGGGGTATTGTGAGTGGTTAGCCAGTGTTGAATTGGCCTGGATTTCTTTGTCTAGAAGGAAAATAGAAACCCAAATTTGATAGAAGAAAATTGAAATTAAAATCTGGGACAGCTGGGTTGGGGGTGGGAGTTTGCTCCTTCCTTTTCTTTCCTTTCTTTCTTTTTCCCTACATTTTCCCCCTGAAATAAACACATTCCTGTGGAGGCTTTTAGCATAAACAGATCCATTCACAAGAATGCTGCCTTGCAGACCGAATCCAATTTAAGGTTAAGATTAGGAATTGGTGCCAGTTTCAGCAAGTTCTGGTTCTCAAAGAAGTTCTGATTGGATCTGAATTTAGCCTTGTACCTCTTTTTTTTTTTTTTTAAATGCAAAATGTGCCTGAGAAAATAAGGCAAAAGAAAACACCTCCATTAGGGGGGAAAAAAAATCAATGAAGCAGCACAAGGGTTTTTTTTAAATTAATGAGTAGGCTATTTTTTAATTTATGTTTTCAGAAAAATTAGGATATTATAGCTATAAGGGGTGGACAAGATTTTATTTTTAAACATTTGATAATTTTTTGTGTTGGCAAGAGTTAGGAAAAGTAAGAGTAAAGAAAGACTCATGGAGTGTAATTTAGCAAAGCGAAGCGAACATTTCAAAAAAATTATCTTAAGAAATTCTGTTTCCGAGAAGTTTTCCTTACAAAAATATGAGGTACAGTCACCAAGTCTGCCTTTACGATTGCTCACTGCAGTGCTGTGGTGCTCAAGTTTATATTAAGACATACATATTTGTTCCTAAAACCCTTGGAATTTCCTAAGTGGGGAGCATGATAAAGGTGTCACTTGTTTGTTAATAAGGTGACTTTTGGGAAGTCCTTGCATAACCTTGGGGTGGGGGTTGGTTGCTAGGGAAACCAACCCAGGGATTTGAGGACCTTTCCTTGCCACCCCTGACCTCTGAAAACGGAGAGGGGCTGGGGGTGCGGTTCAGTGACCAATGGCCAAGGACTTAATCAGTCACGCTACAGAATGAAGCCTCCATAAAGGCCCAAAAGGACAGGGTCTGGCCTGGTGAACTCGTGGAGAAGCTGGCCGATGGGTGGACCCGTGAACACGGAAGCTTCATACCCGTTTGCCCCCACACCTCGCTCTGGGCATCTCTCCCCTCTGGCTGTTCCCGAGTTACATCCTTCTCTCATCAGCCAGCCATCTAACAAGCAACATCTCCCTCGGAGTTCTGGGAGCTGCTCTGGCACATTCACCAAAGCCGGGGACAGGGTCGAGGAAACCCTCTGATCCGTAGCCAGGCGGTCAGAAGCAAAGGTGACAACCCCAGCTTGCAGTTGTGTCTGACGTGGAGGGTGCTCTTGCAGGACTGCGCCCTGAGCCTGCGGCATCTGACACCATCTCCAGGTAGGTGTGGCAGCAACCAGCTGGAGTCCGGCTTGTGCTTGGGCTGCTGACGGCCTGTGTGTGTGTGTCTGTGGTCAAGCTGCTCTGAGAAGAACCGTGTTCTTCTCCCCTCTAACACGGGGATAGCACTGCCCCTTGGAGTTGTTGAGAGGATTACACGAGATGACACAGGACGAGCGCTTGGCCCAGCGCCCGATCCATGGTGAGATTTCCGTACTTCAGTGTCTTAGCTGTTTTCATCAGCCCGAGGTGCTCTGATTCGGTTCCAGTCAGCAGCACCGCTTTCACGCCCACCCTGGGCATCCATGCCCCGCCATCTCTCTGACCTGGCATTTCTTCCAAAAGCCAGTGTCTGTGACTCAGGCTCTGTCTTGCTTCTCAGGGAGTGTTTCCAGCCCCAGCGTGGATGCTTCTGATTCCATGGCCACACCTTTCTCTGCTGGAGCCAGTGCCTGTGGCCCCTGTCGCAGGGCGTGTGTGTTGTGTCACGTGGCTTCGAATGACAGCTGGCATGAGGAAGGTGGGAATTACTCTGCATGAGCCTAGGGACCCCAGTTAGTGACCCTGGACGTGTCACAAGGCTGAGAAAGACAGGGTGTTAAGACAACAGGATGCTTAATGCTGCTGACCGTGGCCTTTTGTGGCAGGGGTGCAAACAGGCTGGTATAACGGTCACGTCGAGAAGATCAGAGGAGGTAAGCTTCACGGAAGCCTGCAGCACAGGAGAACGAGGGACCCAGCGCATCTGTCACGATGGGAAGGTGGTCAGGTTGCCAGGGAGAAAACCGGGTAAAAGAGGAAGAACACTTAGGTGATGGAGCCCGTCCTTTTCTAGAACCTTCCAGTCTGGGGAGGTGAGATGTCCAGGACTGAATAGATGGGTGGCTAGATGAATCCCCACTCCACAGGAAAGACGCCGCGATTGAGAATTGAAGCAGCCTTGCTAGCCAAAGGCCCCACGGGTAGTACGTGCTGGGTGGTTTGCTCTGTAGACCATGGCATGTTCTATGCTGTGGCGAAAGACAAATTGTACCTGTTTGGTGCTCGGAAGCTTTTTTCAGGAGAGTCATTCATTAGAAAAACACGAGTGTGTAGACCTTATCAGCAGGCTGCAGATGCATGAATTCATAAGATAAAAGTGGTGCCTGCCACCCCTCGAAAGCGGCTTGCTGTTTCTTTCTCTTTTTAATGAATTTTATTACAATTATGGTTGTACACTCATCATCGCACCCAGCTTGCTGTTTCTACTACATATTTTGATGTGGAGCCATTATGCGCCCCGCCCAGGGCAGCACTTCGGCTCCATCCACCACCAGGCACGTGTGTAAATGCAGATGAACAAGCGGCCTCGGCGAGGTGACGCGGTATGTGTTCACCCGCCTTTGCCAGGGAGACGCGGCACCCGTGTGGCTGCCCGTGTTTACTGACACGACCGTCAGACGAGGACACTGCCATGTCATCTGCTGACACTTCAGCGGGAGGAGTAAGGTGGGCTCGGCTGACGTGGAATTCACTTGACTGCAGAACCAAACAGGCATCGCAGGCGTCAGCTCCAAGTCTGCCTTGTCTGTTTCCTCGCGTCCCCCCACCCCGTCAGGTTAGTTTTTATGGAGGATCCATTAGGTAGACATGACACATTGGCATCAGTGGTTGGCTCAGACCTCAGGCCCTCTCCCTCCCTGGAAGTCTGGGTATTGGTGGGGGGGGGTGCCATCCTCATGGATGCTAGTCGGGTTCATTAACTGCTGAGCCATGATGGGAGCTCCAATACACCATAATTTTTAAAAAATCAACTTGTATGCAGATTTCTAAGGTGGGACTCTGATCCAGTGAAGTTTCTTCGTTGGCGCAGAGCGAAGAGCGGGCCTCCACCCCACCCCCAGGAATGTAAGCATCTGAACCCGGGTAGCTGTGAAGGTTGACGGATTCCGCTGGAGAGAACCGTCAGACCTCACGGGGGCGGGGAGAGGGGGGGGGCGTGGAGGCTGAATGGTCCAACCCTCTAACCACCCGGTTAGTTTCCCTGGCAACCAGCCCACATCCTTAGTGGCTTTCCAAATGTCACCTCATTAGTAGAACCTCAGGTATGGTCGAAAGGGGCTGGTGGTATAAATAATCAAAGCCCTTCCTCCCGCCTTTATCACCCTGTCACTTAGGAAAGTCCCCAAGTCTATGCCACGCATGAGGACAAAGACCAATTTCGAGTCATTAGACATCACAGGACCACAGGTGCCACACAACTGCCAGGTACAGATGTAACTGCAGAGGCTCTTCTACCAAAACCTGGAGTTCAGTGGGAAGTTACATCTAGTCTTAGGCTCTTATCAACCGCGATGATATCAGTGTAAGCGACTTAACGACTTCTCAACGTAAAAATGATGCACCCTAAGCAGGCATCTTTCCTGCTGACTCTCTGAGGAGGAAGCTCTGTCGCCGACCATCGTGTCCCACTGGCCACTGAGACCACCCTGGGTGGTGGGCAGGAGGTGGACACAAGAGGTCTCCCAGCAGAGGGCTGGAACACACCTTGGAGACGGTCGGGGCTTTACAGGTGGAGGCGGGCAGGCACTCTGATGTGCAGCCACCTGTGTGAGGCCCTGGGAGCCAGACTCTGCAGAGTGTGTTCGTGAGACAGGGACGAGCCCCTCTGTCCCAAAGGCCGTTCTTATCACAGGGCAGGAGATAATCCAGAATCTACGATCAAAGGTAAGCTGGGGACAGACAGCTCCGAGATGACCCTGAGTGCTTTCCTTGAACTCCCTCCAACCCAGGCTCATCCACTGAGCAAAGGGAAACCTCTGGAAGCTGTTGAGTGCGGGAGGGGTTCAGCACAGCAGAGCTCCAGGAAGGGTAACCAAGTGGCAATTGGAGAAAGGTGCCAATATTAAGGGACTTCTTGCCTTAACATGGCCGGAGACGGACACTGTTAGGATCGTCCGGCACACCAGCCCCGCCTCTTCCGACCTCAAAAGTCCTCTTCCCCGCCAGGAACACTCTTCAAATGGCTCGGGTGGCCAGCTCTCACCACCGCACCACCATCGCAAGTCTGGGTAGAGCAACCCAGCCTCAGGCCACACACTCTCATGCAGAAGTAAATATCTGTCCCAAGTCAGGGCAATTAGAGTCCTCCTTGGCGCTTTTCTGCCAGAACTTAAGAAACTCTTCCAGCGGGAACTGCTAAGGAGATATTTGTGATCAAGGGACTACGGCAGCCACGTTGTGCAACGTGGTGAGGGGGATTTCCTGGTGGACGAGCTTAATCCAAGTCCTTACGAGTGGCGACGTCTAAGCTTTAGGGGCAAAGGGAGGTGGCCCAGAACTGAGTTTGAGAGTTGAACTGCTCTGCAGGAGAGAATGGGAAGAACTCATTTTTGTTCTTCTTGATTCTTGTTACCAAACCTATTTTAAGGGGAAGAAGAGAGGAATCGGAGCAAGAGGAACTGCAGGAGCTGGGACCTTACTTCCGAACTTAGGAGCTGAATTGGAGTCGGGAAAGAAAGCTGAATTTGAAAATGAAATGAACCTGAAAAGGCAAATGCCGAATGAGAGCAAGTCGGTGTGATGCAAAGTGGGAAGGCCATTCATGGATGAAGCCAACTCAAGAGGAAGATAGAACCGAAGCTCTCGGGAAATCCTCAGCAAAGTCCCTCATGGGGACTTCCCACAAGCCGTGAGAAGCAGGGTTCAGGCCGGTCTTTCCCAGATTAGGGGCGGCTTTATAACCCTGTGAACTTCCAGGAACATGTCAAGGTTGAGTGGAAAGAATACTGGCCTTGGGGTGAGAAGGCCTGGTGCCAACATTAACTTTGTCCTACAGCAGGTTGTCTGAACTTGTAACTCAATCTCCTTCTCTACAAAAGTCCAGTTGGACTGGAGAAGCTTAAATATCCCTTCCGGCTTTAAAACATCTCTATCTATGATTACAAACAAGCCACGGGATGCCCGCATGAAGCAGAAAATAAGGTGGAATCCATGAAGATACTCATTTCACAGGGGGTCAGAGGGTGATTTTGTGGCTTTCTTCCAATCAGTCTGGAAAGGCCCAGGAATAAGACCTTTCTGAAAGTTCGGGTTGATCAGTAGATGCAGAAACCCTATAGGCTGGCTCTCAGCCCCAACCAATAGGGCCTGTTTAATTACCCTTGCCGGGGAACAGAGAAGTATGACGTATGCACATTAACTTTGCAACACAGCTTTAGGGCAGGGGCTGGCAGCATCCCTCTCCCAGGGAACTGAGGCTCGGCGATTCAACAGCCTTCCAAGTTCACCTGCCAAGGGTCCGCCCTACGATTATCTTCCTGGTGACCAGAGCCCAGAAGCTGTGCCCCGAATTCCTGCATCACGGAATCCAGTGACAGGGGAGTGGACCGGTGAATTGGCAATGCCGCTTTCCACACTAGTGTGCGTGTGCACGCGTGCACACACACTCACACACACACACACCCTCTGTCTACTACAGGAGCCTCAGAACATCCCTTATGGGGTCGGACCGGGATTACGGTCACTATCCCAGAGTTGCCGAAACCTAAGGGTCTGCCCAGACCTCACAGAGGAGACCCCAGGACTTGCAACAGGAGGGAAGGGGGCAGGGCACAACCTTTACAAAAATGATCTAGCCTTGAGGACGCAACAAAAACTGGTTAGAACCAAGTAGGTCCAAGGTGGCGGAAGGTTTGATGCCCAACAGACCTCGAGCCTAATTAGTCCCTCATTGTAATATATTAGAATTAAGTGACACACCTCCAGGCGCCGTGACAGTTCTGGGGCCAACCTTCAAAGGGCAAAAAGTGGGTGGTGGCCCAGTTCCAGGAAAGCCCTGCCCCTTCCCCAGAAGAGTTGGAATAATCCTCCCACTCATGAGCCTAGGAAATGGCCCAGCCCATGAAAACTCACCTCCCTATACCTTGGGAGCTCTCACCTTCTGAGATGACCCACGTTCTGTGTTTCTCTCTCAATACATCCACTTCTTAGCTATCACTTTGCCTCTTGCTGAATTCCTTCCGCGCCAAGACATAAAGAGCCTGAACTTCAGTCATCCCTGAGACCGGGTGTGTGATTTTAATGAAAACACAGAGGGTTGATGTGCCAATCTGAGGTTTGGCTGGGTTCGAGTCCCAGCATGCAGGTTCAAGCCCCAATCTGAGTTGCGCAGTTTCAGACGCATGTGCAGACTTTCTGACAGCAAAGCAGCCTCCTGCAGGGGAACATACCAGGGTCACAGACACATACACTAAAAGCTTCCAGATGTGCTTTGAGGAACCTGAGATGCAGATACTCTGAGTTCCCCAAACCGGAGGAGCTGAGAAGGACCAGCCTGTCCTGAGGCTGTGGGTCAAATGTTCTGTTGTGCACACAGTGAGATCTGCCCACCCACTCCTGCCCTAGAAAGATCCTGTGGCACAGAACTCAGTAGCAAGCAGCAGCCTCTGTCATAATCAGCGTTACTCTCCTTGCAGATTCGGAGGTTCTAGTCGGGACCAGAAAGAAAGCTGCTGCTGGGCAGGGGTGATCCGCAGGAGTGTGTAAGGGTGACTCAGACACTGGGGGGGCTTGGCAGTGCAGGGTGTGGACACACAGGCTCACGTGTACAGATACAGCCATCCTGTGCCCTCTCAGAAGCTCCCTGTCTACACAGCATCTGACTGGGGGTGGAAGTGCCTGCCTCTCTGATCGCCAACCCGTGTTTTGTAAGGACGTTGACTCGGCTGTTGTAAGGAGACCAAAATACCAGCCAGCTTTCCACCAGGCCCTCAGATTACAGGCCACTGACTGCCTCTGTCTGACACCAGTAATGTCATCCACAGCTACCCTAATTTTAGCCACAGTTACCTGCTCCAACTGATGATGTCAGCAGTGGCAGATTTTGCTTCCTGGCATTAATCAGGGCTTTCAGAAGAAACTACTGCACCTAAGGGACCACTTGAAGCCTGCTGGGGCAACAGCCCGCTGCAGTTTTGATTTGCCTCTTCTGTTGATTACAGAGGTTGGGGGAGGGCTGATTCTAAGGCTGAAGCAGGAAAAATAGAAGGTGAGCCTTGGAGGGTCCTGCAGTGCCAGAAAGCTATGAAGTGCAGATAGATAGATAGATAGATAGATAGATAGATAGATAGATAGACAGACAGATAGACAGATAGACAGATGGAGAGAGAGAGAGAGAGAAAGTCAGGTCAAAAAGGCATGGCAGTTAACCCCAAAAAAAGATCCTGACAGCCAAGCTGGAATAAAATGAACAACAACATAAATAATGATAGCATTTAGTGTTGGATTATACCCAAAGAACAGAGTATCCACAAGTCCATACTGGTAGAAAGAGGCCACTGAATACAGGAATAATGAGAGGAGAAGGAACTGATCTTTCTTACAGAAGAATTCCAATTAATAAATGTAGACAGAATGGGGGAAAATGTCACCATTCGAATACCACAGTAATAACAGCTGCAGGCAAGATCCAGTGATAAACACTAAAATTAGTAGGTGAAACTTTAAAGATATTTTAAACAAGGTATTTGCAGAACTTCCAAGTTCTTCCCATTGTATTTGTTAAGCACTGTGGTGGCTTTAACATATGTCTGCAAATTAGGGAGTTTACCTCCTTCAAGAAGGTGGGGCTCCATCCCCCTCCCCCTTGAATTTGAGCTGGATTTGGTGACTCCTAGTAATCAGCACACCGAAAGGGACAAGGATGACTTGCAGTGCAGAAACCTGGCAGACACGTCTTCAGTCAGTTGTCAAGTGTGATGCCACCAACTACATCACAATGATACCATGGACTTCGGACAGCATGTGATAAAAAGACACATGCTCTGTCATATTGTCCCCCACCATCTATAACTCTAGTGCAACTGAGTTGCACTAGAAAAGAGGAGACAAATCTTAACTGAGGGGTATTCTAAACGTACCTGAAGAGTACTCTTCAGAAGGGCTGAATGCAAAACAAGGACAGGTGGAGAGAGCAAGGAAACATGACGACCGCATGTAAGGGAGCGTCTTGGACTGGGTCCAGACACAGGAACAGTATTGACTTGGTTAACAGTGTTGTGCCAATCGGGCTCGTACAAAACGGTAAGGTTGGGGGAGCCGGGTGAAGAATGTGCAGGGACCCTCTGTAACCTCTTTGCAATCTTCTCTTCATCTAAAATTATTTCAAAACATGTTTCAAAAATCAGAAGAATTTCAGCTATGTGATCAAAAGAATTTCAGCTATGTGATCAAAAGAAGAAACACATATGCAAAACAAGGTCTCACAGGAAAAAAAGTATACACACACAACACACACACACACACACACACATTATGTAAGTTTGAGCTAAAAAGAAAACAAAGGGACAACATTATTGTCAGCATTAAATGCAAGGCGAAATGCATTAAAGAGGAAATAATTCATTTCAGTTTGACAATAATTACCAAGCTCAATAGAGATTCAATTGCATGAAACTTTATCCATCAGATGAACTGTCTTCACAATAGGCAAAGTAAAAGTTCTTGTAAGTGTAGACAGCATTAACAGAAATATGAATGTTGATGATTTTAACACACCACATTTGGTCAAGTAGACATAACATGCCTAATTGGATAATAAAAGAAATCAGGCTGATTTACTGGATATGTCAAATGTTTTAACCAACAGAGAATACATATTCTTTGCAAAGCCCCAGGAGGAATCTAAAAATTGATCATAATCTAAAACGCCAAAAACCTTCAAAGATTTCTAAAAGGAAAAGAATGTACTGGTTATCTTCTGTGGTTACGATGCAATAAAACTAGAAATTGACAAAACTTGAAGCAAGAGCAACAAAATCCTAAACACTTAGGAATGGGGGATAAAAGAACCTAACACTGTCCTACAAATACTGTGCAAAGAGGATAATAAAAATTTCAATGACGAAACATTTAAGTGAAAACAAAACTGTGAACATTACACACAAAACCTCAGAATTCTGTCAAAACCAGAGTCAGAAGCAAATTATAGATGAAACACTTTCAAAAAGAATGAGAAAAAGTAAATTGTCAAGTCAATAAGATGGAAATGAGGCAATGAAACTACAAAATGCAGGAGAAAGAAACTGATAAATATAAACAGAAAAATAATTGTCAAAGAAAGAAATGAAATCAATAAATTAAGACTGGCTTATTAAATAAAATAGGTAAAGCTCTACTTATTCTGATCAAAAAAAGAGAGAGAAATAAAATTAACTAGTAAGAAAGAGGAAGTAACCACAGGAAAATATATAGAGAATATTTTAAATATTAAAATCTAAGTAAAATGGATGATACTTAGAAGAACACCCATACTAAAAAAAGAAAGAAAAAAGGAAAAAAAATGAAGCTTAATGAAACACTATTTTTTTAAACCATATATTAGTCTCTTCAGCAACTGATGTTGAGAAAGCTGAACAGCACATGCAAATCAATGAAATTAGAACACTCCCTCACTCCACACACAAAAATAAACTCGAAATGGCTTAAAGAGAAGCGTTAAGACATGACGCCATAAAACTCCCAGAAAAGAACATAGGCAGAACATTCTCTAACAAATTGTGGTGATGTTTTCTTACCGTCTCCCAAAGTGAAAGAAATGAAAGCAAAGATAAACAAATGAGATTGGTCAAATTTATAAGGTTTTGCTTAGCAAAGGAAACCATAAACAAAACAAAGAGACAGCCTACAAACTGGGAGAAAATATTTGCAAATGATGCGACGCACAAGGGATTAATTTCCAAAATATACAAACAGCTCACACAACGCAATATAAAAAAAACCAAACAACCCAATCAAGAAATGGGCAGAAGACCCAAATAGACTTTTTTCCAAAGAAGACGTTCAGATGGCCAAAAGACACATGCACATATGCTCAACATCGCTAATTTTAGAGAAGTATAAATCAAATCGGAATGGCCATTATAAGAAAGTCTGCAAAGAATAAATGCCGAGGGAACCCTCCTGTACTGTTGGTAGGAATGTAAACTGAGGTATGCAGGAAGGTTCCTTAAAAAACTAAAAATAGGGTTACCAGCAATACACGTTCAAACTACTCTTAGATTTATATGCATTGGGGATTAGAAAGCCAACCTGATGATTTATGTTATTTATTATGATCCAACGTCCCAATATCACTCTAGCAATACTTTCTCTGAAATCCACTTTGACATAATACAGTCACTCCAGCTGTCTTACGCTTAAAACTTGCAGATTATATCCGTTTTTCCCATCTTTTGGTTGAACCTACCTATGCCTTAACACTTGAAATGCATCTCTTACAGATAGTACAGAACTGAGTCTCGCTTTTTATCTGAACTTGTAATTTCCACCTATTTTTAGTACCTAAAATAGGTATTTAAAAAATTACCTATTTTTTTTTAGTCCATTTACGTTTAATGTAAGTATTATGATTGAGTTTAATCTGAATCTTATTAAAGGTGTTTTGTTTCTGTTTGTTCCAGATGTTGTTCCTTTATTCTTCTACATTCCTTTTATTCTGTCATTTGGAGTCAATCGTGTATTTTTATTATTTCATTTTGTTTATGTTTTAGTTATGTGTTTGCATTGGTGCTGTCGGTGTTATTTTATAGCTGCTCTAAGGGTTACAAAATTCACCCTCGATTTAACACAGCCTATTCAAAATTAACGTTATAACATCATAAACTGTGTAAGAAACTTACAACAGCATAATTCCATTTTTTCCCCCGCTTTCCTTGCTACTGACATGTATTTTACCTCTACATAATTAGAGTCAGTCATCTTTCATTTTCCCACATACTTTCTATTTCTGGCGATCTTTTTACCTTCCTGTGGATGCAATTTAGCATCTGGTATCATGTCCCTTCAACCAAAAGAGCATAATTTAGTGTATCTTGTCATTCAGGTCTTGTTGCAACACATTCCCTTAGTTTTCATTTGTCTTTATTTCACCCTCATTTTTAAAAGATATTCTTGATGCATATAGAATTCTGAGGGCTTTTTTCCCCCAGAACTTTAAGATGCTCTGCTGCCTTCTGACCTTAGTAAAACATAAAGTCATTCTTTCTGATGCGCGGTTACTTGCCATGGGACCCATTTTCCCCCGCGTGTTATTTTAACAGACCATTCACACACCATTTCAGCCGGAATTCCACAGCTCCCTGCCTGCTCAGTCTCTCCTGCGAGGCCTCACAGCACCCCTCTCCGTCCGCCCTGCTGCCACCATTTACCGCCCCGTTTCTCTCGAAGTGACATCCTTCTATAAATTCTGGCCATGATATAAAATTTTCTCTAATATGTTGATCTGGTCATTTTCATTGGGAACTGAGCCCTGTGGAGAGTCCCAACCAAAGCAATATATATATATATATATATTTTTTGACTTGGCATGCGTTCCATATATATATAGTCTTTTTGCCTTTTCTTGAGCCGTTCCTGCAGCATATGGAGGCTCCCAGGCTAGGGGTCGAATCGGAGCTGGAGCCACCAGCCTACACCCCAGCCACAGCAACGCAGGATCCAACCCCATGGTTCCCAGGCGGATTCGTTAACCACGGCACCATGACGGGACCTCCGCGTTCCATGTATTTTATCTATGGATGTTGTTCTATGTAGATTTCTGACATTAGCGTGGTGACGCCTGGCTTCTTTTAGCTTGCATTTGTCTGATAGCGTTTCACATACCTTGAATGTGCACGTTTCTAGCTTCCGCTGTTTCCAGAGCGCTCTTGCAGGCAGAATACAGTTAACTTCCGTTTTATGACACAAGCTGCTGGTCAGTGTCTGCTTATGTTTAACCAGTTTCCAACGTATACTTATTACCCACACGCCATCTTCCTTGACTCTTTCTTTTCTATGCTTGCACACTGGTTTTCTTTCCCGCTCTTTTGTTATGTGGGCTATGTGTATTTATTTTCTCTAGGGAATTACACGCTATAAATCCTTTCTTAAATTCAATTATAATTGAATTCTAATTTCAAAAAATGCATCCTTTAGCTCTTTAATTATCAAGCTCAAATAGGAAATAATACCTACTGATTCCCTTCAATTCAGAAGACATTCCTTTTTTTTTCCACTTGCTATTTTGTGTAGAGTATGCGATTTTAGAAGATGCTTTTGCTTTTCTCATCTTAAAGCTGTTTAATCTTTCTAAATTACTTATGGCACTTCCATAGCGCTTTGCAACTTTCTTTTAAACTTACTGACTTAACTGTATATTTAAAAACTTGCGATTTTACTTCCAACCTTTTATTCTACATCCTCATTATAGATTCAGAGTTGTTTTTTTTTTTAATTGTTACAGCTTATGATTACATTTGAGTTTGGCTTTGGGTACCACTTTAGAGAACAGATGTGTGGGTTGCATATTTTGAGTATCCGCATATCTGCGAACTCTTTGCATTAACTTCACGCATGAATAACATTTTGTCCAGGAACTTGGAGGTTACTAACTTTTCCTCTCAAAACTTTTAATGGATTTGTCCAATGTTGTCAAGCATTTAATGTTGGAGAAGAGAGATCTCAGCCTGCCTGTCATCATTTGCTCTGCAAAAGAACTCACTAGATAAGTTTCTTCATATAATGAACTGCACACCCTCCTTATGAACTTTACAATATAATTTTAATCACACATGTTTAATTTAGGCTTTAACTAACAACACAAAAAATAAAAACTGTTTGTACATATATGCAGTGGCATACGACTCAGCCATAAAAAATGATAAAACACTGCCATTTGCAGCAGCATGGATGGACCTAGAGATTATGATACTAAGCAAAGGAGTCTGAGAGAGAGACAACCGCAGGGCATCACTGACATGTGAACTCTTCAATGGGGCACAAATGATGGGCACCACACTGCAAAACAGCCATTCTTTGATTTTTAAAAAATAAAATACAAAATAAAGCATGGTACAAACAGAAAGAGACTCACAGAAAGAGAGAACAGATTTGTGGTTGCCAAGAGGGAGGGTGATGGTGGAGGGATGAACGGGGAGTCTCTGGTCAGCAGATGCAAAGTATTACAGGGAGAAGAGGTAACAAGCTCCTACTGCAGAGCACACGGGACCACATGCAACAGCCTGTGATAAACCAGAATAGGAAAGAATATGAAAAACACGTAGAGAAGCATCTGAATCATTTTGCTGTACGGCAGAAGGGAACACAACATTGTAAATCAACTACCCTTCAATAAAACGACTTTAAAAAAGAAAAGAAAAGAAAAGAAAAACCTGTTTAGAGAGACTTCCCCAAAGGATGGAGTAGGATCGTGACAGAAACGGCAGTACAGGTTGGTAAGGCAAGTGTTCTTGAGCAGTCAGTTGACCCATTTTTAATCAGTTTACGCGTTTAGTTCCCGTTAAAGTGCTGAAAGGAAGAGCCCAGTAAAAGTTCATAACGTGTTTCCTGCAGAAACTGGTTTTAGAAATGTTTCTGAAAATACAGCATCTGTATTTTACCATTTTGTGAAAGCTATCCTTTATATTATCATTTATGTCTAGAGACTTCACATGTTTTACAATGACCTTGGCATACTATTTAAATGTATTTGCTTGTTGCAATACTGATATAAAAAAAATACCGCATACCACGTGCTATATTGCCATCCTAGTGAAGACCTTCTGTGTTTATGGAAGGTAAATATGACGTTATTATAAACCTGCAGAACCCAAAATGATACAATTACTATGGGCCAAAGTCTATTATACGCTATGGAAATAATAACCTGCTGAGATTAAATATAAATGGTGCTCGCTGTGGGCTCAGCCACCTCTATCCTCGACACACACACACACACAGGAAGAAATAGGTGTTCTACATCCTATGACTTCCTTACAATTTCTGGTGTTCCGCTGAGTCTAGACCCTGCCGGGACAGCTCCCCTGGACTGACACTGGTTTTAGAAAGACACAGAGGGAAAGCAGCTCTTGATAAGCCTGCCTCTTTGGGTGCCGAGGATCTCCAAACTGCCCCCTCCAAGACCCACGATCCCACGTTCTGCAGGGAGCCAAGGGAGCCAGCGGCGCGGAGGGAGAGGGAAGCGTCCCGATCTGTGCCCAGCTGGTCTGGATTATGCAACCTCTGCGCCGCATCCGCCGGCTGCCCCTGCGTCCCATTATAAATCAGCTCCTCGCTGAACGTCAGGCCAGACTGGGGTCTGATTCATTGGCTGAATGCAGCTACCTGGCTCCAGGAGACGCCTGCGTCCAGCCCTGTAATAGTCATCAGGCTTGAAGAAACCTCCACATTTCTGAACGGTTACATAGTGTCCTCCGCCGGAGAAAGAGGAAGTCTGGCCTCCGTTTCCGGCAGCTAGCAGGGAGCTGTTTTCCTCTCCCTGACATTAGCAGAGTTTGTCAGCTTGTTAATCTTTAAGGGGATGTGGGGTTGAAATTTGGGGGCGGGGGGGGAGATTGCAGTCAAAACTCTCCGGGATGGTTAGAGGGACTAAAAACGATGCCCGTGTTTTTCATGGCTGCGATTCCCCCTTGGCTTCGAGTTTCACCTCCCAAGCTTATGTGAAAGGGAAACCGCAAACTGTTGGATGGTGTGACCCTGTAATAATAGTCTCTGCCTTTCTTCGTGATGACTTCCAAGGCTGTTTCCAGAATTCCGAGGGGGCAGAAGCAATCAATAACTGTGATAGGAATTACATGCGCATGCGGCGTCCGAGCATTACCGAGTCTGGGTCTCCAGAAGGCCAAGGTGAGCTGACAAGTTCGGCCCGAACACGTGTTGCTCCTTTCTCATTATTTCTCTGTCTGATACCCCAGGGCCAGTTACGAAGAGGTGGTGAGAAAACCAGAACGGGGGGCATCCCCAAACCAACTCCGTTTCGTGGAAGAGCTTTCTTTTGATCAACTCCTCTCCCTTGCAAAGCCCGCATTTGGGATGAGCTAAAACGGGGGGGGGGGGGCAATCTCCCCCTCGGAGACCTGACTCCAGCAGTCCTGCTTACTCGGACCCTCTGGCGAAGGTACACTTGCCTTAGACGCAGTGGTAGAGAGGGGAGCCCTGGGAAGCCTCAGATGAGGCTTCTGTATGGCGGCAGCAGTAACATCATTGTTCCCCACGGTCGAGGGTAGAGATGGAGTCAGAAGGACGCCTGCCTCTACAGACACTGCGTGCAAGTGCCATCCTCCTTGGGGCA
The DNA here is from genome assembly GCF_016906955.1 of Phacochoerus africanus. Lineage (NCBI taxonomy): Eukaryota > Metazoa > Chordata > Mammalia > Artiodactyla > Suidae > Phacochoerus > Phacochoerus africanus. Next base: position 56,984,247 of record NC_062557.1, on the reverse strand, counting down.
GAGTCGGAAATCTTCTCGGAAGGGCCCTCTTCCGGAGGAATGCTGTGCTTAGACTGCCACGCCTTTTCCATGAGAGTGGTATGTTATATGTGAGTGTGTGACGTTTTTAACATTATAGCTGCTTTACTTGTTTCTTCCATTTCTGCCATGCAGCAAAGTGACCCCTGGCATACAGAGTTCCCTGTGCTGTCTGCAGGACCCCACTGCCTGCCCATTCCAAATGGAACCTTACGCACCCACCAGCCCCACACTCCCCGTCCATCCCACTCCCTTCCCCTCCCTGGCAACCGCAGGTCCCCTCTCCGCGGGGGTGATCTGTTCCGTGTCGCAGACAGGGTCGTCTGTGCCAAGTTTCACATTCCACGTACAAGGGATCTCACGCGGTATTTGTCTTTCTCTTTCTGACTTACTTCACGTAGTATGAGGATCTCTGATTGCATCCACGTTGCTGCAAATGGCTTTTTATGGCTGATTAGTGTCTTATTGTGTATGTATACACACACACACACACACACACACACACACACACACACACCCCTTCTTAATCCATTCATCTGTGGATGGATACTTAAGCTGTTTCCATGTCTTGGTTATTGTGAATAGGGCTGCGATGAACAGAGGGGTGCGTGTATCTTTCCGAACGAAAACACACAGAGAGTGACATTTTAAGTGTCCTCCATGAACTATGATGGGTGCTGACATGTTTAAGGGTCCCCCTGGAAGGGCAGAGGGGCCAAGACTTCAGATCTGTAACTTGTATTTAAATTAGCGCCATCCTGCTTTTACCTCTTTAAATATCAGCTTCCTACATAAGATCAAGTGTGGAGAAAGGGTTCCACTGCTTTAAAAAAAAAAAAAAAAGTGAAGGGGATTTGAAAATCAGATCTGCGACATGACAGTCTGCCTTCCTGGTTCTTGTTCCATCCCAGCGGGGGCAGTGGCAGTGGCGTCCACACCAGCTTGGGGTGTTTCAGCAGCAGCCGCCTCAATGACTCTGCTTTGAGAAGTTTTGACAAGCTTTGAAATACAGCAAAGAAAAATGCCAGGGCTCCAGGTCATAGGAACGACCAGGTCTTAACCAGTCCACTTCAAGTGGGTAATCAACCAGCTTTGGAAGAGTAGCAGTGTTCTTCTCCAGGATTTAGCATCACTACACATACCTGAAGACTGGAAGTGGTCAGAAAGACTTTTAAGGATAAAGCACACCTTTTTTTTTGGGGGGGGGGGGAAGCTACACTTGCCGTATTAAGGAAGTTCCCAAGCTAGGGGTCACATCGGAGCTATAGCTGCTGGCCCCAGCCCCAGCCCCAGTCACACCAGATCCAAGCTGTGTGTGCAACCTACACCACAGCTCACAGCAACCCTGCATCTTTAATCCACTGAGCAGGGCCAGGGATAGAACGTGCATCCTCATGGACACGAGTTGGGTTTGTTCCAGCCGAGCCACGATGGGAACTCCCCAAACATACCCTTTTTAAAAAGCTGTTTTTCCATTTTTTTATGAAGTTCAAAAGATATTGGAAAACTTTCTCTCCACATTCATTTTTTTTCATCTGCCTTTGTTGAACTTTAAGGAAAGGTGGGGTGACCAACGGAATGCATGGGGTACTTGTAATCAGAACTGGGTTGGGGTCTTAATTCTGCCCCTCATTATCTACATATTTGGGCATAACTTGTCTAGCCTCTGTGTATTCTAATGTATTCATTATAAAATATAAGCAGCTGCGTAGGCTACGTCCTGTAACTTAAATGTCGCGGGGTCTCAATGGAGGATTACACTCGCGTTTTTATGTTTTTTATTTGCGGTCTCATTGTACAGATTGTCACTAGAATGGCTTTGTAGCTATGTGAGGTATTCAGAATGCGATTGGTTATCATTTTAACAGCAAGACCGGGGAGGTCCAGGATGCTGAAAGAATGCAGGCTTCCACCAGGTTCAAAGGGGTTGAGCAGAAGACAGAAGATACATCTACGTAACTTAAAGAGGAGCCAAGGAAAAAGGACGTCGAATGATGTCATCGACCTTGGTTCAAGCTGCAGGTGTCTGTGAGGAGAAACGCCTCGGCTGATGTGTGGCCAGGAGTCTAGAGGTCTCGCATCGCGTGAAAACCTCCTTTGAGCTGCAGAGTCACTGATGTAAATGATTAGCAATTCGAGACAATGCACTGCATCCCGCTGCTGAGAGAAGGCGGTCAGTGTCCTGACTGGATCTTTGTTTGTTTTTTTTCAACCACACACGTGCTGAGAAAGCAACCTCAGGTTATACGTGGCGTAATATGCTAGTGTCCTTAAGTGGCAGAAACAGCTGCCCTCATGCACATCATTCTGCATCTCACGCGCATCAGAAATCGCTTGTCGAAAGTCACATCAATTACTTGAAAGATAAGTATCTTCCGTCGTGGTCAGCAGCTCCTAACCCTGAGCAGTGTCAGAATCCAACCTTTACGTGTGGAAGAGAAGGAACACCAGGGTTTTAATATTTGGTATTTGAGAACTTGTTCTATGTGTATTGGCCTAGTAGAATGGCAGCCCAGTAACTGAGAATTAAAATGTGAATTAAATATTTAATGTAGTCAGGCAATTTAGTTTGAAATCTTTCCTAGTTTATATCCTCTATTGGAACATTTAAGAGAATTCAACATTCATTATTTTTAGGTTTGTTTATTAGGCTTATAAGGAATGATTTGTTAAGTTAGACAATTAAAGCACTTAAGGAAATCAAATATACCGAGTTTAAATACGCAATCTAAACTATTTGAAGGAATTAAATTCGTTAAGTTCATGATGGAGACCAAGCATTAATGAAAAGAACTTTCAAAGCAAATGTTAAAATTTGCTAAGAGAATAAATAGAATAATACAATTTCTAAGCAGAAGTTAAAAGCATAAGGAAGAACTAGAGTTTCAACTTCGTAATTGTAATGCAGCTCATGTTGATTTTAGAAACGAAATAAACTTCTGTATAGTCTCTTTCATGCACGAAAACTACCCTCAAGTTCATTAAAACAAACAAAAAAAACCCTTAAATGAACAATAATGCAAGAAAATTATTTTGTCAGTGGAATGAGCTGGACTCAGTGGAGTGTAGACTGAAATCCACCATGTTCTTTTTTTTTTTTAACCACTTTCCAATAAATTTATTCTGCAGAAAAGTTCTCAATCTATTCCTAGCTCTCATCTCACATGGGCTCTTTTCTGTTACTCATATTAAAAAAAAAAAGGAAAGAAAGAATCCAATTTGCTTTAATAAACACACAATTCCCATTCAGAGTCATTTCAAAACCCCAAATTCCATTCGTGTTTAAAACTGTTCTCCTCCCTCAGCTTGGGCTGCTTCAGGCCCTGGGCCCAGAACAGGGGGCGGGGGCGAGAGGGGGTGCCCTGGATGGCACAGTGAGGGCAAGCCTTGGCACCCTCCAGCCGGGGCGGATTCCAGAGACTGGTTCCCCAACGTGGCACCATTATTTGCGGGTCTCCAGAGCGTCTCCAAAGTCAGGGAACACCACATCCAAGTCTTGAAGCGTTTTTACTCACCTAAAGTTCCAGGGGAGGCACGCTCCTCCTCTCCAACTTGGGGAATGAGAAGGAAAAAGGATAATTGCCATTATTTGCACAATTGTTTCCACAGCAACTTTCTTGCCCATTTTCCTCCGTGTCACCTCTTCCATACCTTCGGGCTGGGTGATGGGCTAATGCCGGCAGAACCAAGTTTGCAAACTTTTGACCCCCGGACCTTGATTTAGGAGTGAAGATGCCTGGGATTCATTATATTTTTATTAGCTTTGGGGATCCAAGGTTAGGAGTCTCATGTTGATTCTATGATAGGTGAGCAAATGTTTTGCGCTGATAATTCATGGTTGGAAGATGCTTTCACAGAGTGCGACTTTAGCATCGTTAAGTAATTACCTCCCAGCGCTCCCTGGTGGAGCAGCGGGTGAAGGGTCCGGTGTGGTCACTGCAGCGGCTCTGGTCACTGCTGTGGCGCAGGAACGCCCATGCGCCAGGGGCGGGGCCAAAAAATAGTAATTTTTTCCTCAGTTGAAAAATAACATGTACCCTTACAGCTCCATTGACATATTCACTGAGATGTGTTATAAATGTTCTGTTTCTTCTTTGACAGTCTAAGAAACACAGGATTCTACTACAGAGGGTGCACATTTTCATGAGAAATTCAGAAAATGCGAATGAGAAACAGACAAAAATATACACATTAATTTTGCAGCTCCAAAATGACCACTGTTAACACTTTGATGTGCATTCATGTGAAACAGATGTTATTTCCCACAATCTGGGATGGTATTATTTGCCCTCATTCTTTTGTAATCTATTATCTACCTGTAAATATTGTTTTACAGATGTAGTTGTATTTCCTTGATAGTTACGAAATTGAATTACGCATAGAATAAAAAACCTAATTATACAAATAGTTTTATGCTTAAAAAAAAAAAAAAAGGGCACAAAATCGCCTACTTCTGTCTTTCCCAACTCATATCCTCCACTTGTAACAGTTTCTGGTTTAAATACTTCTGGTGGATATTCCTTTTTATTTTTTTATTTTTGTATTTGAGGAGTGTGCACATATTCCATAATTATTTTTAATTAGAACAATAATAAAAACTCCATTAATGAAGCAAATCTTGTTAGAAACTAATTAAGAAAACTTGGTAGAATTCAAATTGGAAACAGTTTGAATTGACAATTCTGAGTGCATAGTGGTAAGAAACTATCTATCATACAGTAATTAAAGAACATTTTAAATCTTAGCCTTCAGCTGTATCTTCATAGCTCTTTTATAATTGTAGGTAACTAGCTAGTTGACTAATTCCAAAGCAATTATATTCATCACTGTACACAATTTTCTTTTCATGTTCAATAATATCTAGTGATTGGTTTGCATGGTTTAGGAAGAATGCCTGTTCTTTAAATTTTTTTTTTTTTTTTACAAAATAAAATACATATATTTAAACACAATTACATTCACACAGATTATTATATCATGGATCTTAAGAACTACATATTAAGCGACTCCCTTTGGAGAAATGGAATTGAAAATATGCTGAGACAAATAGGAAATTTATTCTATACTTTATCCCATTTTGTATGGCTTTCATCTTTACTATTTAGTATTATCTATTACATTTCAATTTTGGATATTCCTATTTTAAATCATAGGTTCTCGTTTCTGGCTCCCCAGGAAAAATTTCCCAGGAGTTTTCTCAAGTTCTCCACACCAGCCCTTCTCTAAAATGAACTGATCTGTATCCCTGGGGTGGGACTCAGGTAGTGGCATTATTTTGAATGCTCAATAGGTAATTCTGATGCATCTTAAGAGTTAAGAATCACGCAACTGTATATTTACCGAATAATCACCTGACTTACCCATTTTCGACCACTCATTAGGAGCAATGAAGATTGAGTTTACTCAGTGAAACTCCCATCTTCCCACTTTCCCATACTCCCCACTTGGGGTGCTTAGAGAATTAATGTTTCTCCACTGGTTGCATCTATAATTTAAAATAAAACGGGAGTTCCCGTCGTGGCGCAGTGGTTAACAAATCCGACTAGGAACCATGAGGTTGCGGGTTCGGTCCCTGCCCTTGTGCAGTGGGTTAAGGATCCAGCGTTGCCGTGAGCTGTGGTGTAGGTCGCAGACGCGGCTCAGATCCCGCGTTGCTGTGCCTCTGGCGTAGGCCGGTGACTACAGCTCCGATTTGACCCCTAGCCTGGGAGCCTCCATATGCCGCAGGAAGTGGCCCTTGAAAAGGCAAAAAGACAAAATAAATAAAATAAAACGTACACCTCTGTGTCTGCCTGCTCTGTCAAATTTAGCCACTGTCTCATTATTAACCCACCCAGTAAGATGAGACTATTACCCTTTTTACCTCCTCCTTCAAAGTTCCCCCGCCCCGCCCGGCAAGTTCCTCAGCCAGAGAGGCATTTGTGCTTGTGAGACTGGTAACATAAGCATTCTGTTCTACAGCACCAGCCCCTGATTTATCCACGAGGTGATTCTAAATGTCATAAACTGGAAATACTATATATGCGTATGTGTTTAAACATATACGTAGAGTGTCACATGTATTTTTGTGTCACAGCACATAATGGTGTTTACGGGTTTTGCTCCATCCCTAACTACCTCTGTGATCTTGGGCAAGTCACTTCACTTCATTTCACCTTAGTTCTTTGTCTCTAAAAAGAGGACAATGATACCCATCTTTTTTGAGACTGTTCTGGGGGTTATGCAACTAACCCATGGCACACGTTAAACACTCGCACGCGAGTCGATCTTTACGGCAGAGCCCAGTCGAGTGCAAGCACCCCATTCCTTCCTTTCCTGCACAACACAGTGACCTCTGGACCACACGACGTGGGATTCTTCTTGCATCAAGGTTAAACGAATTTCTTTGTCTTATGCTCTAACAAGAGCATTCAGCATTAATAGCACTGTTGAGAGCATTATTCAGGTGCCATTTTCAAGTTTTGTTTCCTCTTCTCCGCACAGATTTCCTGTTTGGTTCCCTCCTCACCTTGCCAGAATCTCTCAATGCCTTCCTTCTCTCTCGTTTTCAAAGATGTGATGTGCCCCTGCGCTATCTTCCAAACCTCGCAGCCTCCCGTTATGTGGTCTGCTGCTGCAGGGCATCCCCTTTCTTCCGGGGGGCGTTTGCCCCCTGACCTCTCGCTGCAATCCAGACCAGATGCTTTCTAGGCTTCGTGGCTATCACTGGGCTCTATCGGCGTTTCCTGCATTCCACCACATTCTCTCTTTGATCTCTATTCTTGCTGGTGTAACTCCTCAAATAATTTCCGCAGAATGGCACAGGAAAGGCAAATGCTCCTCATGTTTGCTTACCTAGAAACCTCATTATTTGCCATCAGGCAATCATGATGAAACCCCCAGCAGGATCTTTTAAACGGATGAGATTATTCAAAAACCCAGAGGAAACCCAAAGGACCTAGAATAACCAAAACGCTTTTGAAAAAGAAAAACCAAACCTGGAGAGCAAATCTACCCAACGCCGACCCTTATTTTAAAGCTACGGTGTTTACGAACGTGTGATGTTGGCATGAAAACACATAGCTCGATGCCTGTGGTATGTCCCCCATCTCAGCTGCTCTCCCTGTTTTTCCATTTGAAGACCACGAAGCAGGGCTGTTCGACTGGTAACCGGGCATTACCATCCGCTCAGTGCATCTCCAGTAACGTGTGGGTTCCAGACCCCAGCAGTGCTGTCAATAGCATGTGTCCAGCCTCTGGAGCGGCATCTTTCACCCAGGATGCTGTTAGCCTCTGGCAGTGAAGTTGGACACCTTGGACCCGGCCAGGTCTGTTCGGCACACAGTTGCTCATTCTGTTCAGACAACATCTTCCTGTCTGGGTTCAGGTGCCTCTTCCCACTGGCGCCCCATTTGCAGTCCTCCGTGCTCCCATTCATTCTACATGCTGTGGTCATGCGGCTTTGTCCGAAATACTAGTCTAATAAATTCACTCTTCCAAGTACCCTGCCGGCATGTACGTACGTGCGCACGCGCGCACACACGCACACAGTCCAGACTCCGTAACAGGCCTTCGTGTGACCCGGTGAATGGCTCCCTTTGTCCCCTTCCCCGCAGCCCGCTGTCTCCAGGCGCCCAGCCCTCTCTTACAGTCAGATGCATGCACAAGCTTCCCTGCCTCTGGGCTGTTCGTCCTTCTTTGCTCTCTCCTCTCCATCTTTCAAGTCGCAGTTTATTTGATGTAATTTATTTATTTATTTTGCTTTTCAAAGCCACACCCCCTGCATGTGGAGGTTCCCAGGCTAGGGGTCTAATCGGGGTCTCCTCAGAGTTGCAGCTGCCAGCCTACACCGCAGCCACAGCAATGTGGGATCCGAGCCGTGTCTGCAACCGACACCGCAGCTCATGGCATTGCCGGATCCTTAAACCACTGAGCGAGGCCAGGGATCGAACCTGCGACCTCATGGTTCCTAGTCGGATTCGTTTCCGCTGCACCACAACAGGAACCCCTCAAGTCTCAGTGTAGACGGCACTCGCTCTAGCCGGCCATCCACTGGATCCAGTGCTTCCCCGTGTGTTTCTGTCTTTACCTGTCCTTTAAACAGCCCCATCCCCCTTCCCCGCCGGACCGCAAGCTCCCTGAGGGAGGTACCATGGCTCGCTGCTTCCTGGTACCCGGCGGACAATCACTGAAAACTTACCAAAATAGTGAAACAAAGCGAAAAGCCCAGAGGGGAGCGTTGTCTTACAACAACACTTAGCCTCTCTCTCGGGCTCTTGCAGGGAGTGTGTGGCATTAGTTTTAAGCAGGTCCAAGGCCTCAGGGCTGCTTCACAGGACTCTTCCGTGAGGGCTGAAAAAGGAAGCCAGGCTGTCGGCTGACTTTTCCAAACACGCTGTTAAGGTTGATCTCTTTTTAATGATGGCCACCTCCTTGCCTCTTGGAACCCGGAATGGGGAGGTCGGTAACCGCAGCCTCGTGGCCTCAGCGTGCGTTCCTGGCGGCCCACATGGCTGGGAAGCAGAGGCACTCTTGCTTCAGCGAGGGCGCCTCTCGGCCGCAGCAGAGCCAAAGCCCTGCCGCCTGCAACGCGCCTGAGCAAACCTCTGTGTGCGGAGGTTGGCGCTTTGTGGTCGGAGAGCGTGGTAAAACCAGGAGGCTTCTCGGTGCCTGGGTAACTGATACCCGCAGTGGAGAAAGGATCGGAGAGTCCAAGAGCGAACTGGCGCTTTCGGGGGAATGTTAGCAGAAGGCTCGCTCCGTCTCAAGCCACATTTGCATTCCTGCGGAATGGGCTTTTTAGACGTTCCTTGTGAGCACGCAGAAAATCAACAGCCAAAGAAAACACATTTTGGAGATGGCTGTGTACCAGGATAAATACAGGTTGATTTTATTCAAAGATAATGAGATTGGGTGTTTTTTTCCCAAGGTAGGTAGGTAATGAATCTGATTTCTTTTATTGAACATACCAGGCACGACGAGCCTATGCAAGTTCACGGGTCTTCAGCACAGGTCCCTTGGGAATCTGAGCACTTGTGAGAACCACGCTTCCTCCACTCGGACCCTTTGCGGATCCCTCTGTGGGCACGGCTGCTGCATCTGTGACACATTCTTTTGAAAAGAGTCAAACATCACTCAGAAGCACTAAAAGGTAGACGTCTCTTGCCGAGTGAAGAAAGAAGAGGAAAATGGAAAAAGAACGACAGTCAGGATGAAACGCAACTACAGGGCCACGAGAGGCTGTGGTGCACGGATGTGTCTCAACCTCGCCGTGGCAGTCTGAGGCCAGTCCTTCAGCTAGAAAACTGGCTTCATTATTTATTGTTAAAGTAGCCAGTTGGAGAGTTCCCCGGTGGCCTAGAGGTTAAGGATTCTGTGCTGTCTTTACTGTGGCTCAGGTTTGATTCCTGGGCCATGTGCCCTGGGCGTGGCCAAAAATAAGCAAATAACCAGTTGAAACTCATTCTTCATCGGTCAGGACTCACTACGTCATAGCAAGTTTCAGATTTTATCCTTTAAAAAATATCTCAAGCCAGGAAAGCATAAAATATTTATAAATATTTGTCTTTTCATTAACAGACAACTCCAACAGTCTCAGAGGCTGCGTTTGGCACCCTCGGGTCCCACCTCTCTCTTACAGGCCAGAGCAAAAACAGAGGTGCAGACACACTTCTGGGTAAATCCAGGATGACATGAGCACAGGGAGAGGCCACATGCCCGTCCACCCGAGAAGAGGACAGCCGCGAGGGGAACCCTGAACCCTCCATTTTGGGCAAAGCAGAGCAAACACAAGGCGTCTAGGGGCCGAGAGGTAGCATAGTCTGAGGCCCGACTCTGCTGCAGGTGTCTTTCTAAGCCCTTTGCATAGATGATCTCATTCAACCCTTCTTCCCACGCCCCGTGCCGCTGCTAACACGCGGTGCTCCTACTTGACACGTAAGACACAGAGTGTGGCCGAGTTACTTCGCCAAGGACACAGAGTCACACTCAGGCAAGTTCCAGACCTGGGGTCCTGATTAAGAACGTGATTCTCTAAAGGGAAGAACCAAATGCCTGTGCTTTTCATCCCTTCGTGGCCTTCATGGGCTGGGAAATAGTTACCTGCATTTTGCAACTAGGGAGCTGGGTGCAAGCAAAACTAAAAACCTGGTGAAACAGCATCCACAGAAAACACGAATAGACTTTAATGATTAACTGGACATTGAGTCTGAAGAGCTGGGAAGCGGGCACTCTGGCTCTTGGGTTTCAAGCACGTGTGGCTTCACTGAAATGGAGAAAGATGGTATAAAGAAGAAAATCAGTTTTGTTCTAAATAGGCGGCGTTTGAAGTAGGAGGGACCATTCAAGCGGGAGAGACCAGCCAGAGACCTGAGCTCCTGCCTCAGAGGAGGTGACGGTGACGCACTGTCAACAGGCGAACTGAAGACGGGGTCTGGACACTGTCCAGTCAGGGAACAGGAGGAGGAGAGAGGGGGTCGGGGAGCACGGACGGGTTATTTCGCCTGTGGTTACCCAGTGCTCATCAATCACATCGTAGGTTTCGAATGCATGTTTCAGGAGAAGAAAACTTGGCAGCAACTTAAAGAATCTACCATGTCGTGATGCTTCTCCAAAACCACGGTCCACGCGAACTGAAAGAAACTGAGATGTAGAGGCCGAAAAAAAATGACGTCGGTACAGAGACACTTAGACACACGTATGGGTGGAGCAGCCAAGAGCCTTGTTTGATGAGAAGTCAAGCTAGACTACAGGTATCAATAATCCTTTCTGAGCAATTCCCAAGGCCATCTGTATTACTTTACAATTTTTACCCTAAAACTGACTCTGAAACAGCACCTTATGATATATCACCGAATTCTTCCAGCCTATGTACCACTACCTTGAGCTTTTTAGGTCCCACACTGTAGGCAATTTTCGTATTTTAGGTCAATCTTCTCTTGTCATCTGAACTGAAGATGACCTGTGGTCCACACTGATGTCCTGCTCCGCCCGTGCTGGATGACGGCACGGGGTGAACGGACAGGAGAAGCGCCATCCCGCCCGCAAATACCTGTATTTCCTGAGAACACTTTTTGTGTGTGTGCTTCACACAAAGATACACGTCCTACATAAAATGCGCTTACAGCCAGTCACCAAAAACCACATATGTTATGATTCCACGTGTGAGAAGTGCTCAGACGTGGCCAGTCTGGAGACAGAAAGTAGGCCAGTGACCGCCTCGGGTGAGGGGAGCAGCAACACGGGGTGTGACAGAGTCATGGCTCAAGGATGGGGCGGGGGTCCCTTGGGGACTGAGAACCAGGACTGAACACGGACTGTGCTGACGGCTGCACCACTGGATGTCATGAAAGCCATGCAATTGCATCCTTTAATGGACCAACTGTTTTTGACTCACCAATTATATCTCAATATGGCTGTTACCAAAAAACGCTCCCATGTAGTTTATTCTTTCTGGAGGAAAACCTTGCATTCCGATGCAGAACCAGGTGGAGCGTGTAATGCTGGGGAGTGGGGGGGGGGGGGGTCTGAGGAAGGTTGGATGCAAAGAAGGAAAGGAGGTTATTTTGCTTCAGAGTCTCGGGGAGGCTCAGGAACCCTCTGCCGCCTGATGGACAGATGGCTTGATGACTCTGCGCCCACTGCCAGCTCTCAGACCCTCGTGGCCTCTAGCGCCGAGAGCACTGGGCTTTCTCAGAGGTGGATGTTAAGTCAGGAAATCAAGGCCTGGTCACGTGGGGGAGGAGCACGCTTTCCAGCTGCCCAGCGTTCCCCGAAACATTGCTTTACATTCAGACCGAAACCCAGAGGAACAGGAAATCAAGCTCTGACATGTGGGCCTTTGGTCCGGTGGCCAGAGCTTTCTGTCCTTCGAAGATTAATGAAGCAGAAAGATGCCAGTTCTTTCCTTTCAACTCCCCACAATAATCAGCTCTCAGCAGCCTGCCAGCTTAATATTGCTTCACGCCAATGCTCAGGAACAGACCCAACTGGAAAAGGCCAGGAAAACTTGCTCCAAGAGTTTTTATGGAGAGCAGCCTAACAACCCTTCTAGAACATTCCACAGGCCATGTTACAAGCGTTCCTTTCTTTTTCTGTCTGGGGATGGGGAGTGGAGAGGGACACGAGCGCTGCGATCCTGAGTCGAATTTCAATGTCCGCAAGTCGAACCTCTGCGAGGCTCTGGATGTTTTCTAAATTAATTGACCATCAAATGCTTACCGTCCACATCTGCGTCACATTAGAGATCACACAACTATTTGGGGTTTGGGGCTACTTAAAGGAAAGACTGTGTGGGCATAATGCTTGGAGAGGGCCTGCTCCTTTTCAAAAATTATTTTGAATTCATAAGAAGAAACAAGATTATCTTTTGTGTTTATGCATTGCTGTTCCCCTCTAAGAAGCTCAAAGGATTGTGCATAGTTTTGTGGGTCTTGATAAGGGAAAACGGAGACAGACTTCTGGGCGGGCAGCTGACTCTAAAGGAGCGTTTGGATTTCCTGCTCAGCCTTTCTGGGTTCTCCAAATGTCTCGCCGGACAGATTTTGCAAGAGAAGTGCATTCCTTTAGCACATATATTAACCTAGTCACTCTTTCATTCCACAGATACTCACTGAGGGTTGCTCGTGTGCTGCGTAGATGCTGAGGGTACCAAGAAAAGACGAGCCTCTGCTCTCAGAGGGCTTACAGGCTGGTGAAAAGAACAGACAAACTAGTAATAAATACATAACTTCAGGAAAAGTAAACCTAGTGCTGAGATAGGAGATGCAATAGGAGGTAAGGGTTCCTAGTCCACCCAGGCAAAGCGCAAAAGCCTCTAGAAGGAGAGGGAAATTGAGCTGAAATAGGAAGAAAATGCAGAAGGCAAGAGTCAGGGAAATGTGCTCCAGGCCTTGGGAAAAGCTAGTGCAAAGGCCCTGGGGCAGAAAGAGTTCATGTTTGGGGAATATATAGGCTCTCGTGGCCAGATAAAGCCAGTGAGGGGAAGACTGGTAAGACAGAGACAGCAACCGCTCTTTGGACCTGAATAGTTCTTACCCTATTGTACGCTGACAAGAATATTCGCCAACTCTATTTTTTTTTAAGGGCCTCACCCACAGCATATGGAGGTTCCCAGGTTAGGGGTCAGATTGGAGCTGTAGCTGCCGGCCTATGCCAGAGCCACAGCAACGCCAGATCCGAGCCTGTCTGTGACCCACACCACAGCTCACAGAAATGTGGATCCTTAACCCACCGAGTGAGGCCAGGGATCGAACCTGTGTCTTAATGGATGCCAGTCAGATTCGTTTCCACTGAGCCATGATGGGAGCTCCCTGGCCAACGCTGCTGATCAACTCTTTTTTTGTGCCTTTTATTTTAATTTTTAAATATTTTACTGAAGTATAGTTTGTTTGCAACCTTGTGCCAATTTCTACTGTACAACGAAGTGACCCAGTCATACATATACGTACATTCTTTTCCTTATATTATCTTCCATCAGGGTCAATCCCAAGAGACTGGATATAGGTCCCTGGGCTGTGCAGCAGGCACTCACTGCTTATCCATTCTACATGGAATAGCGTGCCTCTGCGAACCCCAAACTTCCAATCCATCCCACTCCCTCCCCCCACCCCCTTGGTAACCTCTTTTTTTTTTAATTATCTAGTTATGTATTTGTTTGTTTATTTATTTATTCTTGGTCATGCCTTTGGCATGTAGAAGTTCCCTGGCAGGAATAGAACCAGCACCACAGCACCAACCTAAGCCACAGTAATGACAACCCCTGACCCTTAATCCGATGAGCCAGCAGGAAACTCCTAATCAACTCTCACCTTGACTGTCACTGGGAACCACAGGCTAGGCTAAGCTGGCCACAGGCTTTACCTCCCTCCAAGCTTACCCGCTAGGCCTCAGCATCGTCACCCACAGTTTCCAAAAGAGGGGAGAGAAAGCAGACAGGGTTTGACTGCCTAACACACAGCTAACTAAACCCCTACGTCAGCAACAGAAGTTCGAACCCCGGCATTGCGATGCCTACGTGCAGCGCGTGGTCTGTGTGCGCCCACCTGGTTTTTCTGTGGCAGGTGAGGAGTCAGGAGGCCGGAGGAGTGAGCGGGCAATCAGAACAGAAAGTCTTGATCCAGGAAATCAAAGGATGCTCGTCAGGCCCTCTGAGCGAGGCTACGGGGCAGCCTCCATTCTCCAGTCCGTTGCTCGGGAAGGAACTGGTCGGAGAAGGCGAGGTGTGGCCAGTGTTCCAAGACAGAGACCAGAGACTTGCAAAGCACATGAGGACCCAAGCGACTGTGTGTGGTGGAAACACAGGGGCAGGAGCTGGTTGGGGCTCGACGCTGCACCAACAGGCAGGTGGGCAGTCAAAGCCATAAAGGTCTGAGCCGCCTTCCTGACACCTTTCACAAGCCCCATCGCCCCAAGTATCGAGACCGTCGTCGGTGTTAGAGGCAAAGGCCACATCTCTTTCTTTGCACCTGGAGGCCGTTCAAGGGGAACCGATGGAGAGAAATTGCAGAACGATGTGATGAGAAGGCCTCACGAATGCCCCCAGCACATCCACCGTGTGTCTAGGTGAAAGACCACCGAATGCCCAAGCCTCGTTCAAGTCTGCAGGCACCAGCCCGCTCTCCTGGGTCGGGCAGGATCTGGTCCCAGGGGATGTCACTGAGCTGGACAGGCCCCACGTGAGGCTGCGCCTGCGTCTGCGTCTGCCTCCTCGAGGTCACAGATCTGTTCTTTGAATTCTTGGGGAAACCGCCTTTTTTAAATGCTGAAGCTAAATCTAGCTCTGGGCCAGCGTCTGGGAGGGAAAGTGAGAAGCCCAAAGGTCAAGAAGGAAATGTCGAATTGGAAACGCCCCGGAAAGTTCCTGGAGCCCCGCTCGCTCCTCCCTGGGATAGAAGCCTACGGCTCTTTTCCCATCTTTCATCATTGTGCTCTGCTGGGTCCCAGGAACATGCCCTGGGGAGGCAGGCTGGGCCAGCAAGCCCGGTCCCACAAAGGCTCCCCCTGTGTGCAACATCCAAGCCTCGGGGCCCGGGAAGCCTGAGCTGAGGCCTCCAGTGAGTGTCCCCAAAGCTCTGCTCCCCTCAGATTAGAGCATCATGAGAAACCCAAGAGAGCAAACGAAACAAGGTAACAACTCATCTCATTCTTCGTGTCTCTTCTACTTTCTACAACCTTCTCTTTCTCATCCCAGAGGGAAAATCTATTTATGGCCGAGCATTTTGGAAAATACAGAAAGATAAAAAAGAAGCAAGTAAAAACCACCCACGATCCTATCATACTTTTGCAATTTGGGGTACAGCTCTTCAGTTACTTTTATTTAACTCACAGATTAATTTTCTGTCTTTACAGAAATATATATACACATATATACACACATTTGAAAACACGTTTGCACCTGTATGTGTGCGTTATTGCAAAAAAAAGATCACAGAAAGTGGACACCCTGCCTACGTGGTATCCATTTCCCATTTTCCCCACGTATTTTCTTAGCTCTTTATGAGTCCTTTCCATATTAAGAGAGCCAACCCCTTGTTAGTTATATAAGTTGTGACATTTTCCCATTTTTAGTTGATTTTTTTTTTTGTTAAACCCCTTTACATGCAAATGTTTTAACTATTTATGTAGTTAAATCTACAGTATTCTCCTTTATGGCTGATACCACTGCTATGATCCATAGGAAACTCTTCGGCCACCCTAGGTTATGTAAATAATCACCTGTCTTTTCCTATTACGCTCGTATGGTTTTCTTTTCTCAAATCGAAATCATTAACCCCTCTGGAATTTGTGCTGGTAAAACAAGTGAAGAAAGATCTGGCTTTGTATTTGCACATTGGTGAGCCCATTACTCCAATCCCCGGTATTGGCAAATGCATCCCTTTCCCATTGCGCCAAATGCCACCTTTATGATGTAATAATTTTCAGGTTCTCATAATCTGTGGCTGGACTTCCCGTGCTGCTCCATCCATCTGCAGGCACGCGATCCATCTCCATCCGTCTGCAGGCACGCGATCTCACTGGCACCTCCTAACTGCCAGAGAAAGATCTCTTCGTTACCCCTTTTTAGTTATTTCTGAGTGTTTATTGTTCCAACTTAAGAATTATGTTGGAAATTCCAAGTAAAATCCCCTGGAGAGCTTTCTGGAAATGGGTGGCCTCAGAGCCCATGGCAGATACAGCTCTGGGGCTCTTGTTCTTTCTTCCTCTCTCTCTCCCCAGTGTTTCTCCATCCTCTACGGGCTTCTCAGTTCCCTTCTTCCTGCAGCAGTCACTGCCCAGGGCTTCCCACGGCAGTTCTGTCCTCTCACTGCAGACCCTACCATCAACTGGTCCTGTTTTTCAGTATTCCTCAGTTGTCTTTTCTATTTGTCCAGGCCATATTGCTTCTCTTTGCATGTGGTGCCTGCCCCAGTTCTAATCCGCAGGGGTAGGGGGTGCGGGACTGCAGAGTCCCACATGATCTAAATAACAGGGGCGACGGATGGGATGGGTGTTCTCAGACAGGGAGGTGGGCAACACAGGTATGTGTGGGTGCTTGTCTGGACTAGACCATCAGGGGAAGCGGAATAAGGGGCACATGATAATTTTCAGGATGACTGCACATTTTAAACACATAAGATTTAAATTATATGTGTATTTCTAATAACATTTCTTGAGTCCTCATCATCAGCTGGGCACCGTGTCAAGTGCTTCCCGGCCACGATCTTACTAAGTTCTCCTCAGTCATAAGTTAAACAGTGTTCTCACCATTTGACAACTGGGGGAACTGAGACTTAAAAAAAAAACTTAAACTCACAGGGGTAGTGTCAAAACCAGAAACGGAACCAAGCTCATTTTGTATCTAAAAGGCAGACCAACACAGTGGAAGATAATTTGAAAAAAAAAGAACATAGATATGTGTATTTATGTAGGACTGGGTCACTCTGCTGTATAGCAGAAATTGACGGAACATTGTAAGTCAACTCTAATAAAATTAAAAAAAAAAGACTTTTCAACATGAGACTCATACGCCTTCTGGATTCTGAAAGGAAGGGCACAGACAACTAACAGGATGGGTACGTGTGGTCAACACAGCTGCGACGATGGACTTTTCACGCAACAGAGTCTGGTTCTTAAAAGTCTGCAGAGGCTGCAGAAGCTGAGCTGCAGGATCGAAATCCTGACACTGCTGTTTACTTGCTGTACGTCCTCTGGGCAAGTCACGTAACCTCACTGCGATTCACTTTTTCAGCTATAAAATGAAAATTCTAAAACATAATTAAAATGCGAAAATCTGTGTCATGGAATAATTGTAAGAATTAAAGGAGCAAATTTGTCTGAGGAGCCACAGAGCAGAGACACAGTTCAATCAACAGCAGCATGGGCCTTCTTAGAGTTTTCAATATTTCCTGACATTTTTCAGGAAGTATATATTTCATCTCTACGTAAGGGGAGGGTGAGGGTAGAAGTCAGTTTGTCTATAATAATGAACACATACGTTTTTTGGCCACCCCGACAGCATGCAGAAGTTCCTGGGCCAGGGATCGAACCTGTGCCCCAACAGCAACGGAAGCCA
This sequence comes from Phacochoerus africanus, assembly GCF_016906955.1. Lineage (NCBI taxonomy): Eukaryota > Metazoa > Chordata > Mammalia > Artiodactyla > Suidae > Phacochoerus > Phacochoerus africanus. Next base: position 56,966,699 of record NC_062557.1, on the reverse strand, counting down.
CTGCAATGACAGCCTCGGCTCCTTAACCCACCCAGCCACAGAGCCACTCCATGAATATGTACATTTGGGGACAAGGCTGAATTACACTGAGCCGTTTGCCAAGTTCCCTGATGACTGCGGCTGTGCAGGTGTCAGAAAGCTGACAAGATTCTCACTTGTCAAAGGTCTGCAAGTTCAACAGCAGAATCTTTTAACTGTGGGAAAAATGCCACAGAGCCAGGTGGGAACTGCTTCCCTGGCCCTCTGCTTTTACGGGACTGGCTGCCCAGGCACTGCCTGGGCGCTGGCCACCCTCTCTATTCCGTAAATGTCCTTCATGATGGTGTTTGCAGAGCGAATCTCTGAGCCACCAGCTTCAGAACCCGTTGCTCTAAATGCAGATTCCTAAGCCCAGCTCTCACCCCTACCGAGTCAGAATTTAAGGGGGCGGAGGGGTCTCAGAAACCTGTTTTAAAGAAAAACTAATCCGCCGGTGACGGTTATGCCGACTGACACCTGAGGCTCACTACTCCCGGAGACCTGAAATTGATGGAGGAGAACGGGAGGTGGGTTTCAGGTCCCGTTCTGACCCTAATGAAATGTGTGTCCTTGAAAACGCCCCTTCAGCTTAGCTCATCAGCTTCTTCACCTGTCCAGTGAATCAGAGGTCTTGTGAGGTCTCTTCCAGGCACATTCTACTCATGTAAAAATGCATGGCACGAAGAGTAGTAGGAAAATGCTTCATGGAGAACATGGAACTTTACCTGAACTTTTTTTAGCCATTTTTTTCTTTTGGCTGCACTCATGGCATGTGAAAGTCCCCGGGCCAGGGATCAAACCTGTGCCACAGTTGCAGCCTGCACCACAGCTGCAGCAATGCCGGATCCTTAACTGGCTTTGCCAGGAGGGAACTTCCAAGTATCTGACTTTTGTACAGGGAGAACTTCCTCGTTGAAGTGTATTGAGTGTTCCAGCCACCCACGAACATGGCTTAGGCCAGAGGGATAATGACACGGTATTCCCAACCGGAACCACTGACTGCTTGTTGGAATGGAGCCATAGGAAAATTAGGGACAAATATTGCAAAGAGCCTTGAATGCCAAGATAAAAACTTTGGATTTCTTTAAATAAGTAACCGGTTGTCATTCACAGCTGACGAGCAGGTGATGACACCACAGAAGTGATGTTTGGGGATGTCAGCAAAAATAAAAGGTTCGTGGCAGAAGAGGAAGTCGGGAGGTTCCTAGGGGTCCCTGAATCAAGAATGAAATGGATGGAAGTGGGAGCGACAGGGGACACATCAGAATCACGAGTGATTCAAAGAGTGCAAAGCTCCCCCCTTGGGCCCTGACATAGACAGGACTTGAGTGTCGTCAAGCGCATCCTTACAAGGAAAAAACTGGATACACTGAAAGTTGATGTCTTTTCATGGACCTTTATGGACTTTTAACAGAGCTGAGGTCACAGAGAAAACCCTCACATCTGGAGAGACACGTCCTGAGAGTCACAGCTCTGGATGAAGAGCCATAAAAGAGCCCCTTGTGGTCCAGGCAGGGAGGGAGAAAGAAGCGCTATTATGGGAGAAGCCTGAGCAGTGCCAATGACAAAGGTCCGACCTCAGAGCTTATTCCCACCTGGGGGTGGGCATTCCTGCCACTCTAGCCTCCTCTGTGCCTTCTCTCTCACCAAAGTAGGGAGGAGAGGAAGCTAGAAATACCAAAGATCACAGCTTAGGGACACAGGCACACCGGAAGAACGGGATTTGATTACAAAATCACAGAACCCTTTCCTTCACCCACCCTGTGATACCACACCAGTTGGGCTCTGACATTAAAACAGTGGGTCACAGCCAGAGGAGCTGCAAGATGCATATTCTTTTTAAATTTTTTTTTATTAAAGTATGGTTGATTTTCAATGCTGTGCCAATGTCTCCTGTGCAGCAAAGTGACCCAGTCATACATGTGTGTACATTCCCTTTCTTATATTACCTTCCATTGTGTTCTATCCCAAGAGGCTGGTTATAGTTCCCTGTGCTGTATAGCAGGACCTCACTGCTTATCCACTCTAAATGCAATCGTTTGCACCTAAGAACCCCAAACGCCCCGTCCATCCCCCTCCCTCCCCCTCCCCCTCGGCCACCACAAGTCTGTTCTCCACGTCTGTGAGTCTGCTTCTGTTTCAGAGATAGGTTCATTTGTTCACATCTTAGATTTCACATCTAAGTCATAGCATACGGTATTCGCCCTTCTCTGTCTGACTTACTTCACTTAGCATGATAATCTCTAGTTGCACGACACGCATTCTTTTTTTCCTTTTTTTAAAATTGAAGAATGGTTAATTTACAATGTGTTGGTTTCAGACATACAACACAGCGATTCAATTATATATACATAAAGTTATGTATAGAAGTATATAATTATGTGTGTGTGTATATATATATATATATATATATATATATATATATATATATATATATCTTAGACACATATTCTAAGTAAGAATTCTTAGGGAAGCCCAAAGTCAGAGGGAAGAAAACAAGGACACTAGAGGCATCTGAAGCCTCTAGCACCTATGGGCACAGTAATCCTTAACATAGCTCAGTCTCGAACCAGATTAACCTGTCCCTTTACCCTACAAGCCTACTTACTTCAGCTCCTAGTGCCCCATTCATATTGTCCTATTTGGGCTTTCAAGGTAAAAATGACTTGACGTGCTAACAATCAAGAAGAATCACAGCAAGAAGACTTAATACAACCATTAGAACCAGATCAAAACTGAGTAACACGGAAAACAGGAAAACAATAAAATCAACGAGGCCAAAACTGATTCGGGGGGAAAAAATCCCTAAAATTGGTAAACCTCAAGCCGTGACAAGCCAGAGGGAAAGACAGAAGAAGCAAGTTACCAACATCAGCAAGGAGAGAAGCTTCGTTGTTACTGATCCCACGGACAGAAGGAATTACAGCGACGCCTCTCCTGTTTGGGGGAGGGCTTGACCTGCTCGGAGAGGAGGGAGAGAGAAGATGTGGGCAGCCGCAGGACAGCCACTTTATTAACAGAGAAGGGGCTTCTAGGAGAACGTGCCACCTCTCGGGAGAGTGAGCAGGCACTAAGGAACCATCCGTGAGGGGATGCATGTGAAGGGCAGCAGGTGGGTAAAGCAGAGTCTGGACTAGGGGACCAGCCCAGCGGCGAGAGGAGCGTGGCCGGTACTTCACAGTCGCTCAGGGGTCAGGTCCTCTTCGGAAGAAGAAACAAACCAACAAGTGACGGCTATGGAAATGATACGCTCGCGATTCTCGTGCAGTTTGGAGGAAAGGCTCCCTCTCTACATGCAAGCCCCCTCCACACAAAAGGCTGACCTCAGGACCCTCCTGTGCAGAAATTCTGAAGGGACCGCTGCGGTCAGGGAAGCCAGATCTAACCCAGATCAGTCCCCCAGGGAGCTCCCGGTAAGGATGGGCTGTGGCCACAGGGGTGCGTAGACAGCGACAGACATCGACGCAGAAGGTAACAGCATCACAGCTCCGGCTGAACAGAGGCCCAACCACCAGGGAGGCGAGGGCAGTCCAGGCACCCAGCAGGTGTCAGGCAGGTACCTGCTAGGGCTCTACCGTACTCAGGACAAGGCTGCATGGCTGGGGAGCGGGCACCGACAGGAAGCAAGAATGTCCCAGTGGTGTGGGCACAACCCACAAGGACACTGGTGAAGGACGACTCTCATCCCACTTCACGTCTAAAGCCAGAACTGTGCCCCAGACCCCAGCTTCAAGGAATTTAGTTATTACTATACTTTTCATTGTCAAGATAAGAAAATGGGTCACAGCAACTAGTTAACATAGCTAATAAAGTCATGTAGCTTAGTTAAGTGATAGAGCTGGCACTTGGGCTAAGAGTCTGTCTCCATCAGCAGGTACACTTCCTCCCAGGCGTTCACTGTGCCCAGTCGTCTTTATCAGCTGCCACCTGCTCCACCACTGAGTCCTTCAGCCGGTAAACTGGAACTTGCACTAATTCCTGATTGGTCATGAGCAGGTGCCTATTAACTTCTCTGGCGTCTGTTCTAAGAGCGGGATAGTAATAATATTATCAACATTAGCAGTTATTAAGATGATGCATGAGTCATTGGGCTAATTGTAAGTGATGGGTACTTTCTCAAATCTAAAAGGACAGACATACTGAGGTAATAGCTTCTGTGAAGATGTATATCTTGGGGGGCATAAGAAATAAATGGAGGAGTTCCCGTTGTGGTGCAGTGGAAACCAATCCAAGTAGGAACCATGAGGTTGTGGGTTTGATCCCTGGCTTTGCTCAGTGGGTTAAGGATCTGGTGTTGCCCTGAGCTGTGGTGTAAGTCGCAGACGCAGCTCAGATCTGGCGTTGCTGTGGCTGTGATATAGGCTGGCAGCTATAGCTCTGATTAACCCCCTAGCTTGGGAACCTCCATATGCTGCACGTGCGGCCCTAAAAAGACCAAAAAAAAAAAAAAAAAAGAAAGAAAGAAATGAATGTACAATGGAAAATTATTCAGCCACAAAAAGAAGGAAATCCTGCTATTTGTGACAACATGGATGGACCTTGAGGGCCTGAGTCAGACAGAGAAAGACAGATACTTGTTATCTCACTTGTCTGAGGAACCTGAAAATAGCCGACAAACAAATGAAGATACAAAGAACGGACTGGTGGCGGCCAGAGGCAGGGATGAGGGGTGAACAAAATGACTGAAGGTGTCAAAGGGTACAGACTTCCGGTTGCAAGATCAAGGAGTCCTGAGAGAGAGAGAAATCCACGGAAGGATAAAACCCTAAATATCTGAACTCTGCAGAGGAGCAGATGCAAAGCGTATGGCACAGAGGAGAAAGTGAGGAAGCAAGAAAGTCATTCACAGGTAGGGGTGGGAAAATCTGCAGCCTATATTGTCACAGGATCCAAGGACATCCACATCTCAAGAAAGCGTGGACAATCACGGTTGCCAAAGGGCCCAGAACGTTCAGTGAAAGCAACTGGAAGGGGTTAGAAGGATATGCTCCGTCATCTTGAGGAGAGGATTATCGGGGAAGTTGTTGGCAAGGACCCACGATGCACGGGTCAAGGCTGGCCTGAGGTAAGGGGAGCAGATGCCTCGGGTGATGCACAGCTTGCCCCGGGGACCACACACTCTCTGCTCTAGCGTCTGGGCCCTAAAAGGAAGAAACGGCAGTCGCTACGGGAAGTCATGGTTTTCTTCAGAGCGAATGAGACCTGAGCAGGTAGGCGGAGAGATGTCAAAAGCTGGTGGGCTTAGCATTGGAGGCAAAGCTCCCAGATGCCGAGCGTGAACGGGGGCACGAGCACGGCCGGAGGTTCCAGGCCGTCGCCTGGGCACAGAGCCACGCTAGGACGGAGACGCGGGTGGATAAATTTACAGAGGTGGTTTCTCTTATTCGATGAAACTTCCCATCAGATTTCTCACTGGGTAGACATTTCAGGAGTCAGCCGTATTCCAGAGACCTCAGACCCAAACAAAGATCTATCGGGGCCAGGAAAGTGACAGGAGCAGGGAGAGGATGTGACATGCAGTTACTTAGGAATCTTGAATTCCCACAAAGCGATGGGCTCTGTCATATTTTTCTCAAAGGAGGAGACGCTCTTCGTTTCGCTCTCATTTTCTCCATTTCCATGGTCAAGGAGAAGGGTGGCCCCTTGCACAAAGGAACGCCAACGCTCCATGGGTGCTTCAAATGCAACTGACCCTCGGTCTTGGGATGGGGTGATGGCCATGGTGAGGTCTGAGGGGAGCGGGGGTGCGTGTTGTAAAGGCGACAGCCACTCCTCAGCTCCTGCTCCTCGCTGTCATGTATGGGGGAGGGGGACGGATGGTCAGGGACTGTCACATCCCCCGGAAATTGGAAGAAAAGCCAGAATACTCCATGTTTATGTAAAAGAGCCTGAGTGCTGTATACGGGCTCCACTTAAAAACAAAACAAGAGGGGGTCGGCCATCTGGGCACCAGACCTGCCCACGCATCCATCTGCATCCCCTGTTGTACACACGCAAACCACCCTGTCATGAACCTGGGAGACAGCTTTTGATACCTGAGAGTCAAAGTTACTCGTGGTTTCCTTTGGTTGCACTGATTAAAGGGAAAAGAAAAAAAAAAAAAAAAACGAAACAAGAAAAAGAAAAAGCCCTTCAAAGCCAAGGGAGCAATTGGGATTAACGGTTTACCAGGACAATTGATATTGGAAAACCGGCTTAAGCTAAACAGGGTTCTGAAGCTGTTGAGCAGTCGTGGTTTGATTTGGATACTATGGGGTATTCACACGGTCTTTAAATCAGCTTAAGCGAGGGTTTGCTCTACCTCCCATGATGCAGCTTTGAATGTGAACTGTAAAACGGGTGATGGCGAAATGCAACGCAGGCATTAAAAAGAACTGATTTGGAAAGATTGAGAAGTTCTCACTTTCCCTCGGTTATTGTTCCAAGCGTTATGATCCGAGTTTTAAGCTTTACCTCAGATTAAAATAGTATATACAACGTGGATTTCATGGATCCATAAATTATTCTTTCTCCGCTTCCTAAAACAAAAGGCTCTTTTCTGTAAAGTTGTTTGGGTTCTGGCATGACATAAACGACACCGTGGGAGGCTGTGACTCTGGCTGGTGGGATGTTAGGAGATTCCAGTTTGCGCCGTGATCACACTCCCGCCGAAGGAACTAAGAGTCATGCCCTTCTGAGCTTATTTCAGGGAAGGTTTCACGAAGACATTCCCAAACCCCAAACTGCATTTCGTGCCCAGATTTCCTCCCTCCAGTTCCCTCTCCCTCTGGGGTGCAGACGGCTGCTTGGCTCCGAGTATCCATTCCTTCCAGCAGGGTACCCAGCCCGTGATAGCTGGGTACCAGGTTCCTCAGAATCAGGCAAAATTTCGGGTACTCATGGACCCATGTGACTAACACAGGACCCAGTTTTGGTCCGTGTGCTCTAAGGAGAAGGCACATTTCAGGAACCTTCCTTTAGGGCTGTTGGTCTATGACTTTTGCCCTCTGCCTGTTCTTAGTCTCTTTCGGCATCTTACTGCCCAGCACGTAGATGCCGTCATCCAGGATCAAAAGGATGAGGGGCTATATTCTAGGGATGACAAAATGGGATCTGGAATGAGACACGCAAGAACAGTTGGCAGCAGAGGGCTCTTCCCGCCTCCCTGGGCTGTACGCTCACAGCTGCATTCGCCCTTAAGGAATATGCCTTTCCATCCCTCATGACTAAAGACAGCTGAGGTTTGTTTGGGGTCAGGTAGCCGATACACCGATCCTGCCTTCACCCTTTGTCTTAAGACGTCTGACCCCATCTTTTAGTCTCCATACCCAGGACCGGAATCTTTGATACCGCACTGAACATTTTAGAAGGCTACGTAACAGGCTGACCAAGCCAGAACCTCTATTCTTTACCTTTTTCATCAAAATGTGCTTATAGTTTTAAGAACCAAAATTAATAATGCAACTGAAAATCTGGCGAGAGCCTTTCACAATCCAACTTACTTCAATTTTTTAAAGTTGCCTTTTCTTATGACTTTATGCCATCCAGTCAACATTAAAATCATTACATTGTTTCCCTAAAAACCATGTTGAATTTTTATGGGCATTTCATAAATGTGTGTTAATTCAAGGAGAACGGGTCATTTTCTACAATAAACTTTTCCTTCCAAGGAAAGAGTTCCATGGACTTTTTCAAGTTTTCTTTTCTGACCCATCATAGAGCCCACACATTTCTCATTAAGTCAATTCCTGGATATTTTTATAAATGTTGTTGTTTTTGAAATGCCAACTTATTATTGGATATTTTGACCCTAATACATCATAAAATTAAACAAACCTTCGACAGAAAAACAAAATTGATTGGATAATAAACTTACCAATTTTTAAAACCTGAGATGAAAATCTCACTGTAAATGTTCCAGTAATTCTGCCTATGACAAAATTTTTTTTTAAAATAGGAAGGTTTTATTTAATATGGATGGAAATCACACCTAAGTGTGTTTGCTAAAGGCTGTGTGTCTCATTTTGGTGGTAGTTCGCCTCTTTGTAGCAATTACTGATAAAGAGGTTAATGCAGAAATTAAAAAAACCAATTACTGATAGAATGACACTGACATTTCTAGTCCTCTTTTATAAAACTGGAAGACTTACAAGATCAAAAGACTGTTTATAATTCTTTAGCTCATTCCCCCTCACTTTCTGCCCCATGAAGTAAGAAAGACGACATGGCTTGGCCAAGACCAACCTGTAAAATTCGCTTTACGGTGAAACAGTAAAAATACAAAAAACAAATAAAAACAAACAAAAAACACATAGAATAAGAGGGGAATAGTTTAAAAAAGAAGAAGAAGAAAGAAAACACAGTGGGTTGTTGTCCAATAAACACGGGCTGGAATCCTGGACTCCCAGGTACAAACTGGATGCAGTGGCCTCTCTGTATCTCAGTAACTTGCTCAGTCAAAATTGTGGCAGGGCTCTCCTGAGGAGGACATCCCAGACTGCATCAGAAACACGCAGGTGACTCACGGCTGAGCACATGCCACTCTCTGGGCTTCGGCAGTGCGGTCCCATCTAGATCGCGGGATAGGACGGCTTCTGCCAACCCTACAAAAGGGAATTCTCTATGAAACAAGAACGAGCACAGCATTCCCACAGCTATAGGACAGCGGGGAAAATAACCTTCACTCCAAAGACTGGTGGAAAGAAGTTAATGAGGCTGCCCGAACGTAGCAGAAGCCTTGTGAACGTGAAGCCCTCAAGACGCTAAGTGGCAGGTGAGCTGGCGTGGCCGCGGCGAAGATCCCTGCTGCATGTGCGGCTTGTTTCCAACGGAGGCAGAGTGCCCCGAACGTGGGGAGTTTTAACGGCTTGAGTTTGTGGCCCCTTCCATCTTTGTAACCAGGAATGGCTAAGCACTGAGGTCCTGCTGTACAGCACAGGGAACTCTGTCCAGCCTCTCGGGATGGACCAGGTGGAGGATGACCGAAGAAAGAGAATGGATGTACACGTAGCCTGCGTCACTTTGCTGTCCAGCAGAAATGGGCACAACACCGCAAATCAACTGCACTTCAGCAAAAATTTTAAAGGTAAAAATAAAAAAAGACTCCAGAGGGGGAAAAGAATGTAAGCATGGATTCGAATTTTTGTCTCCTTATTTTTCCAGGTCAGCTGCTGGACAGTATATCATTTACTTCTAACTTTTATCCATAGAGGGTCCAGGAGCCGATCAGCGCTTCCTCTGTTCCAGGTACCAGCCCGTGCAAAACTGTGCCACGGATCCCAGATGTCTTTCCGGGGATCCAGTTCTGGACACAGCGGGTCAGCCCATGCTGCGCGAAGGCTACTGTCCAGGGAGGCAAGGATGCCGACGCACTCCAGGTGCAGAAAGGCACCGCCTCCGGCCCCTCTTCAATAATCAACTCCGCCAATCACGGACGGACCCGAATTTACACACAGGAAACGTCCATCAGGGAATGTCTCTGTGCAGCATCAAAAAGGTCCCCTCGGCTGACCCAGGAAATTCAAGCGTTACTTGTTAGTGGAGGCTGATTGTGTTTACGTGTGTTATTTGCCTACGTGACAACTGCCCTTCGCTTCACGTTGTGTGCAGGTCAGGTTACTCCCGGAGGATTCTTACTGGGCTGGTCATCGAGACCCCAGAAAGGGGTATGCCGCTCAAATCCACAAGGTCACAAAACACCTCTCGAAGAAATGTGTTATTGGTTGTGACATGAAGTCCAGAAATATGCAATCATCACAATAAACACGACTCTGGAGTTCACTGAGCCGGGGCTGTCCTGGTTCCCGAGCAGAGCGAATTAATGAGGAGCAGTGGCTCCCAAACGGCTGCCTCACCCCCATCAAAACAAAATTGCGTGTGTTCTTTAAAATTCATGTTATATTTTTGTGTTTTCCACCTTAAGTAATACCTACATGTATTTTTGCCCCTATTCTACTTGAGAATATTAAAGCTATTCACTACGTGTTCTTTTTAAAAATTCCCTCCTCACCCAAAAAGAGCTTTGGAGCCGTATTCACCTCCATCCACGCATCCAAACAGAGGGTGTGCCAGATCAGCAGGAAAGCCGTAAAGGAAAAGCCTACTTGGTAACAGCATAAAAACTTAACATTTCTAAGTGTCCAGAGCCCCACAAGAAAACTTAAAAGCAAAATATAAGCTGGAACAAAATCAAGGCTGATATCTTCAGCAAATGTACTTCTATTAAGACACGTGCACGCTACTGTGTAAAATACACACACGCATCACACACTCTACTGCATAAAACAGACGATTAATGAGAACCTCCTGTGGAGCACACGCAAATCTGCTCACTAGTTTATCATCACCTACATGGGGTAAAAGAATAGAGACATTTGTATGTATGACTGATTTACGTTGCTGTACACCTGAACCAGATACAACATTGTAAATCAACTATACTTCAATAAACTTAAATTTAAGAAAAAGAAAGTGGAAGGAAAAAAAAAGACACAAGGAAAAACTATTATCCCCAAAGAAAAATGGGCAGAGAAGACAAATGGGAGACTTACAGATGAAGAAGCTGCAGCGGCTGTCGCACGTCCCCAGCATTGCTCACACCCCATCTAACTGAACACTAGAGAGCGAAGCCAAAATAAAACCTGATGGTTACAGATCAGAACACACCCTTCTATTTCATTCCTCAGATTGCTAAAAATGGAAATGCTGGGCAAGACCACTCGTGGGCAAGACTGTGGAGAAATGGCTTGTTCAGACCCGGCTGGCAGGCATATGTGTAACCACATGGCATTTGGTCGGTAGTCTGTAACACCGAAATGCATCGGTCTTAGCACTCCGACATTCCACTTTTAGCAAATGTCTTCCAGAAGCATTGGCACACAAGCGTGGAGAGACAGGTTGAGGATGTTTACAAGCATTGCTTGGAACAGTCAAATCTTAGAATCACGATAGGACATTATTTGGCAATTATAAGGTTTTCAATATTCAAGTACACGTGTGGAATATTACATGGCAATGAAAAGAAAACTTTTAAATAGACACACATTTAACACAGACAATGGAAAGATCTAAAAAGCACATTGTTGGAGCTCCCACTGTGGTGCACAAGGTTAAGAACCTGACTAGTATCCATGAGGATGCATGTTCGACCCTGGCCTCGCTCAGTGGATTAAGGAGCCAGCATTGCCGTGAGCTGTGGAGTAGGTTGCGGATGCAGCTCGGATCCGGTGTGGCTGTGGCTGTCAACAGCTGCAGCTCCGATTCAACCCCAGCCTGGGAACCTCCACAGGTCGCAGATGCAGCCCTAAAAATAAAAAATAAAGAGCACCTTGTTGAGTAAAGAAGCCGGTTACAGAATATGACTGTGGTATTTTACCGTTTATGTAAATTTAAAACACACATGAACTCATCGGAGCTCATGGTCACTACAGTTATCACCAGTTATCTCCTACTTCCTCTGCAGGGCTTTATTTCTTCCCTTAAGAGCAGACAAAGAAAACGTTATAAAATGTCAATCATCATTATTTCTAGGCGTGGAGTTTTGGTGGGTTTTTTTTTTTCTCTTTTTCCTTTTTAGGGCCGCACCCACAACACATAGAAGTTCCCAGGCTAGGGGCTGAATTGGAGCTATAGCTGCTGGCCTAATCTATAGCTCACGGCAGTACCATATCCTTAACCCACTGAGCAGGGCCAGGGATCAAACCTGCATCCTCGAGGGCACTCTATCGGGTTGGTTACCTGCTGTACCACAAAGGGAACTCTGAGATGGTCTTTATTATTCCTTTCGTTTTAAGAAAGCGAAAGAAAATATTATGACGAAAAAAATCAAGAAAGAGACACTGGCCAAAGATATAAAGAAGTAACCTATAGAAGAGAAGTGCAAGTAAAAATATATTCAGTGTCACCGTTAGTCAAAGGCCTGCACATTAAAGCTGCAAGTGGCAGAGACTTTTGATAAAGGGTACAGTGCACAGCAGGTGCTCTGCCCAAGGCAGCCTGAGGTGGATGAATAAGGCCCCTTCCTGTAATCCTGCTTTCCCCTGCCCTGACCTTGAGAAGCCAGAGCAGTGGACTGAGGAGAGGGAGGAGGATTGAAAGAACAAAGAGATGCGTTCCTCTGTCAATGGGCTTTTAGGTTATATCCATGTCTACACACAATGGAATATTACTCGGCTATTAAAAAGAATGAAATAATGCCATTTGCAGCCACATGGACGGACCTAGAAATTATCATACTAAGTGAAGTTAGTGAAAGACAAACATCAATCATGTGTTATCACTTACATGTGGAATCTAAAAAAAGGATACAAATGAACTTTGCAGAGCAGAAACAGACTGGCAGACTTTGAAACAAAGATTTATGGTGACCAAAGGGGACAGGTGCCGGGAGAGGGCTGGACTGGGGGTTTGGGACTGGCATGTAAACACTGAGATCCATGGAATAACTGGCCAGCAGGAACCTGCCGCGGGGCACAGGGAACTCTACCCGATGTTCTGGGATCAGCTACGGGGGAAAAGCATCTGAAGGAGAATGGGTGTGTGTACCTGGCTCGCTGCATCACTGTATTGTACGGCCGAAATTACCACAACGGTGTACATCAACTGCTTGTCCAAAAAACTTTAAAAAATGAAAAAAAGAAAAGGAACACAGAGAAAAGGAATAGAACACAGCCTTTCCCTCTGGGAGCCCCGAGGGCACCAGTCAGACCTGATATCAGGGAGTGGAAAATGTCTGAATTCCTTAAGTCGTTTTAAACTTGACATTAGGATGTTTCTACACGTGAACATGTGACTTAATAATCTAAATAAGACAAGAGAGGGTGACAGATTCAAGATGACATCATGGTGCTTGGATAGAAGACTGAAGTCCTTAGAGTTGAAGCAGTGATAGACAAATGGAAACCAGATGCCAATCGAGATAAGAAGCCAAAGGCAAGAACTTTGGAAGCCGAATCATATTTTGATAGAGTAACCATATGTCTGGTTTGCCCAGGCTAGTCCGAGCTTCCGCTTGTTCTTCCAGGATAATCACTAACAACTCTCTCTTCTCTTCTCAGGAGTGTTCCAGTTTGGAGGACAACAAAACTCAGGAGGATGAATTTGTTTTTTCAAGGGCAAATTGGCTAAAGCGTGGCGGCACTGGAATTCAAACCAGGTCTGTCTGGCTCCAAGCTCTGTGTCTCTCCAGTGCTGTTAAACATTACGGATCTGGACCAGTAGCCTGCACAAGCAACATTTCACAAATGAGGTTTAAGAAAAACGAATTAGAACTATTACTTTCAAGACTATACGAGACATCATTCTTAGGCCGATAATTGTTGGCACATGGAAACCCTTGGGGATGGGTCTCAATGAATAAATAAGACGTGCAAACAGAGCGTGCATCTGGTTCTAAAAAGATTGAAACAGGTATTTTCTTAAGTCTATCGAACACACGGGGTTTACATTTTCCGTCTGCCTACACGTTTTCCCCATTAGCCACAAAAGGTTAAGTTCCCGACGTGGTGCAGTGGAAACAAATCCAACTAGGAACCATGAGGTTGAGGGTTCGATCCCTGGCCTCGCTCGGGGGGTTAAGAATACGGCGTTGCTGTGAGCTGTAGTGTAGGCTGAAGACGCGGCTTGGATCTGGCGATGCTGTGGCTGTGGTGTAGGCCGGCAGCTGTAGCGCCGATTAGACCCCTAACCTGAGAACCTCCATTTGCTGCAGGTGCACCCCTAAAAAGCAAAAAGAAAAAAGGAAAAAAAAAGGTAAAGGTTTATGTTTGAATGGTCATGAATCTCAAATTAGTAGTGTTCAGATTAAATTATTCTTATGTGCATTCATAAAACAAATGAAATGGGACCACGATTCATAAAATACCAAGCAAAAATTTTAATGCCAAGTAAAACAGCATAAACAACGTAAAAACTACAGATCACTTCCCTTCACATCTCAAACGACAAAACTGTGGCCCTTTTTAAAGAGAAACGAGTGCGTATGTGCAAAAAATTCACCCTTAGGGACATATTTTGAAGCATCAAAAATGTCTCTGAAAACGACATATAATTCATCGCATAAGCTGCATTACACACGCTTACATAAGGATGTTTGCTGCGGTTTTTTAATCTCACAGTCTATCTGTAAATACACTATTACTTTCTTTGGGGTTAAAAAAGAATCTCTCCAAGTTCCTGCTGTGGCTCAGTGACAATGAACCTGACTAGTAACCAGGAGGATGCGGGTTCGATCCCTGGCCTCACCAAAAAAATAAATAAAATAAATAAAAAAGAACATCTCCAAAACTAGAAAGCAATTTTTCCATGTCTGTCTCTCTAGGCCGTGCCTCGGAGGGAAATGACCGAGGACTTGGCATTGAGATGGAACCGCAGAGAAAACAGAAGTTTTGCTTCCCCCCTCTATCCATCCTCAGCCGGGCGACCTTGGGTAAACTGTTTAACCTCTCTGAGCCTCAACTTCCTTTCATGTAAAATTGAAATGCTACTCCCACAATTTTTGACTAGGCTGAAAACTCAAAGGGAGGTAGTATTTGTATAGCAACATTTTCCAAAGTGCATTGATTGACTGATTTTGCTTTTTAGGGCCACACCCATGGCATATGGAAATTCCCAGGCTAGGGGTCAAATCAGAGCCTTAGCCTCAGGCCTATACCACAGCCACATGGGATCCAAGCCGTGTCAGGGACCCACACCAAAGATCAGAGCAACGGCCAGATCCTTAACCCACTATGCCAGGCCAGGGATCGACCCACATCCTCAAGGATACGCGTTGGGTTGGTTACTACCGAGCCATTATGCCAACTCCCCAAAGTGCCTTTGGAAATAGTAGTTTTCCCTTGTCAAAGGATGGTACGAATTCAGTACATTTTACTATTGTTATTTTTACTTATTGGAATAAATTTCTTCCAAAACTACTATCTTTACACAGAAAAGAACATTTCCTAACCCGGGGGGTGGGGGGGAGAGTCTCAGAATTCCCCGAGGGGGGCAAAGGAAGGGGGAGGGCAGGGCAGGCTAGGAGTGGCGGGAGGTGGGGTTAGAAGACCCCACGGAGGAAGGGATCTACTCGCGACAGGTCTCTGCCTTTCAAAGCGTGCACGTGCTGGGGAGGATCAACCCTGCGCCAAGGCCCCGGGGCTGCCCAGTCCGCAGACGGCTGCCAGTCTCCGCGAGCTGCTCAGCCAGCGCCCCGGGGCTTCGGAGGGAGCTCCCGCCTTGGCGCAGACTCATCCTGTTTTGCTAAGGGGTCTTCGGCGAGCCCTTTAGCGGAGGCGGGGGCTTGGCAGAGGCGGGGGCAGGGGTACACGCTCTGCATGAGCTCCCCATGCTAGGAGGCTTGGGCATCGCAGCAGCACGCGTCCTGGCACGTGCTTCTCTGGTTATCCGCCCAGTTCTGGGGGCACTGAGGCCAGAGGTGCTACCTCTGGCTGGAGACCCTGGGGGTGGGCACACCCTGCCGGGGTTCAGGCAGAGGGGAGAGCAGGTCACGGTGGGCACAAAGTCCAAAGGTCCGCCCCTGACGGCAAGCTCTCCGGCCTCCTGCAGGGCTGGGGCTGGGTAGGCACCATGTCACACGTGGGAGCTGGCCTTCTGTGCCCCACCCTGAGCCTCTTGTTACCCCTGAGAAGAGGGCCCTCCTTCCTCCCCCTGGTCACCACCAATGGCTGCCTGGGGCGCTGGTGCAGTTCACACGGCATGATGGGGGGTGTGAGCCCATTCATTCCGGTCTGGAGCATGAGGCGCCCACTACTGTCAGAGGCCCTTCTGTGCCCCCGTGGGGGCTGCAGAGGTCATCAGGGCTGGGGGAGCGCCTTGCAGGGGCAGTGGTCAGCCAGGAGGACACAGAGAGCCCGCCGTCTTTACAGAGCGCGCTCACGTTTGGGGAAAGCAGGGGCTGGGGCGTTAGGAACAGCACTTCCCAGAAGGGGGTCAGAACACCCTCTGGGCTGGGGGAGTGGGGTGCAGCCCTGGAGAGAACTAAAAAAGGAGCATTCCAGGCGAGGTGATGGGAGCACAGAGCAAGGGAGGAGCTCCCGCAGGGGAAGGACTGTACGGGGCGGTGTTTTTTAAGCCCTAAGGCACCAGAGCGGCATGTCTTAGCAGCCCCATCGGCCTCGAATGGTCCCTCTCCGGCACCCTTCTGACAACAGGACAAAGTGGGCTGGGTCTGTGATGGCTCATCAGCCCCCAGCCCCCGCAGATGTGCCCTTGCTCTTCTGGGTGGGGCCTTTGGCTCACACCAGCCCCTAGTAGAGCCCTTTAGCATAAGCCAGGGGCCTTATGGATATCTGCCAAGGTGTGCATGAAAGAGGCAAAGTCTGCCTACGTGTGGGACAATGGGAAGCTTCCAGGTGGCCCAGGGAGGGAGAGCGGCTGCTCTTCCTCCACCACCCCCCCCGCCCCCGTCCAGTTTTATTGAGATGTAATGGATGTGCAACACTGGATGCATTTTGGCGTGTAGCACAATGAGTCATAAAATTATTACTGCAAAGTCGCAGGCACTTACCCCCAAGGGACCCCGTCACCCCAGGGACATCCCCACAGCCCTCGATGTGTCCCACTATTTCTCCAGGCATGGATTAAATGAGCCAAAGGCACTTTTTTAGTTACATTCCCCCCCACCCAGGTGGAAGGAAGGATCCCTTTTCTTTATATAGACAGAATTGGATCTCAACTTGTTATAGTAAGGAAGTGTAAGGAAATACATGCTAAGGAGAGGGAAAAGGAAGAAGGAAGAAAAGAAACGCTGAGAACGTGTAAGAGAAAAGAACAAAGATTCTAGCCCTTTGATGAAAACATGCTCTTTTAGAACAGCCAATAACTGGTACCTTGATTTCATGAATGAGACCCCCAAGAATGGGCCTAAATGTCAGGTCATACCTAGGTCTGGATATCATATGGCAGTTATCTTCCATTACTTGAAATGCCAATTGATTATTAGAAACACATTTCGTCAGCTTTGACCACCACGTAATAGACAGGTACCTATTAGATCGTTGTTAAACTCCAGTAAATACGGCTTATTGGAAACACATTTCTTTTGACTCAACAATATGATTGTGTGTGTATCTATTACAGAAATCTTGAATCCCTATCGATTTGTGCCAAAAACACATCTCTCTCCTTCGGAATCCGTCAGGCTCAAGATATTGTCTCAAATGGAGTGCTATTAAATCCCCAATAAGTATCTCAGTAATAAATGGTGACTGCAGCAGGAAAAGTTTGGCAGTTTGTTTAATCACTCAGAATAATAACTGGAAACAAGAGTACTCCACACATTAAAAGCAGATTTGCTCAAAGCATGTTGGCCACTTTGTGTCTAGACTGAACTACTGCTGGCTCAAACGCTCTGGATAAAAATTTGTAGCAGCGAAATCCTTTTCAGGGGCCCATGAATCACTCGGTAGGCTGGCTTTATCCTGGCACGCCTACCTGTGGGGGCGAAAGCTCAGGCCGCAGTTGGATAATTGAAGGAGGAAAAGGAACAGCGTTTCAGGAGACGAAAGCACCACCTCGGCTAACACGCTCAGGCTACACAGCTGAGCAAGCGAGGGGCCTGCTTAGTTCAGGGCCATTTACCCAGGTTCTGGCCCATTTAGCCTTTGGGGAGGGTGTAATCGATACACAAAATCTAAACACAGGTCTGCATCACATTTCTTTTCACTGAAGGAAAAAGGTTTTAGTTCCTCTGGAACTGGGTGGAGTGTAAAAAATATTCGCTATTTTATAATTATACTTCGTTATGGTTCAGGACAGCAAGAAAGAACATAATTCACCTGGCAGTTGTGAAGCCAGGCGTTTGCCAGTGGGGCAAATACTGAAATTCCTTTTTTACAGGCTGGTAAACAGATGCGTCCCAGGGTGCCTGAGGGCCCCGTCACCACCCCCCGCAGCCAGGTGGTCCTGTCCACACCGTCCCACACTCTGGCCCCTGCTAACCCGAGAGGCTCCTTTAGAGCAGACCCTGTCCATTCTGACCCATCAGCGCCTGCACCCTACCTGTTATGACGTATTTTGATGGTGACAGTAGACTTTGCTAAAGACTAGAGTCCTAAGTATTGTGAGAGATGGTCTCTGGTATAAATTAAATGACCTAAACATCGTTAATAGAATGGACACAAACACTAAATATGACATTCCCACAGCAATCTAGTCTTCCAATGATAATAACTGAGTGCTTGCCGTGAGCTAAGCCCTCTTCTGTGTTCTTGATGCGCATTAACTCACTTAACTCATTTAATGTTCACCGCAGTTAGACGGAGCTGGAGCTTTTCTTTTGTGGATGGAGGAACAGAGGTGAGTTCACTGGCTCCAAATCGAACAGCGAGGAAGTGGGGGAGGTTTGGCAAGATTTGAGCCAAAGCATTAGGACTCCCGAACCCAAGCTTTTTCTTTGCAGGGTGAAATCTCCCTTTGGGGCGGTATCTGCATCATGGCTACCAATTTGTATTTGTTGGTAATAATAAATCAAAATAATTGGCAATGCGGTATAGGAAGGGTTCGACCAAATGACTACTGTAACTGTATTTCCTGTTTAAACGGGGACAGGCATTCTAGTTTACCTGGCTTGAGCCTTTGTGAAATAAACTAGTTTGCGGGATTTTTCCCCTTGCAGATGATTAGCAGATGGATCAGTGAATTAATTCGACCAATGATTAGACTACTGAATTGAAATTAGAAGTTGAGGATAAAGGGCCACAAGACAGCAACGCCGTAGGCACAGACAGTGTAGTGTTGCTTCTGAGAGGCTGAGGAAGGGGCACGGGAGTGACCGCTAAAGGCACAGGTTTCTTTTTGAGGAGATGGGAGTGCCTTGGACCTAAGAGAGTACCGAGCGTTGACTGCATCACAAGGGGATGGATTTATGGTTGATGAATTTTATCTTAATTTCATTTGGAATTTTTTTTTAAGTGAGTCAAGAGGCTCTCTGTCAGGAGGCTGCTCATGACAGAGGCTATTTTGGTCAGAGGAGATACCGGGCCCTTGAATTATCTGAAGATCAACTATATCCAGAAAGAAGAAGAGAACTCTCAAAAACGCACTGGGTAATCTGTGCGCTTGAGAGAAACACCTACCTAACCTTCGACCCAATTCAGTGTGATAAATAACGGCTGAACAAGCATCACGTGCCAGGCACAGTGCTGGGCAGTGGCTGAATCTGCACCAACGACGGCCCTGAAGGAGGGGCCGCTAAGTGAGAAAGATGACAGATGCAGCTCATGGTGAGGCCGAGACTCACCCCCTGGAACATGCTGGGGACCCCTCCGTGCTGGGGTGCAGAGACTGAAGGCAGCCCAGAGTCACACTCTTCCTCCCCCAGATCCGGATACTGGCTTGCGGCAGGATGTCCAGTAAAGAGGTCTTTCTCCCGTTGTTTAAAGGATGCTCACTGAAGTCCCCACGTGACACTGAGAAGTCATTCCGAGTGACACGGCGGTCATGTGAAGGAGAGCCCCGAAGCAGGCCGGCCCGAGTCCTCACACGGCCCTGCTCGAAGGGGGCCTTGGGGAACGCGGAACCAAAGAAAAGAAGCGAACAGCTGGAAACACGCATCAGTCAGAGCAAGTATAGGGTGACGCCTGATTTAACAAAAGAGCATCTTCCATCCATGCCAAAGGATGCCTTGTGGGTGACGGAGGTGCTCCCCGGGTTCTGGAACCACTCAACCCAGACTGGGGCTGGAGGCCACCACCTCTGAAGCAGAAGCACACACCCCGTCTCAGGACGTCCCTGAGGTTCAGATTCTTTATGTCTCAGCGCAGAAGGGATGCGGTGAAAGGCCAGGTGACGGCTAAGAGGCAGATTTACGGAGAGCGAGCTAGACGGACTGCGGGCCTTCTCTGCCGGTGAGAGTCTCCTGGAAGACGCGCCTTCCACAGACAGAGTGCGGTTCGTCTCCAAAGGTGAGAGGGCCGCCCCAAAACAGGGGCAGTGAGTTTTCATGGGCTGGGCCATTTCCTAGGCTAAGCAGTGGGAGGGTTATTCCAGCTCTTCTGGGGAAGGGGCAGGGCTTTCCCGGAACTGGGCCACCACCCACATTTTCCCCTTTGAAGGTTGGCCCCAGAACTGTCTTTCCCGTAACAGTTACTGACTCATCTATTGGCCTCCCTAGGTAAACAATAACAAGAAAACCTACATTTTAGAATAAATGTGCTCCCCTCCCCCAACACACACACAAACACACGTGCCAATCACAAGTCCGGGTTGTCACCTGTGACTCTGACAGACTGGCCATAAATCCAAAGTTCTAATGATGCCCTCCTTAGTTTTGATTAATTTACTTAGCAGAGCTCATAGAACTCGGAGGAACTTTTTACTCACCAGATTCCCAGTTTATTAGAAAAGGATATAATTCAGAAATAACCAGATAGGAGAGACACATAGGGTGAGGTCTGCGGAAAGGAAACTGGACCTTCCCTGGCCTGAGAGCAGCACGTTCCCTGAAGCACCAGTCCGGAAGCTCCCTGATCTCTGTCCTTTAAGGGTTACATTTCATAGGTCTGACTGATTAAATCACCGGGCTCTGGAGACTGAACTCCATCTGCAGACTCTCCCCCACCCCCAGAGGTCAGGGGGTGGGACTGAGATTTCCAAACCTCTAATCGCACGGTTGGTTCCTCTGGCGGCCAGGTCCTCCTTGCCATCTTGAAGGGATTTTCAAAAGTTGTCTCTTTAATATAAACTCAGTGTGGTTGAAAGGGGCTTATTACAAAATAGGTTTCTCCTTTATGGCTCCGATGCCATGTCAGGAACTGAGGACCAAAGACCAGGTATGATAACAAAAGATGTTCCCGCAGCTCCTAGGAATCAGGAAGTTGCAAAGGTTTGGGGAGCTTGGAGGCAGGAACGAGGAGCTATACATGTCTTAATCTTCTATTTGCTTTGTTCCTGTTAATTTCTGTTTTTTAACAGACAGGATCTCAGCCAAGAACCTAAAAGGACAGGGGGGAAATAGGGGCTGGTGGGATAGAATCAGCAGTTTCTCGCCAGTGCCCTTTTCTCAGCCACTCTGAAAACTCTGCCCACTGGCCTCCGTGGAACGGTGCTCAACATCCTCCCCGAGGGGGGAACAGCAGGTGCTTCATTACTGAGCTCAGCATTTCACAGTCCCCAGTCAGAGGGCGGCACTGAGGGGTCGCCTCAGCCAACGGCTAGGGTTCTGCATCCAAGTCTGCCAGTAAAAGGCAGCGACCTATTTCCTTCCTTATTTCCCTCATCTGTTCTAAGACGCTGGCGTGGGCAGAGAGGAGAGCACGCAAGTTACATCTCTCAAACTCTCAGGAACGGGGGGAGGTTCTCAACCTCTTACTCTGGGATGGTTCGTTTTAGGGGTCTATTTGCCCTGCCCGTGGGATGCCCAGATATCCGGCTAGACGTTATTTCTGCGAGGGTGTCTGTGAGGGTGTTTCTGGAAGAGGTCAGCATCTGAATCAGTGGATTCGGGGAAGCAGGCGTGGGTGTCATGCAATCTGCCCATTGCCCGAATAGAACCCAAAGGCGGAGACGAAGGAGCTGGCGTCCTCGGTCTGAGTGCGCGACGGCCGTGGAAATCGGTCTTCTGCCATCAGCCTGCGGTGGGACTCATGCCATCAGTTCGGGGCTTTTCAGGCCTTCGGGCTCAGATGGGTTTACACCGGTGGCTTTCCTGCACCTCCAGCTTCAGGAGCGTCAGGGGGCAGATCTTGGGACTTCTCGGCCTGCATACGGCATGAGCCAATGCCTTATAATAAATCTCTTTCTATATATACACATATATTATATATAGATGTGTTTATCTCCCAGTTGTCTCTTTCTCCGGAGGACACTATCACACGCCCTCTGCGACATAGTCGGCTGGGGCCAGTTTTAGGCGAGTGGAAGAATAGCCACGGAGGGAAATGTGAAGGAGGGATCGCAAGTCCCACAGTCAGGTTCGCAGGTGGCGGAGCACGGCGTCGGTACTCTCTGTGCTCCTCGGTGTTCCTCCTCTCCTGAGGGTGGGCACCCAGGCTGCACAGACAAGAGCTCTCCCGTGTGCACTGCTTCACGGCGCTGCATCAGCCAGCAGCACCCTGTGCATATTGCCTAGGCCTTCGTCGTTCAGATCTCCAACGAGCGTGTATGCTCTTACTACAAAGGAATGTTTGCTGAATGACTAGATGAACGGACTCTAGGTCCGTGCTATAGTTTATTTAATTTCTCTGATATTTCCAAACACTTAAACCTGGCTCGAATCTTCCAGGTAATGAGACACAGAATAGCGATCGTCCGTGCGCAGGTATTTGTATGTGCATCTAATCAGTTCTGAAATGTGGCGTTCCTTGGTGAAAAGATATGCACATTTTAATGTGTCTGAAATGCGCTGCCAAATTGCCCTCCAGAAATGTCGTTTCAATTTACACACCCATCATGGGCCCGGGAGTGTCCATTTCTCTGTATGCAGCCCAGCACTCAAAAGCCATTCCTTTTAACCAATTTGAGACCCAAACCCGCATTTCGTCGTTGTTGTCATTTTCATTTCTTTGGCTACTGGTGTAGCGGAAAGCATTTTCGACGTGTGCGTGCATTTGTCATTTATATTTCATTATCAGGGAGTTGCCAGTTCATATCTTTGTCCTTAATTTTTACTGTAGTGATTTTTTTTCTTATTGATTTGTAAGAGCTCAATATATTGAGAATAATAGCATTTTTTCTTTAACTCTACAAAAAAACTTTCCTTGTGGATAACTTATCATTTTTATATTTTTTGGGGAAAGACATTTAAGTAATCATCTCTATGAATAGTTTCCCCTTTAATCATTTAAAAACTTGATTTGCCTATTACGTAAACGTTCAAGTTGATACTTTTTGCATTAGTTGATACTATATGCATTAGTATTTAGTTAACGATATTATATATATAAATCCTTATCATTGTTCTTGGGTAACCAGCACTATATTTTTGTGATTACTGTAGGTTCATGATCAATTATAAACAAAGTACTTAACAATGAAAAAAGCCTCTCATTCTTATTTTCTTGGCTCTTTTCTACCATTGAGGCTTCACAACGAATTTGAAAAGAAAGTAACCCTGGAGTGACATTTAATATCATTAAAGTTTTTAAATTAATTAGGGAAAGAATGAATACATTTACAAAATTTTGTCCCTCCCAGTAAGAGAATAATCTTTTCTTTTTTTAATGGTATGTTTATGCCATTCAAGAGAGTCTTGTAGTATTTACCACACGGTCATATGAATTTCTTCTAAGCATTCTTGCATATTGTTGTAAATGGAATATATTCTGTTTTATTTTAATTGACAACTGCTGCCTATGGGGAAGTACATTTTTTGTACAGTTTGTTAATTTAATCATTTTTATATAAATTTTTGTAACTGACCCATGCTAGTACTTCCTTATCAAAACCACCTGTTTCTAGGTGAGAAATACGATTTACACAGAATGATGATTTTGTCTCTCCTTTTCCAATAGTAATATCTTTTCTATTTTTCTTGACTTGCTGCATTATCTATGCCTAGGAAGAGAACTTTTAAATTAGAATGGCAAGCATACTAATATTGTCTCTCATTTTAAGAGGAATGCCTATAATATTTCACCATTAAACAGATTTCAATATATACATTTGAAGTGGTTGGAAGTAGTTATATTAAGGAAGTATTCTTCTAATCTTTGTTCTAAGTGGTTTTAGTTCTTTTGGGCTCATAGGTAAATAACTTAATCCCAGATAAAGGAAACAGAACGAGTTCAAAGTCGAGTACAATGTCACCAAAACGAGTCGGACATCCTGTACATAAGGGATTATCCTTGATTTTGAAAACGACTGCGTCAGGATGTGTAATCATTCTACATTTGATCTAGATCTGACACTACCAATGACATCTGTTAGTCCACAGTCTTCCTGCCAGTAAAAATACACCCCACATTCACCTAAAAGAAAATACGGCGGCCGTAATAAAAGGCCAACACGTAAACAACGCTGTCCCCCAGTGGGCTGGGTCGTGCAGATTGAGTCCTGAGGCTGCTGTGCCCTCGTTTTCTTTTAATCCTATAATCGTCACAATCCGGGTGCACTTTTGGACCTCAGTGTGAGAAATGAACAGCAATTTAGGTTGCTACATTTTGAAATGAGGACTCTGGAAAAAAACCAGAACGTATCCACTGAGCCATCTAGTGGCTGCAGAGCACACCCGAAAAAGGGTGTCGCACTGGAGCCGCCTTCCATTTCAGAATAAAGCTCAAGAGGACAACATCATCGACCAACCCCCTCCCTGTCCCAGAACCTCCCAAAGCAACAGTCCAGGACGTATTTTCCATGCAATAGAAGGACCATTACTTTTGATCTACAAGGGATTTGATCAATGAATAAGAGAATAACTGGATTCATGCTTAAGCATATACAATTTAGAGATATGTTTCCATTACCTCTGTAAAACAATCAATAACCAAAAAAAGAAAACGTAGCCAAAAGCAGTACCAGATTTCACTCAGAGGCCACCAAAATTGTAAAGCGTTAACATGAGCACAGGTTTGAACCTTGGCCTCACTCAGTGGGGTTAAGGATCTGGCGTTGCTGTGGCTGTGGTGTAGGTCGGCAGCTATAGCTCTGATTCGACCCCTAGCCTGGGAACCTCCATATGCTGAAAGTGAGGCCCTAAAATAAGAGACAAAAAGAAAAAAAGAGTAACACGAGTAAAGATAAGCAGCTAGCGTGTGTGTCTATATGCAAAAACCATGATGGCTAAGGGGAAAGAATTTTAGTCAGCAAAAGTACATTCCTAATAAAGGCAAAATTCATGGTTCTTAAAGTAACCTACCAGATTTTCACAATGATAAAATAACTAGAGCTGTCTCCCATTTTTTCCTTAAATATCTGCTTCTCTCTGCATAAAAAACACATCACACACACACACACACACACACACACACACACACAAGCAAACAAAAAGAGAGTTAGTTTGGATTATAGCTGAGAATGCTGAAGAACAAAGATAAAGCAAATTGATAGCTTTTGAATGTTAATAGGGTCTGTCACCTCCTAGAGTGTGTAAATTGAAGACATCTGTCTGGTCTAAAATAAATTCCAAAAATCCCAAACTAATTGCCTCATATACACAATGCAAAACCTCAGAATTCCATGCAAAAATAAACCTTCATTTAGAAAATAAACTTCATACAATTATGATAAAAGGGGACCTGTCAATAAGCCAGAGCTTAATACAGAAGGATTATTTTGAAATAAACTTCTTCAAAGCTCATTAGAATTGGAGAGAACTGTGAAAACAGACCCCGATACCAGGGTCCTTAGGTATGTGATGGCGTTTGAAGGGGCTTAGCTGAAACGAATACAGGTTTATATCAGAAGTCTTTGTTGAATTTTTGGCAACTATATGCATTTATATCACCAAAGAAGGAAAATAATGTGTGGGGTTTTGCTTTTTTTTTTTTTCTTATTTGACCACAGAAAAATAAATAGAAAGGCAGCAAAATCACTCCCAACATAAAAGCCAGACGAATCACATCATAGCATCTCACGTCTCGGAAGAACTGTACTTCCTTTGGTCTGTTCACTCTAAAGGGAGTTCATACTGTTTGCGAAGGGATGTGAAAGCAAAGGCTACTTAAAATGTTTAACACGTGGACAAACATTGGCGAAATCTTTTCTAGGAAGTCTCTGAACGCATCCGGGATACTTTTCTCTGGTTGTGGAGGTTGAGGGAGGAGGAGCGCTTTCATGCGATCCTTGTCAGACGGTCAGAACTCGTAATTGCAAGCAAATGGGACCAAAGTTAAACAGGCTTCGGAGGAAGCGGAACGTGCACTGGCTCAGGCCTCAGCTTGCTAAGCCGCAGAGAGGATACACCCCTGGTGTCCTCGGGGATGGCCGAGCGGCGGTCCGGAGCAGAGCCCGGGGTGGGGAGAGGGCGAGGCTACCCAGACTGGCTGCCCCTCAAGAAGAGGTGGCTTCGTGCTGTTCAAAGGATCTCAAGGAAGGACCGTGGCTGGTTTAGCTGAGCGGTCCGCTCTCGCCTCCGGCCGCCGTGGCTGCAGAGCGAGACCCACGTGGAAGTTCACAGTCGCCATCCTGACCCTAAGGGACAGCAGGGTGAGCGGGCTGGGGTGTCGACACCACGAGAGAGAAGGGTGGCGACTCCCAGGACAAGGGAGAGATGCTGGGCAGTTCAGCCACAGTGTCCAGCCTCAGCGCCGAGCAGCAGCAGCAGAATGACAGCCAAAGAGGAGGGTGCCGGGTTCACCGGTTTTCCCCCGAAGAGAAGAGGTTTTACCAAAGGAGGAGGAGCTGCAGCCCATCATCCCAGCAGAAGAGGGACACTCTCTGCCTTTAGGAACAGGGACCTGGGTGGGCTTGATCCTTCTTTCATTCCAAAATCCAGCTCCTTATTTTATTCCAAAAATCCTAGTTTGGATACCCAACCAGAATTCTTTCATTCTCTTTATGTCTAAATAGAAATAATCACCTCCACCCCACGCCTAACTGCAAGGTAGGGGGTTATTTTTTGAATTGGTGAAGGAGAAGGGTTTGCCCAAACTTATGGTTTCCAAAGGGGAAATGGTTTTTGTTTTTTTTTGGGGGGGGGGAATACATGAAGAGTTTGGGATTAACACATAGGCACTACTGTATGGGTGGCAACAAGGACCCACACGCACAGCACAGGGAGCTCTACTCCACACTCCATCATAACACGCGTGGGGAAAGAATCTAAAAAAGAGTGTACATGTAAAAAACCGATTCACGTCGATGTACACCTGAAACTCACACAATATTGTGAATCAACTACACTCCGATATGATCACATTACAGATCAACTATCCTTCAATAAAACTTTAAAAAATGAAAAAAAAAATCGTATCCGCCATCAAGATTTTTCTAATTAAAAATAAATAATTGATATTTTAAAACACTATACGCCAATAAAATTTTTTAAAGGAGAAGGATCTGTGCCCAGAAGTGCAAAGAGATTTATTATGATTTTTCAGAACAATTCTGTCTATTACTCTCCCCCCTCTCCTCCCGCTGAGGCTTCACGACCCCTCAGAGGCATATACTCCCGACTAAGAGCGCACACCACTGCACGATGGAAGAATTCGTGTCTCAGACTAGGATCTGAGGCTGGTCTAACCCCCAGGCTCTCCACATGTCTGGGTTAAGGGGGTACTCATGGGGAGTCTCAGACAGCTCCTAGAAAAAGGGTTGTTTCTCGTTCCTCTGAGATATGGCTCCTTCTCAGAACCAACCCCTTGAACCCACATAGGAAGCTGAGCCATGTGTGCAGCAACAGTTCCCTTGCACTGGGATGAACCAGAAACGAGCAGCTCTCTGCCAAAACCCTACAGCAGATAGGGGCGCGCGCCAGCCCCATGTCCCCCGCTGCCCCTGTCTACACTGTAGCTTCAACTGTGTAACCTGATGGGGAAGCAGGAGCTTCTAAGCTACTTGGGAGGTCACCAAGGACCTCCTCTCGCTCTTACCAGGATCATTCAGGACGGCCTTTGACCTGGACGTACTGGTTGAGTGGTCTCCTTCTGGGCTAGTTAGGGAACCCAAACTTTCGCTCTAAAGCGCGGAAGTACAGTTTCCCCAGTCACAGCCCAGCCAAGGCCGCGACAGCCCGGAGCCGCTGACGTTAGAATCAGGCTCGTTGCTCTCAGTCCTTCCAGAAGTGCGGAGCCCATGGGGGCTAAATGATACCCTGCCTGTCTCCTCCTGCCCTTTCATTTGATGCCTTTTCTATATTTACCTCTATAAAGCATTTCTCTCTCACTCTCTCTCTGGGTCCTGCCTCGGTCTCAGTAAAACTTATCTCTTTAATTTTAGTCTTTTCCATTTGTAATCAGTGTGTGATGCCAATTACAGGTTCTACTCGGATTCTGCTCTCTCTCAGGCAGGCCCTTCAGGTCGTAGGATCACAGAATGACTCACGCTACAGTTCAAATGGGCAAAGGAAAGGGGGTTTCCTTGCTTTCTCAAATAGATCCAATCTTTCTCAAGCGCTCTACCCAGCTCTACCCATGTAGCGAAAGAACATGACACCTTCTCAGTAGGATTTCCTGCTGCAGTGAAGAAGGAGATGGTGGTGGTGTGGTGATGGGCTTCCCCCCTTCCCATACTTCTGTTGGGAAATTAGCTCTCCCGGCTCTGTTCTTACTTGCAATCTCACTGCAGCACCGACACGAACACACTGCTGGTGTCATGTCTGTGACAGGCTGGGAAGCTGCGAGATTCAGGGTCTCTCCTTCCTCTAGGTCTGAGCAGACTATGAGACCTGAGGAAGCAGCCTGGAGGGGAATCCGGCTCGTCTTCTTAGATAGAATGGGGACTTCTGACAACAGTGAGCCAACTGCAAGTGCTATGTGATTGTGCGGAAGTCAGAGAATCATAAATCAGACAGGAGTGGGAAGATCAAAACAATACGATTATCTTCCTAAGTGAACTGCAGACAAGCATCTGAGAGTCATAAGCAGAGAGCAGCAGAGCTGTAGGTGTGGGTGAGGTTATCAAAGACAATCATACAGATTCAGAAGAGAGGGAGAGAGAACAAAATTTGCACAACACTGATCCTGTACATGCAGCCACACACACACACACACACACACACGCACGCACAGGCTAGGAGATATACTAGTAGTGAAAGAGGCAGGGGAAGAGAACCTAAAAAAGAGCAGGGTGCTGCAAACTAAGAAAGGGAGAACTTTCTAGAAAAGATGTCTCCACAGTGTGTCAATTCTAAATGGATAGAGCACAGAGTAGATACAGTTTATATAAGGATTTTGTATAGAATAATCTAGGTGGCAACTTAGATCACCAAGGAAGTACAGACTTTTGATTAAGTGGCTCTAAAATTATTGTGTTTATTTAGAAAATAGATCTTTGAGTTCTCACAGAAATAAAACCCAAGTGCAACGAAGGACCTAAATGCAAAGCAAAGTCATATATAAATATAAAAGTGCTTATTGATTTCCAGATGGGGGTGGTCTCCTAAAACATGAGCCAAAGAGAATGCACACATGGAAAGTCTGACTCAACATGTAAAATTTACTTATACGAGAAAAGGTATCGCAAAGAACATTAAATGGCCAAGGAAGACTGTGCAAAAATACTCGAAGCACATTTAAACACAAAGAATTAATAACTCAAGAGAGACGGAAAATCTCCCATCAGAAGAAGATAAACCAGCCAAAAGACAAATTAATAAAGAAAAAAGGAGGGGAAATACAAACAACCAATGAACACATTTAAAGAGGCTCAATTTCTCTTGTAATTCAGGGAATACAACTTAAGATAGCACGGACTGTTTCCCTCTTTATTGGTAAAACAGAAGGGCTCGTTAATAAGCAGTATAGGTGGAGATGAAGCTATCAGTTCATAGGTAGAGTTGCCACTGGTTTCATCATTTTGGAAGCCATGTGGAACTACTGGAATGGACAGGCGATGAGATGAATGAGTAAGCAAGGAGAGCCCGCTGTACAGCACTGGGGACCATGCCTAGTCACTTGTGATGGAGCTGGATGGAGGATAGTGTGAGAAAAAGAATGCATATGTGTATGTGTGACTGGGTCCCTTTGCTGTATAGTAGAAAATTGACAGAACACTGTAAACCAGCTATACCGGAAAAAATAAAAATCATTTTTAAAAATAAAAAAAATGAAAAAGAACTATTTATTACAGCATAAGGCATCATTTTAGCCTTCTTAGGTCAAAACCAAAATAAAACTCTCTCTCTAGAGGTACAAACCTATGTATGAACCTGTACAAGAAGGGGTTCACAAGGATCACCCCCCAAACTAGCAAAAGCGGTTGCCTCCGAGGTCAGCGGTTGAGCTAGGTCACAGGGCTTGGGAAGAGGTGCCAGAAAATCAAGGGGCTGCTTCGCTTTTCCGTAGTGTTCGGATTTTTAGAGTGAAAATAGAATCCATATGGTTCTCGTGAAATAAAAAAGAACAAAATTGCTCTTAAATTGAAAAATTCACAACGCCATGTCTTTGGAGGCTTAAGGAGAGAGGAGGTTTTTGAATCCTCTGACCCCAAACCTGGGGTCCTGAGCCTGGACCTGCAGTGTCTGTTCCCGAGACCTCGGGAAAAGCCTTAAGTGACTCTGGACGTTCATTTCTTCACCTGGAAAGACGGAGACTCCGTAACTGCCACATGGTCGTTGACCGTTTTTGTGAGAACGAAAGGAGTTACATTATATGAAAATGTTTTACAACCTATAAAGTGCTGTTCCAATGTCAGTTAGACCCGTTACTAGCTATGCGGAGAATTTTCAGTGACCATCTAGCTGTCGATAAGTGTTTAAAAGGCCGTATTTCAAACGGAAATAAAACCTGCCTGAAATAGAGGATGGCACATCTGACGGATGGTCCCTTCCAACAGTCCCTCTCTCTCCTTTCCTCTTTTCCTTCTCTTGTCTTTTCTCCTGATCTTTTTCTATTTTTGTCTTTAATTTTTAAATTATGATTAAAATTTTCAATGTTTTAACTATTATGAATGAAGCAAAAATTAATAAAAACATCTTTGCTAATATCGTCCAGACGTAACAACTGTTGATATTTTCCTCTTTGTCGCTTTCAAAAAAAAAAAAAAAAAAAAAGCAGCTACAATTCCTCTTAACCACTATCTCTAGTCTAGTTCCTTTCTCTACTTGCCCCGTGCAACAACTATCATAAGTCTGGTTTATAAACTCCAGCATCATTTAAAAAACTTAACTTCATGTACAGAAATACATCCATGAACACGCTAGGGCTGTCAGTATCCTTCCTTGTAGGTGTTTTTAAAAAACTGTGTATGAATTCTAAATTACTGCCTCCAACTCCTTTTCGGGTTGAATTTACAAGTACAAAGTTTGCAAAACCTGTGGGTCTCATGATTTCACTTGCCACTTTTTAGGTGACAAGATGCAAAGCAGAAGAAGAATAAACATTTACGGATCCCCTATTACACGGCAATAGACAATGACTGCAGGTCTTGTCACGTCTCCCCAAGGTCTTCTGTTACCTTGTTACCTCGCTCAGAGCTAAGAGTCCTTACAGTGGCTGCAAAGTCCCTGCACCAGTTGGTCCCTGTTACCTCCCTGACCTGCCTCCGGTCACCTTCACTTCATTTCTGCTGCGCTGACCTCTGTGCTTTTTCAGGACACCCGGGCACATTCCTGCCCAGACCTGGTGTAACCAGGTGCTGCTTCTGTCTGAGCTTTCTGCCCTCAGAGACGCTCAAGTCATACTCCCCTTTCCTTCAGGTCTTTTCTCAAATGGCGTCTTCACAGAGAGGTTCCCCAGAGCCAGCTGCTGACTTCTGGAACCCCATGCCTCTGTGGTCAGGAAGCATCACTTTAGGACCCATTCACTGAATTTGCCTTTCTTCCAGAAAGATGTCCATTGCATGAAGTCAGAAATTGGTTTGTTTCTGTTCTGTTTTTTATTGTTTTTAAAGCCTTGGTGATAAGGAGTTTCCACTGTGGCTCATTGGGTTAAGAACCTGACATAGGGTCCATAAGGATGCGGGTATGATCCCTGACCTTGCTCAGTGGGTTAAGGATCCGGTGTTGCTGCAAGTTGCAGGACAAGCCACAGATGTGGCTTGGATCCCATATTGCTGTGGCTGTGGCGTGGGTGGCAGCTGCAGCTCTGATTTGACCCCTAGCCTGGGAACTTCCATAAGCCACAGGTGTGGCCATAAATAAAGAAAAAAGAAAAAGCCCTGGTAACTAGAATAGTGCCAGTCACAGAGTTGGTGCTCAGAAAATACTGATGGAATGAATGAATGACTCTTCAAAGTCTATCTAACCAGTAAGAAGTAGGTATGGAGTTCCAACAAATATCTGTATATCGAATATCTAACCCCAAACAGTGGATTCTTCTGTGCCAAGGAGCCTCTGAGAGAAGCCCCAGACAATCATGGTTCATTGTGGGAGCTCTTGGGGCAAATCTGGGAGAATAAGAGTAATATCTTCTTCAGCAGAACGAGGGAAAGATTCCACGTGCGGGGACCCCCATGGTTCCACTCCTGCTCGGGGGTTTGGAGGATGATGGGGGAGTTTTGTTCCACCCTCAGCACTTGAACTGGGAAGAGAGACTCTACAAGCACAGAAACAGACACCTGCCCGTCCCACTGTGAGACGGAGAACCCGCGACGGGCGGTCGCCTTTGTATCCCTCAGAGACACCTTCCTGTCCTCCTGACCTGATTCCACCTTTCTCCTGCCTGGACATCAACTCAGAGAAGCATCAGCAGAATCGCTTTACAGCAGGAAAGGATATCGAGGAGAGATACTAAATAGCCACATGTCTAGAAAGACCTTTGATTCATATCGAGCTTGAATGACTGAAGCAGTTGTTGGGCACGTGGCCTAGAATTATCGGGGAGTATCCTCTTGCATCGGAAGGCTCTCTTGGCCCTAAATCACGCACGTGCCTCAGTTTCAGGGTCACCCTGCTTCTTCTGCCACCAACTTCCTCAGCCTGGAAGTTGACAGGGCAGAGTTTTGGCGGGGTCTGCAGACCCGGAGGGCAGAGGCAGAGCTTCCCCGGAAACCCACCCCGTTCCGGAGGAAACACCGGCTCACTGGATGAAAAGCCCAGAAACCGGCCTTGGGATTATTCTCCAAGGCCGTTCCACCCCTAGAGATCTTCCGTTAGGTACCGTATTTCACTTCTTTTGTTCCTTTTATGTATCGAGTTGTGACAAAGGCAAGTGGAAACTTTCCAGGAAAAATAAGTTTATCTTTGCAACACTCAATGGTACCCTATGGCAATTCATTATTTTTCCATTAAATTTACTGCGCGCTGGCAGTTGCCCTAGTTTAATTTTCTGCTGTTTGTTTACTGAAGAGGGAAACACATAATACAAAGCATAATAAAAGTCAGATTGAGTTAATTAAATGTGGAACCAGGAAACTCTAACTCTGCCTTTTGAACAGTTTTCTCATTAGATCTCCTTGAAAAATATCAGTTTTAGCTGAAATGTATTTTGACATTTGCGATACATTATTCATTTGGGTCACATTTTCTTTCCTACAGCCCAGGAAGGGGGTTGACATTAATCCGCACTAGTCTGTTTTGGGGGGAGGGGGCAGATAAAGCTGGGACACCCCAACATTTAAGTCAATGTAGGGCCCTTCTGGGGCAAGGAGAGGTGGTGCTCTTGTCTTGTTTCATCAGGGCTGTGGTGAGTGCAATGACCAGGAGACACCAGGAAGAGTGAGCAAACAGACCCTGTACGTAGTTTGCTTCATTTCAAGACATCTTTAGAGACTCTTTGATGCCAGTTTTGTTACCATGGAGATTTTTGTATGCAGACTATCAGCATTTAGAAAGAAAGAACAAAATACCAACCTCTAGGCGATTGCTTAGGGGAAGCGGAGGAACAGATTTGGGCATTTATAAAAATCCAGTGGCATGTCTCCGGTCACATCTGTCACGTGGATATAAAATGCATTTCCATCTATAACTTCAAAGGGCTTAGGGACTTAGGATGGAAAGTTGAATAAACTTCTGTTCATCTTATGAGATTTAACCGCATACATCCAATTAAAGTATATATTATTTTCCAGGCCCATGGTTGGCTTTTAATATGTGCTAAGGTTATTTGGAGGTATAATTTTCAAGGAGAACCTTCTGGAAATTTCTAAGAAATTCTATAACAATCATTAGCCGTCCCATTCAAAGACCAAAGAAGAAGGAAAACTTGCAGTCTATGACTACTTAGTGATAATAGGTTTTCGTGCCTAGAGCCACACAAATGGGTATCTCTAAGTGTTACACATTTGGTGCAAGCCCGTAACAGGCACTACCGTTCAATTCTAAATCAAACGTATACATTTTGTCCAACTATTAATGTTATTAAAGCCTTAAAATAATCGTCAGAGATGCCTTATTTACTCTTGACCATCTATATTTACCTTCATCAACTTAAATTTTTTCCTTATTCCAAGAAAAGACATGGAAAAGATAGAAAAGTTCACATAAACTTAAATCTACACTTAATCGTCCAAGACCAAAAACGTGGCTACCAGTAGCTTCGGCTCTGCTGTCTGATACATGTTCAGACATGAAATTTTATTGTGGTCGTCCCTGTATCAGATTTAATGTATATGAACATATGACCCCATGACAGATTTTCAAACACCGACGTTCACATCGTTGTACTAGCCTTCCCTTCCCTGCACCCCCTCTCCCCCACCCCAACCCACTGCAGACAACTAAGGATGCTTACTTCATAGGTGTGTTTCCAGATGATTTATAGGTGATTACAAACACGTCCGCATATGTAGGAAGAGTGTTTTATCTTATTGGCTTTTAAACATAATTAGCGTCAAAAGATATCTATGTCCAATTATTCACCCTTTTCTGCTTAAAATCATGTCGTGAATATTGTTCCTTATCAGCAAAGCTCCGGCGAATCTTAAAGTCGAAACCTGTGTTTCTGATGTGGTTTTCTTTCTGAAAGAAGGAGAATATATTTTGACTTCTCACCTGCCGATTTTGGTGTTCCCCCATGCGGGCGGTCTCCTCAAAAACCTGAGTCCATACAGGTTTTATCATTTTCTTCTCAATTTATTTCCAGTTCTATTTTTATTCACGTTATGATGACTTCTACATGTTGGCATGCGGAGCCACCTGGCGTGTGTGTGTGTGTGTGTGTGTGTGTGTGTGTGTGTGTGTGTGTCTGTGTGTCTGTGTGTCCCCTACCCTGACCCCATTAGAATTCAGATCCACTTTCACCTCCACCTGGGACAGCGACTACAGTCCCGAGAGACTATCCGTGTGGCGGCCACAAAGTTGCTGCGTGCACGAGGCAAAGGAAACGTTCTTAGTCCCGTCGCAGGACCCCTGGGGAGGCTGTCGGAAGATCCTCTCCCTCCAGTGGGAAAAAGCATCCCATCCCCCGGCAGGAAGCGGAGGAGCAGCGCCGTCCGTCCGTCCCTTCTCGGAGGTAAGAGCCTGGCCAGTCAGAGAGGGACCTGCGGGCGCCGGGCTGGGAAGGGCCTGGCGAGACGGTCCAGGGAAGAGACTGGTGCGGACCCGAGGGGTTCCCAAAGCGGCCAGGTTGGGGGCTGAGAGCACGTCCCTCGGGCAGGGCTGAAATTGGAGACGCAGTTACTTCCCAGCACACAGCGGATTTCGACTCCCCTCGATGAAGTGGGGAGAAAGCGCCCATGTGTTTTTTTTAGTGGACGGTCTTAGCATAGCTCACTATGGATGCATCAGGAGTTCCTGAAAGGTTAAGAGCTGAGTGTCCTTGTTAAGATGATGGCTGCTTTTAACAGAAGGTCTCAAGGCCTCAGAAATGCTCATTAAACAAATAAAAAAATGAAAAGAGTCCCCCTTGCAGCTTTTACTGACTCATCTAATGCTGGGTGACAGGCGCAGGTGCGGTGTTGTTGTTTCTGTAAAGCTTCATATACTTTTATCGCAACTCGTCCTATAAAGGGATGTGGCCTGTCGCTATTCCTGGATTGAGGTCATTCTACATTTGAGGATTACCTCCCGGAGAAGAATTCCTCTGCTAGTCAGCTTCGTACATAGACATGCTTTCCTGAATAAACTAACTCGAATATGGCGCTAGCTAATTGAGAAAAATATATCAAATTTTCTCTTGAGAACCTTGATGCCTTCATGAGTTTGACAAAATCACCTTGGTCATCCGCTGAAACATTTGCTCGAATTTTCTACTGACGCTCAAACGGTCACGGACTGAGGGGGGGAAACACCTTTTAATCTCACGTCTTGTGCCTCGTTAACACCATCTCTGAACTTAAGAAATACTCGCTGCTCCCAGCATCACGCGACCCAAAAGATGAAAATTATCTCTGCTCTAAGAATGCCTGCTTTTTCGTTATTGTTATTCTGTCTCATTTTGTTTGTGGGTGGGGAACTCCACGAGGGCCACAATTTAGAAACTACAAATGGAGTTCCCGTCGTGGCGCAGTGGTTAACGAATCCGACTAGGAACCATGAGGTTGCGGGTTCGGTCCCTGCCCTTGCTCAGTGGGTTAACGATCCGGCGTTGCCGTGAGCTGTGGTGTAGGTTGCAGACGCGGCTCGGATCCCGCGTTGCTGTGGCTCTGGCGTAGGCCGGTGGCTACAGCTCCGATTCAACCCCTAGCCTGGGAACCTCCATATGCCGCGGGAGCGGCCCAAGAAATAGCAACAACAACAACAACAACAGCAACAACAACAAAAGACAAAAAAGAAAAAGAAAGAAACTACATCTAAACAGCATAGGCGTCACTGAGGTATAAAAGACATGCTTCTGTTCTGGGCGTTCTTTCCGTTGGCTAAAAACACCTTGAAATTAGGTTTCAAGTGTGTACGTCTAGTTGAGTCTACCTTTCAAGACAATGTCAATTATCTTAAAAAAAAAAAAAAAGCTACAAAAAGCCATTAAACTTAATGACATAATTTATCAGCAAGGTTGCTAGATACAAAGTCAATAGTAAAAGATTGACTGAATTTCTTTTTTTTTGTCTTTTTTTTTTTTTTTGCTATTTCTTTGGGCCGCCCCTGCGGCATATGGAGGTTCCCAGGCTAGGGGTTGAATCGGAGCTGTAGCCACCGGCCTACGCCAGAGCCACAGCAACGAGGGATCTGAGCCGCGTCTGCAACCTACACCACAGCTCACGGCAACGCCGGATCGTTAACCCACTGAGCAAGGGCAGGGACCAAACCCCCAACCTCATGGTTCCTAGTCGGATTCGTTAACCACTGCGCCACGACGGGAACTCCTGACTGAATTTCTATACACGAATAACAAGTTGCTGGAAACAGAATCTTTTTAAAAAAAAAATACCTTATCATCAGAGGTAATCAAATGCCTGGGAATAAATCTAACAAAAGGTATGCCAGACTTCAATGCAGAAAATCACAAAGTGCTCTTAAGAAAAAAGAAATGGCACCTAAACAGATGAAAGATACTTCAGGATTGTTAACTGGAAAATCCAACATCACAAAAAAAAGTACATCTTTTTGAATTGATTTTTAGCTTCAGGGCAATCCAATGAAAATTACAGCTCCGTTTTGTGAAATTTGATGGGATGATTCTAAAACGTCCATGGAAATGCCATGTAGGTGGTGTGGGATTAGTGCAAAGATGGAAACAACAGACCCAAAAGTATCACAGCAATGGATTCCCTTGTGGTGCAGCAGATTAAGGATCCACCACCATCATGGCAATGGCTAGGGTTGCTGCTGTGGCATGGGTTCAATCCCTGGCCCAGGAACTTCCACATACCCCGGGTGTGGCCAACAAAAATTATAACAAAGAGCCTAGAAAGAAACCCATGGGTGTCTAAACTCTTGATTAATGGCACAGATGGCATGGCAGAATAATGGGAAAATAACAGTCTTTTCAATCAATTGTGCTGGGACAATCAGGTATCACTACTGAAAAACAGATTTGACCCATAATTCACAAAAATTAAATCACATTGATTAGACACTTCTGTGTGAAAGGCAAAAAGCATACCAGCTTTTAGAAGTTTTTGTATGGATATATGCCATAATCTGTCTTGGGCTAACACATACAGATAGAAAGTCTGAATCTTCTGGGAGATAGAAGCTTTACCATTTTAAGAGGCTGGCAGACCAGTTTCCCCAGTGAATGTATGATTTTCCATGCCCACCGGTACAGGGTAAGAGTTACAGTTACCCCACACCTTCATCAACACTTGGTGTGAGAAATCCTTTTAAAGTTTTAACGATTGTAACAGCTGTGTAAGGATATCCCAACGTGCCTTTACTTTGCATTTTCCTAATGGTGAATTATGTTGACTATGTTTATGTGCCTAATTGCCCTCTTGCACTCTCTGTGGTGATGTGTCCATGCAAATCTTTTGTTCACTTATTAATAGGATTGTTTGTTTTCTCATAATTGGGTTTTTGAGAGTTTTGAATATATTTGGGAGAAAAGTCTCTTCTAGATATATGACATGCAAATATTTTCTTCTGATCTACGGATTGCCTTTTCATTCTTTTAACATTGCCTTTGGATGAGCAGAAGGTCTTGATTTTGATGAAGTTTATTTACATATATATATATATATATATATATATATATATATATATATATGGGGTTTTTTTATGAACAGTGTGTTTGGTGTATTTAAGTAATCTCACCCTATACCAGGGTTTCCAAGATTTTGCTTCTCTGTTCTTCTGGAAGGATTACAGTTTTAAGTTTTACATTTAAATCTATGATCCATTTTGAATTAATTTTTATACGGTATAAGGTTAAGATCTCAGTTTAATTTTTGCATATGGATATTCAATTTTCCAGCGCAGTTTGTTGAAAAGCTGATCCTTTCTTCACTGAATTGACTCGGGCAAAAACAAGCTGTCCCTGTTTATATGGGTTTAATCCTCAATGTTCTGTTTTGGTTCTGCTGATCTATTTGTTCATTTTGTCTCCAATACTGCGTGTATCAATTAAGGTAGCTTTATAAGGAGTCTAAAAATCCTTCAAATTTGCTCTTTTTAAACACTGGTTTGCCTCTTCCAGCATGCTGATCAATTTCTACAAGAAAGCTTGCTGGGATGTTGTTTGGGATTGCACTGAATCTATGATTAATTTTAAAAGAACTGACATTGCAACAATACTGAATTTTCTGGCCAATAAACATGACGTATCAACTCATTTATTTATATCTTCTTTAGTTTCATTCAACAGTAGTTTTCACTTTTCCACGCAGACGTCTTTCACGTCTTTTTTCAGACTTATCCCTGAGCACTTTATATTTTTCATGCTATTCAAAACGATAATTTTAAAATGCAAAATCCCCTTATTCCTTGCCCTTGTATTTTGTGCAGCAAACTCCAGCCACCTTGGTTTTCATGAATTATTTTCATTGTCTCAACTCCCACATCTACCAGGCTACCTCTTAGTTCCTACTCCCTGTAACTTGAACACTCAAAGCAGCAGCTGGGCAATTATAGGGCTTACATCCTGTTCCCTTTTCTCAGTAATCATTCTCCTTTATTGCCTGATTCTCAGTGCCTTGAATATCATTGTTTCATATATTCCGTCCCTTCTTTCAGGCTAAAAGGGGAATGTGGGTGTCTATTATTCCATTTGTTGAAAGCTGAATGCTCTCTGAAATGATATCCTGGTAAGACAAGAAGGGGGCCCTGAAACACTGGGCACTTGAGCCAGAGCTGATCTAACTTCTACAGGCTGCTGCCAGAAGCAGTGCCCGGTCTCCCTTCCTAGAGAATAAACTCCACCAACAGCAGCTCTGCAAAGATGTCACCTGAAGCAGGTTCCTTGCAAGAGGATACTAGTCTAGTTCAAGATCGGCAGATGATTGGATTCGGAAGAGGTGGTATATATACACAATGGAATACTACTCAGCCATAAAAAAGAATGACATAATGCCATCTGCAGCAACATGGATGGAGCTAGAGACTCTCATACTGAGTGAAATGAGCCAGAAAGACAAAGACAAATACCATATGATATCACTTATAACTGGAATCTAATATCCAGCACAAATGAACATCTCCTCAGAAAAGAAAATCATGGACTTGGAGAAGAGACTTGTGGCTGCCTGATGGGAGGGGGAGGGAGTGGGAGGGATCGGGAGCTTGGGCTTATCAGACACAACTTAGAATAGATTTACCAGGAGATCCTGCTGAATAGCATTGAGAACTTTGTCTAGATACTCATTGTTGCAACAGAAGAAAGGCTGGGGGAAAAAATGTAATTGTAATGTATACATGTAAGGATAACCTGACCCCCTTGCTGTACAGTGGGGAAAAAAAAAAAAAAAAGATCGGCACTTAAAGTCTCTTCTCGCCTCTAGGCTTATGCTAAACAAGTGTCAAGACTCAAGAATACTGCAGTTCCTGCTTCCAGCTGGAAGGAACTAAAGCAATTAGAGCACCTGGTTAATACCCACCAGCAAGAATGCGGGCAGGGGTGGGATTTGTGATTGCAAATCCTCCAAGCCTTGGCCTGGGGCAGCAGGGAGCAGAATGGAAGACCAGGCAGCGGGAATTTATTGACACAGCTGCACTCTGCTGTGCTTCAGTTTTAGCATCCTAGCAAAGCCACCCGGGAGAGGTGCGTGCGCCACCAAGAAGGACCCTGAGCCAGACCAGGTACGGGCCAAGCAAGACAATTGGCCAGAGACAACCCGGAAAGTAACTTCATTCCCATAAAACCTGAGACTTCGCGCCACATGGCAGAGCAGTTCTCCTGGGTTCCCTCCTTCTGCTGTGCTCTGCCCAGCGCCCCTTCCCAGTAAAGGCTTTGCTTTGTCGGCAAACAGAAAAACAGAAAGAAGGAAGGAAGGATAGAAAGAGGGGGAGAGAGAGAAAGAAAGAGAGAGAGAGAGAAAGAAAAGAAAGAAAGGAAGGAAGGAAGGAAGGAAGGAAGGAAGGAAGGAAGGAAGGAAGGAAGGAAAAAGAAAAGAAAGAGGGAGGGAGGAAGGAAGGGAGGAAGGAAAGCCAAGTGGGAATGATTCTTCAACACCCCTGGGAAGACTCTTTGAAACTTGGTCCAAAAAATTACTGACAACACACAAAGCACAGATCCTTGAACTGCCTTAATATGGTATCAAGGAAGGTATGAGAAGGACCAGTGAAGTGGGCATCTCAGAACAAATTCACCTCATGAGGCCAGGAAATCCACCAGCTGCCGATAAACTCCATGGGGCACAGAGGGCACGTCCACCTCCAGGCCATGGCAGGGGAGTCTGTCCTTCAGAGGTGAGAGCTGACCACAGGTTTGGCCCTGGTGCGTCAGGGGGGACGATAGGCTTCTGGAATGGCAGCACCAGGTAATGGCACTTGGCTGTCAGAGACACGGTGAATGTCATTCCTGCGGTGGGCAGCAAGGGAAGGGAGGCGATAAGGGTGCCCGTCTCTGCCAACTGCTAGGGGGCCACGATGTCCCGAGGGGCAATATACACAGACGGCAGCCAGGGTGTCATTTAAAATGGAAGAGGAAAAGGAAAATCGATAAGAAGTGTGGGAAAGAAGGACACGGAGCTGCCATGGAAAATCGCCGTCCCTCACCTGGTTTCCAGACGAAGATCGCAAACCTAGAATCACCCCTAAAGTGGATACCAGCCTTGAGGGAGACTCTGACACCATCGCCCAAAGCATGTTCGGGAAACACTGCCCAATACTTCCCGTATAACCGCAGCCGTTCAACAGAGTAACTGCAGGCTGAGGGAAAGGCGAACGCCCAGATTTTAAAAGAGCAGTTGAATGAGGGGTCTCAACCGACACTGGCATCAGGGAACCTCCGGTACCAACACGGGCCTCCGGTTAAAGTATTTTCCAAGAGCACATGTGAAACTCTGGTAGAAACGGAATCCTGCAACGAGTCGTCGGTCATTTTCTAATCCCCGGATGCTTAGCTGGGATGAATATATTTAGCAACGAGCAAAACTCTCACATTGGCTCTCTGAGTTATCCAATGACAGTCATCATGAAAAGAGAACTAGTAAAAGACCCAGAAATTACTCATTTCCCAGGACCCCAGCAAAGACTGTAAATTAGAGGAACACTGCAGTCGAGGAAAAACTGAAGCACTTATTACCAACTTCAAAGACACTGAAAGAGGCAGGACCGGCAGTATCACCCCCTTCCCTTTTAATTAAACTGTCTGGTCCCCGCAAACAGCAAATGAAAGCTGGTGGATGGAAGTGGACTGCCTGCCGTAAACCTAAAATCAGCCCCAGTTCCAGCCGCCACGCCAGATGAGAGGTCTTTATGGCAACAGAGCAACACGGCTCCTGGCATTGGGTAGGTGGGTTATCCACCTGGTGAACCTGGGCTTTTCAATACCCATCAGTAACGAAGAATAAAAAGCCGTTTGCTTTTATTCGCTCTCTTGCCCAGGGCTATGTTTATTCTCTTGCTCTCTGCTGTGATATAATCTCAGGGACCCTGAGTGACCTGACACTCTGCAGAACAGCGAGTGGAGGCCCCATACTGGCATCCTGCTAATCAGATACGGTGAACAGGAAGTAGCGAGTACCCAGGGCCCTTGCAGAGACCCAGTGCTGTGGGCACATGGATCTACGTCTCCTAAGGTCAAGGGCAAACTAGTGGAACTTGAACCCTGTACCACCAGGCGAGTGAATGGAATGAAATGAAGTTGGAGAAGCAGGTTGAGGCTGAATCATGTGAAGAATGATAAACCACGCTGAAGAGTTTAAAATGTACTCTATGTACAACAGGCAACCGCTGGAAAGTTTGAAGCGGGAAGGAAAACGGGATCCGATTTATTTCACAAGCTTATTTGAACTGCTGAATGAATTGTGAGGGTCTGAACGGAAAGAGGAAGACCACTCATCATCCAGGTGAAATAAGGGTGCCTTAGACTAGGTTAGCAGCAAGAGAGATGGAAAGAAGGGACGGACTTCCCATGAGTTTGGAGGGAGAACTCGCAGGACTCATTGAGCTCTGGGATATGGTTGTTGGGGGAAAGATACAAATCAAAGAAGCAGTACAGTGATAGGTCCCGAAATAAGCACTTGTAGGTAAGACTAGAAATGTATCGGTATTAAAACCACAAGACACTAATGTAACCTCTTGGCAACTTGGTTCACATATAAAATAAGAAAAATACCTACATCATACAATTGTTTTGAGGACTGAAAAGAATGCATATATTCAAAACACCAAGACAGAGCCTGGGACATAAAAAATGCTATTTCAATGTTTATAGTTTTTTTTACCATCATCATTTGTGATTTTAGCTCCTTTCTCTTTCCAAATTGCTTTTTTCTACTTCTGTTTTCAATCATAAGAGTTTATTTCATCACTTTTATTGCTTCTCATAAGATTTTCTTTTTCCTTTTCTCCCTTTACTGTCTAATTTCACCTTTCCATTTTTTTTTAATGTTGGTTTTTGGGGTTTTTGTTTTGTTTTGTTTTGGTTTTTTTTGTTTTGTTTTTTGTCTTTTTAGGGCCCCACCCACTGCAGGTGGAGGTTCCCAGGCTAGGGGTCGAATCAGAGCTATAGCTGCCAACCTATACAACAGCCACAGCAACACGGGATCTAAGCCACGTCTGTGACCTACAGCCCAGCTCATGGCAACGCTGGATCCTTAACCCACTGAACAAGGCCAGGGATCAAACCCGAGTCCCCAGGGATCCTAGTCAGGTTCATTAACCACTGAGCCATGCCGGGAACTCCTAGCTATCTGAATTTCGCTATCGACCATGCGTTTGCCATGGCTCTAACGTATTAATACTAAATATCGGACTTTGCCTACAGTTAAACTAGTACTGTTTGACCAGAAAAAATTCTTCTTCTCATTTACAGGATACTGTTTTGGCTTCTGACCTGACCTCTGGGATAAGAGCTCTTCTCTGGGCTCCAGGGCATCAGGTTTGATTCGAAGTCACACCCCTTGGTCCCTGAGGTGGGAGGGTAAGGGGTGGGGTGTGAGAACGTTTACCGTGGATTATGTCTCCCTTCTGATACAAAGGTCAGAGCCGGCCTAACTCTGCCCACCTCCCCCCAAAAAAGAGCTTGTGTCTTTTATTTATTCATCTTTTGTCTTTTTGCCATTTCTAGGGCCGCTCCTATGGCATATGGAGGTTCCCAGGCTAGGGGTCGAATCAGAGCTGTAGCTGCCAGCCTACACCAGAACCACAGCAACGTGGGATCCGAAGCCACATCTGCGACCTACACCACAGCTCACGGCAATGCTGGATCGTTAACCCACTGAGCAAGGGCAGGGATCGAACCCGAAACCTCAGGTTCCTAGTCAGATTCGTTAACCACTGTGCCACGAAGGGAACTCCCAGAAGAGCTTGTATCTTAAAATCTCCAACACACAGATTGACAGTTTTACGGCACTTTGAAGAGAAGCCCAGTTGTCCATCAGCCCAAGGGATCGGTGTGTCGAACCGCTTCGGGTCTCGGAGAAGGGACGTCCCAACGGCTTCCACGTGCCTGGGGCGCAGGACGGGGTGAGGCCGTCCAGGGACCACGGCTTGCGGAGCCCGGGCGCCAGGCGGATCATCCTCCCCAGGGAACCGGGAGTGGAATCAGAGCTCAGGTGAGTTCCCAGTGGCAGGATGTTTTTCTATGACAGTCCTGGCCCCTGACCAAACTGTGCTCCTGTACGGCAAGAGCAGAAGTGTTCCTTTCCCACGGATTAGGTCGCAACTCTGTCTCAGCGACACCCCTTTAGGAATGAGAGGTTCTACGTTGTTAGATTACTTCCCCTTACCTCAGCACGGGAGACTGTTCTTATTTCCTCCTAGTCTGCTTTTTTCTTTTTTTTTAAATTTATTATTGTTATTTTTTTTCCCCTCACTGTACAGCATGGGGACCCGGTTACACATACACGTATCCATAATTTTTTCTCCCATTGTCGTGCTGCACAGTAAGTATCCAGACACAGTTCTCAGGGCTACCCAGCAGGATCTCACCGTCAGTCCATTCCAAGAGCAATCGTTTGCATCCGTCAACCCCAATGCCTCCCACTCCCTCTCCCTCCACCCCCCCCAAGCAACCACAAGCCTATTCTCCAAGTCCATGATTTTCTTTTCCATGGAAAGGTTCGTTTGTGCTGTATATTAGATACCAGGTATGAGTGACATCTGCTTTTTTCAAAATAGCATGTTTGGTGCCCGGTCATAAACAAAGCTTTGTAAGGAGAGTTTTATATGCCCATGGGACCAATTTT
This sequence comes from Phacochoerus africanus, assembly GCF_016906955.1. NCBI lineage: Eukaryota > Metazoa > Chordata > Mammalia > Artiodactyla > Suidae > Phacochoerus > Phacochoerus africanus. The sequence goes on along the minus strand of NC_062557.1, from coordinate 56,922,062 downwards.
TAGAACGCAAGGAATCCAAAGGCTTCAGAGGCTCAAGCAAAACTTCTCCCAGACCAAAGCGGAGATGAGAGATGCAGACTGGGACTAAGGGCTGTCACCCGAGGTACTCTCGACATGAAAGAAGGTGTCTGTGAAGGCAGAGAGCCCTTCCCCAGCACCGTGGGTCCCGAACACTCTCGCAGGCCATGAGGTGTTTGAGAATGCCTGCAAGTCCTGCCACTTAGCAACCACGGGCACCGTCCCAGTTCACGTCATGTTGCCACAACAAACAAAAGCAATAAACCATCTGTCACTGGGGTGATGACCCACAGCCGGTTTCAGCTGGAGCCCCATCTCGACTCCCATGCACAGATGATACTTGAATCTGGCAAAGTGAAACAAGCAGAAACATATACTTCCTTGCTGTCTTTATCTGGACCTTCGATATTTGAAGAGAGACTCATGGAAGCTCGTAAATGACTCTCTTAGCTCTGCATGCAAGACAAAAACCGCCCACTTGTAAGGTGCGTGGAAAGAGAAAAATACCAAGAGTATGAAAATTTTAAGTGGTTCAAAAGAGGGGTTTCATCAAGGAATTAAACGCTAGCACGACATCACATTCCTTCTGAGGACAAAGCCCTAAGAAGCCACCTCCAAGCAAGACTTCTGGCTCTTTCGAAACTCATATGATGGAACTCACCGGGGCTAGACCTAAGATCCCGGCTTTGGATCCAAGGGGCTCCTCCTTTTACAAATGCCAGCATCATTTAGGTGTGTCTTGGAATTAGAATGTAAGTGGAAATTCTTGTGAGTTTTGGCCAGTTCCAAACCACTGATGGGTGGTGTGAAAACCATCAGAACAGCGTCCTGCTGGGTATACAGAAATGAGGCTGAGATAAGAGTCTCGCTCTGGACGGCCCTCGTGACACCGCAGCACAAGGAGGATGAGAACGGTGGAAACAGCACCGCTTTGAAGGAAGCAGTGATGCCGAGATGCCGCAGAAACTCAGTACAGTCTGTGTAGGCAGGAGAGCGAGTGCCACCTCCCTGCGACAGATTCAAAGGGCGGCCACGTGGAAGGACACCTGTCCTGATTTTGTTTGGCTCAAGGGAAACACTAAGTCGAAGTAATGAGATACGTCAGTCCATGTAAGAAAGGTCTTTTCCATTATAGCTTTTAAAGACAAACTAGTGGTCGGGTTTGTATGTTCTCTGTTACTAGAAGGATCAAGAAGAAACTTGGGGAATCGCTGTTGACACCCTGGAGTTGACTTCACGGCCATGAGAGCTGTTCTATTTCTATGATTGTCCGAGTCTTGATTATAAGCCTTTTAGGGCAAGTGCTATGTATCTGTATCTTCGGACAGCCTTCCCCCATTTAAGCAAATAGCGAAGCGCGTTGACATTTACGGCTAGATTGTTTCTCCTTGAATTCTTTGGGGCATTTAAGTTTTGCCAAGTTCTAAACAATTATTTTCAAAGGAAAAAAAAAAAAGGGAATCTTCTAAAAGAAATATGAGAGGAAGATTATACATCTGTCAATCAAGTCAGCGAAATCTCAACTCATCAGACGGCAACATTATAACCTTAAAAGATAAACATCGGAAAAGAAAAAACCCCCTTTGTTGTATTTTATTATGTACGAGGTGCTCATAAGTCACTGTCTTATAGTTTTACAGTTTCCTTTTATTGAATTCATAATTTAATTTTATAAACAAAGTCACAGGATTTATGCTTATGAAACAAATAACCTTATGAAAGGGCCTGACCAAATGAAGAATATGATTTTGATACTTCTAATATTTTTATAACAAAGTATATCCCTTTGGTTACAGCGATTCACCGTAAGTTCAAATTGCAACCTCCAGTCTAAGAAGTAAAGACTTTGCTGGTTCCCTGAGCTCCGGATTTGTTATCACAGAATTGCTTATGGAGATTAGCCTGATGCAAATGATTATCATTAAAATCATATATATTTATAAGGAAAGCCAAATATTGAAAATTTTATTTTCCTAGGAAAACCCACAAAGAATAACTTACTTCTGTAGCAAGAAAAAAAAAAAAAGCAGACTTGGGAAGAACAACCATTCAAGCGTTCTCATGATGCTTTATTCTCACTCTGTAAAAGAGGAGAAAGTGATACCGCAGAGTCATAATTCAGAACAAATAAGCTGAATTTGCTTTGTTATACAGTTTTAAAAATACTCCCAATACTTTTAAACCTTTGAATTTAATGCCGGCATCAGAAAATCAGGAGAGGTCACATTTTTAAATCTGCATTTTCACTTCACTTGAAAAATCAAAAGCTCCAGCCCCCCTGGGACCCTCTTGCCTTACGGCAACAATGGGCAGCCCGTGAACTGTCCCCTTGCCAAGCTGCCAAACACTCCCTGACCTTGACCGCGTTAGGCCTGGCCTGTCTCCCGCATGCACGCCCGCGCAGCTCTGCCCCTGCAGTCCCTGAATCTCTGACCCTGAGCCCAGCTACGTTCAGGCGTGGGAAGCGTCTAGATCGCCCGTGCTTCCCACTGTCCCGCTAGCCAGCTCTGTGCACACCTTCCTTGTGCGTCTACAGGGGGCTACGCATGCCGGCTGGAATGCGGATGATCTCAAGGCGGTACCCAGAGAGCCCCCGCCGCCCGGCGGGAATGGGGGAGAGCCGGCGCCCCGCATCGGTGCACAACGCACCTGGCGCTCCGCCTGGTGGAAAAGCTTTCCACTGACTCGCGGGATGCGCAGCAAAGCGCTGTCGTCAGGAGCGGGGGGACCGTCCATCCCACCGCTCAACCTTTATACCTGCGGACATCGCCCACCGCGGCGGTGAAGGCGGCTGATATTCTGGTTCTGCAATGGGGGGGGGGGGTCACTATAGGGTCGCCGGTGCCCTAAGCCACATCCAACAAGAAAACACCTGGGGTTCAAAGAACTGGGTTTACGTCTCGTTACACGGGGGAGAGCACGCACCGCAGAAAACCGGAGGTATCTCTGCGAAGGGTGTTAGGAAGGACCCGCTACAGGAATTGAGCCTGGGCTGGGTGATTCGGGGAGGAGTCTGAAGAACCGGGGTTTCCTCTAGCTTGGCTGTCCCCAGAGAATGGGGCAGTTCTACGACGGAAGGGACCTTGTTTTTTATCTGTGCTCCAAATTACGAAGTGGCTTCATTTTGTTTCTTGTGACCCTGGTCTAAAGGAATCTTGCCGGAGGCTGGTGTTCCAGGAAACGCTGTGCTCCCGGAAGGCGAACCGGCCCGGCTGGACTGGGAGCGGCACACCAGCTCGTGATGACACTGGGTCGAGCCGTGAATGTTAGGGTAGTGGTGGATGTCAGCCCACGCCCCGGGTGGCGTGACCCCCAAAGCCCGTGCAGCCTTACTGCAGAGGCGCTTCTCCAAGACATCACCCGTCGGGGAGCAAAGCCAGGCTCTTGCGAAGCGCGGGTCCTTATGTAATCACCCGGCTTGCTGAAATCACAGCGCTGGCTTGGTCCATACCTTACCCAACTGGAATAAGAAAGAAACGTTTATTTAGGATGGACAGAAGACTGAGGCGAGCCATGGATGTGGATGCAGGCCTTTGAAAGAGAGATAAAGGAAAACAACAACAACAGAAAAAACGCATCTCCACCTCACTCTTGTTGTTGTTGTTTTGTTTTGTCTTCAGGGCCACCTGTGTGCGGCACATGGAGGTTCCCAGGCTAGGGGTCAAACTGGAGCTGCAGCTGCTGGCCCGCGCCACGGTCACAGAAACGCAGGATCCGAGCCGGGTCTGCGACCTACACCACAGCTCACAGGCAATGCCGGATCCTTAACCCACTGAGGAAGGCCAGGGATTCAACCCACATCCTCTTGGATACCAGTGGGGTTCATTACCGCTGAGCCACGACGGGAGCTCCCACCTCACCCCCAAGCAATACTTTAAAGTTTCCAAAATGCTATCACGGATGTTAATTGGCTTCATGGTAAAACAAAAAATATTTGCGCACACATTTCTATCAGCTGGCCCTTGGCCGTCTCTCCCACAGCACTCGGTAACAGGTGAGAGGGGCCAGCGCTGACCTCCCTGACCCGACACTGATTTTAGTGGAGGAAGCGGGTGGGCAGGACAAGGGGGTCTCCCAGGATTGCTGGACCCCCTCCCCGCCAAAAAAAGCCTTGCACACTCCATGGCATGACATCGTCAAGAAGCACGGCCTCTGCCTTCGGTCTCCTCCTCTTTTCTCGACACATGACTGGCAATCCGCTCCGGAGTCAGCGTTACGCTCAGAAAGAAACCATTTCCCAGACAGACGAGAGGGGACGCTGGGGCGGGCGTGGGGGTGGGGTGAGGGGCACTTCCATCCACAGACAAACACAAACTCAGACGAGCTGCAGAGGCTGGCCTCCTTGGCCAGCTTCCACAGTCCGTCCTCAGCTCCAGGGCCTCTGCCCACGATTGGCTGTGTCCACGGCAGTCCCTGGTGGGGCCAGGAAATGGGTGGGGAGGAGCTGTAGTATGAGGCCAACCTCCTGCCTACAAAATAGCAGCTAGAAGATGCAAACTATTCCATGTAGAATGGATAAGCAACGAGGTCCTGCTGAACAGCACAGAGAACCAGATCCAGTCTCTTGGGACAGACCGTGATGGGTGATAATATGAGAAAAGGTATGTACAGAGAAGTGCGAAAGAAATATATTAGGTCAACTTGCTGTACAGCAGAAATTAGTGCAGCATTATGAATCAACTATGCCTTAATAAAAAAGAAATCAAAAAATAAAAATAAGGAGATTCCGCTGTGGCACGATGGGATGGGTGGTGTCTCTGATGCACCGGGACACAGGTTCTATCCCTGGCCTGGCACAGTGGGTAAAGAATCCGGCATTGCCTCAGCTGTGGCATAGGTCACAACGGTGGCTTGCATCTGGTCTCTGGCCCAGGAACTCCATGTGCTGCGGGGAGGCCAAAAATGAAAGAAAAAACTAAAAATAAAAAATTTAAAGATGAAGAAATGTTAAAAGTAATCCATAGGAAAAAAAAATATCAACCAGAGTCAGGAGGGACCTCTATTCTTTTTAATTTTTTGAAAAATAGGTTTAAGCAGTAGAAAGTACTAGTTACTCTTGGGTTCCAGCTGGAACATGACAATCCAGAAGCCCACTGAATTCCTCAGTCTAATGAGGACCAGCCCGGCCCACCCCTGAACACCAGGGGACACTGCATGCCACAAGGTGCCTGGGGCTGGCCTCCTCCAGGGGTTCTAACCCCAGGTCTCTTGGAGAAGCAAGAACCTATTTCCTTGCATCTCCAAACTCACTATCAGCTTCTGCAGAAATGGTTCTTCTTTCACTCCTACAACATCCTCCGCCTTCCCAGGGAAATAAATCCCTTTTTGATCTATGGCTCCTGCTGATCCAGAGGCGTTTTCCCATTCCACACTGCGCCAAAATATCCCCAGCTGGCCGACCACTCATCAGCTGATAGTTACCTCCCAATATGGATCATGATCACCATTTAACACGCTTCTTTCTCAAGTTCACATTTCCTTACAAGATTTCCGAACTTGAACTTAAAGCATCTTGTAACGTGAGATTATATTTAATGGGGTTTGCTTCCCCACCCTATGGTTCCTCTTATAATTGAGGGGCATATTCGAATTGAGTGAATATTAAAGATTATCTGGATGTACTACGGAGCCCTGTGGGAGCTGGGAAAGTGGCGGACTGTGTGGGACACCTTGCCTCTTGCTCTTACCCCAACATTTCCATCTTCCGGGATTCTAAGATTTCACCTTTTAGCTCTATACATTTAGAATCTTTATCACATCGAAGGTGGTGCTTGTTGAAAGAAAGTGAATTTAGGAACATCAGAAGAAAAATTCCCATTTAGTATCCATTATACAAAATCATGCAATGTTTATTTCATGGTTTAGCAACTTCTGCTTGCAAAAATGGACCCATGGATCATATTCTTTGAAAGCAGCCTGCATGGAGCACAACGCCCTCAAGCCTTCACTACAATGAGTCAAAGTTCCTGCCAGTGTAACCACGGAAGCTCACAGTTCAGGATGAAATCCCTGCTTGAGATCTTTATTTTCCCCATGACTAGTTTCCACAATGTTCTAGCAGCTTTCTTTTTTCTTTTTTTTTCCCCATAAACACCCTTTCCGGTATTTTCTTTTTCTTTCTTTCTTTCTTTTTTTTTTTTCTTGGCCTTTTTAGGGCTGCATCTATGGCATATGGAAGTTCCCAGACTAGGCGTCAAATCAGAGCTACAGCTGTGGGAACTCCTGGTATTTTCAAATATAACGCCAGGTCTCCCATGGAAGAAGGGTGGGAAAGTGTCAGAGGAAAGATCTGAGATGTGGTGTTAGGCTCTTCCACACAGAGGCTTTGGTGTAAGAATTCTGTCCGATGCCTCCTCCGCATCATGGAAGGGGCTCTGGGCATGTTAAGAGACTTCTCTGGGTCCTAGGAAACAGAGCTGTGAAATGCACGAACACAGGAAGGTGCCTGGCGTGGAGCACAGCCACCTACCCACGTTGGGGGCTCACCTTGATGGGTTCCAGGAGAGAGAAATAAACTACGTTTTCTTTAAAGCCACGGAACATTGTAAATCAACTATAATAAAACATTTTTTTTAATTAAAACAATAACAAAAAATAAAGCCACTGCATTGGGTTGGCTCTAGTTTTTATAAGTCTGTTTTTTTCCTAACAGAGACACCCTCTTAGGTCAACCTTTGTCTACAGTGGGTGGTGGGTGCCCGGTGGAGATTTCTAGTGCTTCCTTAATATTGCTTCCTTTCAAACACCTGCGGGGGTTATAATTCTTCCAGTAAGTCAGATCATGAAACTTTCTGGCCAACCAAACGTGAGCCTATCGCTTTTAAGCTGAGATATCCCTCTGCCAATGTGGGAGCTTCCGTCTCCCTCCGTCCCTCCTCGGGGAACGAAGACGCTGTGTGATTCAGAGCATTCAGCGTCAGGAAGGCTGAGCCTTTGTCAACCCCAGGGACCGTGGGGCAGAACCACCCCGACTCATGACAGATACGCAACACAGTAAGAATTAACCTTCTGTTCCGCAAGCCACTCAAGTTTCGGGGTTGCTGTTGTGGTAGCACATCGCTGACCTATATCGATTAATCCGAATGCTCAAGACTTCAACTATTTAAAGTTAGAAATATCAGGGACCATACTGCATAATCATTTCTATCAGCAAACGCACTAAAAAGTCAACTTTCAGATAAAGATGGCATATGAAACGCATGTATGCATTTCTGCTCCCTCCCCGAAACCTCATTAAAAGGCAAATAAAGAGTGATTTTATGACATATACCCACAAGGATATAGCAGAGGGAGTAACAGCAGCAGAATTTGTGAATCTGCAAAGCAAATGGGTAAGTATTAAGGAACGTATTCTTTAAGAAGCCTGGGGATCAACGCTTGCGACGCCGTGGGTTGATTCGGCATTGCCACGGCTGTGATGCCGGTGGCAGCGGTGGCGCCAGTGCAAGTCCTGGCCCAGGAACTTCCGTGTGCTGTGGGCCCAGCCAAACAAAAAAAAGAAAAGAAAAAGGAAGAAAGAAACCTGAATCTAAGCCAGTGGTAGAGAAAACTGCGATGGATTGATTCTATCACAGCATCTCCAAAAGCCTGAGTGTGTGTAGCAGCTACTCCAGAAGTGGAGGTAAAATCAAAAGGCTTAGTTGGAAGCATTTTAGAAATCGGTTTCTGTTCATTGTCCGGGACAAGGCCCTTCTCTCCTCTGGTGGAAGGAAACCAGAGAGTCTGGGGACGATGGAATATCAAGAAAACGTTTGGGTGATAGAAAGACAGAGGAAGTGAGCAGCTACACAGAAAATTCCGAGATACCCAACCTCTTTCTTATTCATCTTCCTGGAGCTTGAAATTTGGAAGGGCCTTTGCTAAAGGGCTTGGCCAGTTCAAGAGGACAGATATGGGAGGTTTTCGACACCAGGGCATCTAGCTCAGAGCTTCCAATCAACATGTAAGTTTCCCACTCAAATGTGAGCAGACCAAAGGATGAGCAGACATAAAGAAAGCCTGGGATGCAGGTTAAAGACCAGACAAATGACAGGTGAACAAAAGTAACCTGGAAGAACAGAGACCATGCAGAAAAAATAAATAAATCTTTAAAAATTATCATAACATCCTCAGATAGAGAAAGGAATGCATTGCAATCATTTTAAAATACTATAAAAACAAATATTCAGACTCTGGGTCTTTAAAAATAAAATTGTAAAAATCAGTAGAAAAATAGGAAGATAAAGCTGAGAGAGTCTCCCAGAAAAGAGGCGAAAAAGAGTGACAGGAATTGAAAAATAAGAAATTGAGAAAACAATTACTGGACCTAGAGGTCCAGTAATCATATAATGAGCACACAACAAAGGAAGAAAAAATAGAAGGGAGGAAATTATCAACGAAATAATTCAGGAACATTTGGCAGAGCTGAGTTTCCAGATCCAAAAGCTCTATCACCTGATTGCCCAGGAAAGAGAGGGAAAAGAGACCCACGTCATGTCTTTGTGCTGTGCCGTTTCAAAAGATGGGGAACAAAGAAGAAATCCTACAGGCTTCCAGAGAGGGGGAAATACATGAAAAGCAAGTTTTATACAAAAGACCAGGAATGCCAGTGGCTTCAGATTTCTTAATAGTAAATATTGAAAACTAGAAGAAAAATAAACAATATTTTCCCACTCCTTTTTGTATGAAAACCAGGCACCTAGCTCAGCTGTCAGTCGAGTGTCAGGCAAAAATACAAACAGCCTCGAAACTGAAAGTCTCCAAAAATTTAGCTGATACAGCCTTCCAAGGAAAGTCACCGGAGGACATGCAGCAAACTCAGAGAGAAGACATGAGATGGAAGAACCGGGTATCCAGCTCAGGAGAAAGGCGAAGAGACAGCCCCAGGCAGGTGGAGATCAGAGAAGCTAGGATAACCCTTCCAGAGGAATAACCTCTCCACACTGCGGAAAGTCCTGGAGAAATTTCTCCAAAAAGATGAAAGCCTTAGGTTGTCTTGTGTGAACGACGGCATCAAGAAGCGATTCAGATCGTGGCTGGAGGACGCAGATTAACTGGTGATAAATACATGGAAAGCGGAGCAGACAAACGAAGAAAAAGATGAGGACTTGTTCCCGGCAGCGGCAAAGGCTGGGCAGGAAAGGAGCCGTTCTGCGTTTCCTGGGTTCAGCCCTCAGGAGCACTCACGGGGTTACAACGACTTCAGTAACGAAGAGTCGCTGAGGCCCAAACTGCAGTAAAATTATGCTGACAGACTGAAGAGGAGAGAAGGGTTTGTTTCCACGGAGGCAGCTAAGGGGTGAAAGAACAGAGCTAAATCCTCATCTCACTGAGCGTGCAGTCAGCAGATGATACATAAAGCTGAAAAATCGAGAAGGAGCAAGACTCACACCTTCTTCCGAGATATGCGAGGAAACCCCCCAGGGAGCAGCTTGTCTCTGAGGCTCACCACAGAGGGGAGCACTGCGGGGCGGGGGCAGAGAATAGACTAGAAGGGGGCTGATACTACGCCTAACAAATCTTGCACATCTAGTTGGCTCTTCAAATATTGTGCCTATGTATCTAGTGTGATAAAATGGCCAAAACTCCTTAAGCAGAGGATAAGAGCAGAAAATAATAACAAAAGTAGCAAGGAATTAAGCTGAACTACACAGGATTTTATGTTTGTTTGTTTGTTTTGTCTTTTGTCCTTTTAGGGCCCTTTTAGGGGATATGGAGGTTCCCAGGCTAGGGGTTGAATCGGAGCTGTAGCTGCTGGTCTACACCACAGCCACAGCCACGCCAGATCCGAGCCACATCTGCAACCTACACCACAGCTCATGGCAACGCTGGATCCTTAACCCACTGAGCGAGGCCAGGGATCAAACCCAAAACCTCGTGGTCCCTAGTCAGATTCATTTCTGCTGCGCCATGATGGGAACTCCCAAACAGTATTGTTATAAGTAACATGTTCTTTTCTCTTTAAAATTTTCTTTTTATTATTATATTTTCCAAAATTCAGATAAAAAAAGAAGAAATAAAATGTATAAAAATCTTTAATTCTTTCTACACAGCACAGAAACATGCTTAATATTTTAAAATAGAATGAAATGGTGTGGTTTTCCTGGAAAAAGTCCAGAGATATGGCAAATGTATAGAGGAAATCAGAAAGCATCGAGCAGAAGTTCCCCAGAGAAAGGGGAGTTGATGGAAGAAGGCAAAAATCACAACGCTATGAAAGAAAATTAAAAAAAAAAAAAGATAGACCATGCCACCACATGGTAATACTTGATGCCAAGAGTGAAATTGCTGAATTCCAAAACCAGAATATCTCATGTATTTCTAGAGGTGGGAAGAGGATAATCACACAGTAATAGTCATATTTTTCATATCTTTTCCATTATTACATGCGAGAAGAGCCCTCCGTTATTCATGTCTAGCCTCGTCTGCTCTAGTATTCAGCACTTGCCAGTTTTTCCTTCAAGAAAAGTTCTCTAGCTTTTAATTTTTTATATTTCTCCAATTCTTTCTTAGTCTTCATTTGATTCATTTTCAAAAGAATCCTCTCTCTTATCTATCATCCATCTGTTACCTATGTATTCATCTATCCATCTACTCAGTACTCTACCACACCCTTTCGATGATGGCAGGAGAGCTGTCACGTTGTCCTCTGGTGCCTTGGGTAGTCTCTGAGACCACCTGTTCCACTGTCCCTACAGATGCTTCTCTTTAATGCTTTGCTTTTCCTCAATATCTGCTTGTCCGTCTATAATTACAATGGAAGAGCAACAGCGATCACTGGTGGTCACTGCACTGGCTCTCCCCAGCCATGTCAACGGTACCATTTCTACCCCAGGCATCTGCCCTGAAAGGGAGGATGCTTCTGCCCTCTCTGGGTGGATGGGTGGGGATGTTCCCACAGACAGACTTCTTTTCCAGTTGGGCAAGCTGAGAACACATGTGAAGGTTAAGGATTCAGCTCAATAAATCAGGGCAAGCCAAGCAGCGTGTCTTTGGGAGTGGGGAGTTTTAGTGTATTTCACGCATCAACAGAACAGCTTTCCTATTATTTTTTTTCCCTTTCTGGGAGACAGAGCCTTCCCTTTATAAATAAACAGTAAACAGAATGCATCTCAGCCGCTGTGCCCTAGGAGAAAAGGCCACTGCCAGCCCGCTGTGTACCAGAGCTGGGGACCAGTCCAGCTGGGCTGGCAACCCTTCAATTAATTATGCTGCTAATTGCCACACAGGCTGTCCATTCATTCAACATCACTCAACAAATATTTCCAGCCCTTGTAGATGATGATCTTGGAGTTTTTCCAGGGCTCTGTGGGGAAGACTGGTACTCGCTTCTTCAGCGACCCATTCCAGATGTCTGTTTGTTTATGATTTTCTTGGCTCTACTTTCCCTGTCAAACCAGCCTATGTTATAATTTTCCAAAATGCCTTTAAATTTCTGCAGATAAAACCTTCTCTGTTTTCCAGGACTGCTAAGGATTTAATCTCCCTCTTATCCACCTTTAGTCTTTTTCCTGGGGTTCGACGAGAACATGGAGAAAATGCTTAGTCTCCCATCGTGGGAGAGAATTCATGGTCCTAACTTTGACATATTTCTCCACTAGAATTCTCTGAGGACTGGTTAAAAGAGGTGTGTGTTGGTTGCAGCATTTTCTGCAGCCTCGCATTTCTGAGTTCTAGCTCCTCTCACATAAACAACAGCTGGGTATAAAATTCTGGTCCCACAACCTTTCCACCTCAAAATCTGTAACCACGTTACCTCGCAGTTGTGTGACACTTGGAGTCACCGTCTGGTGACAAACTGCTTTTAGATCCCATTTAGGTTGTTCAGCTTCCGTTTAGGTGCTTATTGTGGTTTTTTTCTGCTAAATGGGACGCTTTAAAAAAAATCTCGGAATGTATCTCAATGCGGTTCTCATTTTACTCCATCCCGTCCGGTTTCTCCCATCCCTCTTCAGTGCATAAAATGCCACCCTTGTCCATTTATGAACCTCCTCTTTCCCACATAATTCCTTTTACTTTATCTTAAACCTCTCCCCTTTCTTCCAAGAATTTCTCTTCTGCCCGTGGTAGAAATCTGCCTCTTCAATGACACATGGACCCTTTTCAATCCTCTGTCACCTCACCTTCATGCCAAGGTGGAAACCTAGCTTTCCCCTTAGAACGCCCTTCCCTGCTGCTCTTCCAAGTACCTGGGATGGGAGGGGGAGGCGAGATTTTCTACACGCCATGTAAAGCCTCAGTGTTTCAGCCATATCCTGGCAGCCACCCTCTGCCTAACCTCGTGGTTATGACCCTTCATTGTTGAAAAACAGGTGCAGAGCCCCCCCTAAGATTCCCGTTGCAGGAGTCACCTGCCCCCTTTTAGTGGAGGGTGGTGGGAAGGCTGGGTGTATAAACGATGTGATGGGAGATGATGTGGTTTAAGAGAGAGAGGGACAAGGAGAGAAGGACAGAGTGAACTTCTCTTCTGAACATCAGCCTCTTTTCTGCTCCACGGTCCTAGGCAATGCCATCCTCTCCCATGGCGTCACTTACCATTTACTCACGGAGCCCTCACAAGGCCCCGCCTGCAGCCTAGATCCCTCTCTCCATTTCTGGATCCAGTGACACCTCACTGACAGATCAATTCAGCACGTTCAAAGGGGAACAAACAAAACAATCTTTCTCCTAAGGTTCCCATCGCAGGACACATGCCTATCGTCCTGGTCCTCGATCCCTCCTTCCTGATACCCACCTGCAATTAACTCAAAGTTGACTCGCCTCTTAAAATTTTCTCACCTCTACCCACTTCTCTCCATTCCCGTGGCCACTCCCCTGGTTTAGATTCCCTTTCCTTCCCTGAGTTCCCAGGACAGGCTCCTAATTGGTCTCGCACTATTCTGCTGCCTGTTCTTCGGACCCCTAGAGAACCCTTTGGAAAAAGCACATGGGATCATTACTGAAAGTCCTTATCTTTTTGCTCCACCCTCGGTCCTAGTGTAAAACTTAACGTGAGTCATACAAATGACAAGATCATTTGTACTCTGGCCGCTGTTCTTCCCTCAGCCTCATTAATTCATCTTCTCCTTGATTTTTCCAGCCTTACAGGAATTTCATCTGCATATGCCACTCTCTCCGTTTTGGGACTTTACGCAGGCTGTCACTGCTGCTTGATTACAGCCCTTCCCACCTATGAAGACTTCTTTTTAACTCAGCTAGTTGATGCCTACCCATTCCTCAGGGCTGCTAAAATATCCCTTCTCCTGGAAAGCCACTCCTGATCCCCTTAGGCCAGTGCAAGTTCACCTCTTGTAAGTGTCAGTTCTCAGCACTTCCCATGCTTTACGCCACTGATAATGATTTGCCTAAGTGGAGGCAGCGCTCTTGGAACAGGGACTATGCCCATCCTGTGTAATTTCTTTTATCCTTGCTCAGAGGTAAGATAGGAAGGTGCTCCCTCGTTCCAGCCCATGAGTGGCTTCACTGAATAAATCTTTCCTGGGATTTGCTAAACTTTTGACATAAGACCGTAACCCTCACTCATTTTAGCAACTGTCCCTTCCATCCCTGTCCTGGTGATTTCTTCTCCCTCATCTGCTCTCTTTTCTACTGGGGGGATTTTTAATGCACAACACACGTCTCTTTACTTTTTTTTCTTCCTCTCAGTATGCTTTTCCTCTGAGCTCTGAGAGACTTTCTTGAACCTCCTTTGACTGGAGCACTGAGTGCTCTGTGTCAGCCCATCTTCAGTCCGCTTCTTTCATGAGATTTTAAATTTTAACCAGCTGGCTTTCTGTCTGTTAACAATCGGCCTGACTTCAGATCTGTACCTTTTCACGACTGCCCGCTCCAGCTCCACAGACACCACGGTCTCTCAGCCTTGGTCAGAAGACCGGCTAGAGATTCTCTAACCCTCCAATTCTACCTCGTGTCGGAACTGCATCTCCCGGGCTAGAGTTCTAAGATGGTTTCTCTTCTCCGGCAGAATCCTCTGTGTGTGTGTGTGTGTGTGTGTGTGTGTGTGTTTCCTCTGTTTGCTCACCCTTCAGAGAGGTGAGTGGACCTGAAAGATGTTTAATGTAAACCACTTTATAATACTTTACATCTTTCAGACTTTGAAAAGGAAGAATGCCCAAATCTAGTTTTGCTTTGCTGAAATTGAGGCCTGCTTTTCTGGAAGGATAGGAAACAGCAAGTGGGACCATGGCCTTTGGGCCTCAGGCTGTCCTCCTTTCTGGGTTTGTTGTAGAGCCACAAGTCGGCCGGCTGGGCACCTGCCTTCAGGAGTGGTGCCACCCCTGCTACCATAGGTCAAGAACAATTGCCAAAGCCTGTATGGTTTCAGGTGTTGTGAGCTCTCATCGGAGGCAGGAACAAAGCTCGTCTTTGCCCAGTGCTGACCTGCCAAGTTCATGAGCACACAGAACTCCCGGATGCACGGCTTCCCTTCAGGAGATCCTTCAACATAATCTTCAGCCAGGCTGCAGGCACGGAAGCCCACGGGCCAATCAAGTCTCCTCTCCAGCCCATGCTGTCAAGACGCCTTAGGATGTCTGACGTATTGATGGCAACCACCCGAAATTTCGAAGACGGGTCATGATTTTCTCTATTCCTTCTTGGTCACACACAGGGGAAGGGAGAGACGGCCACTGTTACACAGACGTTCCTCGTGGAATCTGGTGTTCGCGTCACTGTCATCACCTGCGCTGTGTGTTACAGGTCACGGAACCTACCGCTGTAGCTTCCATCCCAAGAAACAAGAAGCCGAGGGAAGGGTCGCAGATACTTTTACACGAGGGCTCCCCCTGCTGGCTCTGCCCAGAACACTGAAGCCCCTCTGGACCAGAAGACTCTCGGCCCGGAGTAACTGATGGGGCTGGAGGAACGCTGAGAAGTTCTCAGCTGGAGCTAGATGCCTCTCTATTAGCAGGTTCATTTTCATTCCTATGAAGCTTTAGCATCTCTGAGAGACTGCCAGCAGGACTCCGAGTACAATATCTGCTCTCTGGGGAAACTCTTCTGGGCCGAGCCCTAGTCAACTTCCAACAGTCCACGGGGAAACAGAGCCCTGAGCCGGGGAGGGCACATGTCCAAAACACCTGCCTCGGAGAGCTGGGAAACCGGGCTTCTGTGAGTTTAGAAGAGGAAACACTTCTTTGGGATTGAAAACACACACGTGTGTGCACAATTTCTAGTTTTAACAAGATAAAGATGGGACAATTTAATACTCGGTGAATTCTTACTAATTCCATCTTTCCCTCGTTATCTATAATGGTTTAAAAACTACGGTCTGATTGGTGTTTCATGATTTGATCACATGTGGCACTAGGAACCTTGAATCCATCAGAAGGGTCTCTGCTGTGCGTGACTCTCCAACGCTTGATGAAAACTATGGGAATAAATTTGTTTTTTTCCTTCCAGCTGGGGGCGCTCTCCACAGGCAGGTGCTTTGCGTTTGGAAGTTTGACCTTTTCTTTCCCCGTGACCTCTGACCGTGATTCAAGCAGTCGTGACAATTAGGTGTGTGTGATGGCATGTGTGTGTGAATCCATATATTTCCGTATCTTTTAAAACAATCATGTCTACGTATGCGTGTGAAAGTGTTTCCATTTCAAATGACTGTCGAAATATGAAAGAAGACGCTTTGGGAATGATCCATGCACTAAAATGATGCCTTGCTTGTGCTAAACGGAGATGGACTCGGCTCCGTAAAATCGCTTTGTGAGAATGACGTGCTGCGTGGTGTCCATTGTGTAAACTGACGCAGTTGCTCTTTTTCAAGCAACAGCTCCCTCGTTCTCTGATTCTCAGGGTACGTGAGACTCATTCTGCAGCCTCTGTCCTCTTCAGGGCTGGCTTATGTGGGTCTGCTTAAGAGCGTGTTGATACATTTCTGCAGGATTTGAAAACATGTGACATCGAGAGAAAAGGGTGTATTGCTTAAAAAAGCACACGTTGTTATCAGTAGGTTATGGTAGAAACCTTGCACGGCAGAGAAGTGACATCCGTCCCTGGTTCTCTCCTCAGAGTCGCAGAGGACAGAGGAGGCTGCAGGACTGCTCACCAAGGCACTGCATTTCCGACGGTTTTCGGAACTTTTGGTAAAAAGAGTCCGAGAAGCCAACAGGGATGTTACCAGCGAGCCTACTATTTTTTCTGCACTTCAGGAAACAGGGCCCTAAACGCAGCCCCGGATCTCCCCTCCCTTGTCCTGGGATCCAGAGGGCCAGTGATTAAAAGTTGGCCCAATGCTGGACTCCACGGCAGTGACGGAGGAAGAACTGAAAGGATGTCCGCTCTGAGGCTTGGATCTGGGAGGAGCCACCTTGTCACCCCCTGGAGCCTGAGAAGAGGCCAACGGGGAGAGCGGAGACAAGCGCAGGAAGCACTGGCGCCGTCTCTGCGGAAAGCCTTCCGCTTCTCGGTTGCAGAGAAAAGACCATCTTTTTCATTTGTTGTAAGTTTTTTACTGGGTTTTCTATCATTTGCCATGGGAAGAGTTCCAACTGATGAAAAAGACGGCTTTGGTGGAATTTTAAAACTAAAGAATCACAACACATCAAGATGAGACTCACACCGGCAACCCCAGCTCCAGGGTGTGAACCCAGGGACCTCCCTCGCCCTTCTTTCCCGCCTCCCTCAAAAGGGGGACCGAACACGTGGGCGGAGATGGGCCTGAGCGCTTCCACGTGGCACCTGCGTAAACAGTACCTTCCAGCTCAGAGCACCTGCTTTGTGGGTCTAGAAGTGCCTCACACTGGTTTGGACTTCTTGCAGAACTAGAAGGACCCGTAGAGAATCATTTAGCCCTGCATCTTGCAAGGTCGGTGGAAGGGAGAAGGACGTCCAAGAATTCCCCTTGGGAAGATGCGAAGGGGGCTGAGGTCTTGGAACACAGACACACACAGAGTTTTCTCTCCAGGCCTCCTGGCCCCTCTTGCCCCTCCACTCCCAGACACGGAGTCCCGGCTGACAGCCAGCAGGAACCACAGACGCGCAGAGGAATTCCTTAATCTTGACCAAGCACCATCTCCTTCTGATGAGAACCCGGGTCCAGAAACCTTGAGGAAATGCCCTCAGTTGCTCGACTCAGCAGGATTAGCACTGCAGAGAGGTCATCTGATTCATATTATTGCATAATTTTTTAAAAATTGTATTAATACTCCATTTCCACAAGTTACACGTGCATAACAGCTAGTCCAGGAGTCTAAAAATAAACCTCCTCTTAAGTCTTCTGCCTCCACAGAATAACTACTGTTAAAACACTGGAGGGCCCATAGTCAGGCTCTTTCACATGCGTATTTAGAAATCTAGTAGAGTATTAAGGAGCTCCTATTGTGGCTCAGCACTAACAAACCTGACTAGTATCCATGAGGATGTGGGTTCGATCCCTGGTCTCACTCAGTGGATTAAGGATCCGGCGTTGCCGTGAGCTGTGGTGTAGGTCAGTGGCTACAGCTCTGATTCAACCCCTAGCCTGGGAACCTCCATATGCTGTTTGCATGGCCCTAAAAAAGCAAAAAGAGAAAAGAAAAGAAAAGAAAGAGAGAGAGAGAAAGAAAGAAAGGAAGAGAGAAAGAAAGAAAGAAAGAAAGAAAGCAAGCAAGCAAGCAAGCAAGCAAGCAAAGCGAAAAGAAAAGAGAGAAAGAAAGAAAAATAAATCTAGAGTATTATTGCGGGGCATTAATACAAAAATAATTAAAGGAAAAAGGAGCCCGAATGCGTTTATTAATCTGATCTTGATAACCATTCCCAATGTATATCAATTTATCACTTGCACTGCACACTTTAAATATATCCGATTATATCTATCAATTATTCCTCAATAAAGTTAAAAAGTAAAAAGAACTTCAAACCTATCAGTCTGCTTTTCCTGTTTAAAACTCCACGTTCTGACTCTTCTTGTCATTACACCATCTGCATTAGGGGCGATTTATTGGTAAAGCACCTCTTTAAGAATTATCTCCGTATTTGTTCTGAGACTAGTTTAGGCTGGTATTTCCCAGCCGTTTTCATCTCTGCCTTCCTTCAGAGATATAAGACATTGAGTTCTTTCTTTCTTTCTTTCTTTTTTATTGTTACTTAAGATTTCAAAATAATTGCTACCCATGAAAACAAATAAGCAATTACAGCGTGAAATACACCGTTCAGACCCGGCTCTTCCCCGGCCCCTGTGGTTTACCAGATGGCTGCCCCGCCGGGTAGTGACACTCTTTTCACCCAGTGGCGAGATGTCCCTGGGGAATATTCTAGTCGATAGCTCGGAGGTGACTAGACATCTATATTCCGCACACAGTGATAATCACGCGGCTGCATTTTTTTAGGATGCAAGCGAACACATAACAGACCTGCTAATAAAATGCACACTGAGACACGCATCCAGAAGGCCAGCATGGGCAATTCTTGAGATCTTAGCCGGAAAATCCTACAAATTTCCTCATGATCACATGGACCACGTGGTCAGGGCGCTGGGATGGGGAGATTTTCTTTGTGTGCCTGTGACTCGTCTGAATCAAGTTCTCCAGTGTGTCGTGTGGGAAAGAGTTGAAGTCACCAGCCACTCTGACTTTTCTTGAATTGCTTGCCCAAAAAATTGTATCCTCCCCCCCCCCACCCAACTCTTTAGAGTTTGGCACAAACTAAGAATGGCAAATACTACAGATGAGGTGATGGACAGGCTGAAAGAGGCTGAGACTCGTATCTGAAGATTATCCACAGAGGCCCTGAAATGAGGCTGGGATGTTTCCGGAAGAATCTCCCAGGAGGTTTCCAGGTTAGCTTATTGGGTCAGGCCGGCTCTCTGTGAGCTTGGCTCTGTCAGGAACGCAGTGAGTTCATTTCTCATCGTTGACAGAACATGGGCAAGAGGGGAAGAAAATATACAACATGCTACTAAGAAAAGCAACGTGATCTAATGTGTTTTAGGTGGAGTCCTTGTTTACTGGGGGAAAATGACTCATAAACTAACCGAGGAAAGGCGGGCATGGTTTTCCCCAGGCTCCGTCTCTATAATTACCCACTAAACAGAACGCCGTTCTCTCTAAGACAGGTCGCCCGGGGGATGGGTTAGTCACAGCCTCTGCAAACACACACACTAAATTCCAGGTGCTTCCCTTGGTCCACCAGACCCTGCCCACGAATTCACACCCCAACACCCAGTGCCTATGACAGTGCCCCCACGCCCCCCGTGAGCTCTGCCAAGGGAGTCCAAGCCTCCCCAGGGCGCCCAGGGCCCTCCTCTCCGCTGGGACCTGGACGTCTCTGCATTAACGACACACTCATTAATTTCATCAAATGAGCTCCTCCTGCTCTGATTGATAGTCCTCCAGAAAATCTGTGATTATAATGCAAATTGCTACAAAGATGCTGCATAAGATGAGCATAACGTAAATGGCAGGTAATTAACGTTTGGTGAACTTTTGAATATGACCCCAAGTCTTGGGACTGGACCAGGTTTCTGACCATGAAGTTTCCAAGCCTAAAAACCAATAATCCTCCCTTTACCTGCAGTAATGCGACGACATAGGACACTGTGAACTGGAGACTGGACTTGCCATCTGCCTCGGCGGGGACTGAATCATGAGCCACGGCAGCTGCTGGTCCTCGACACCCCCCGAAAGGGTTTAAGGTGGAGCTGAGGAGAGAGGCCCCTGTGCTCAGAGCAAACTGGCAGAACAGGTCTTCAGATAGTTGGATATTTTCAGAAGAAGATTTCATGGGCCTAATTCTTGCATCTTCTAGAGGAGCAAGAAAATCTTACCTAGAAAAGGGCTCCAAGCCCTCCCGGCGAAGGCTGCGAAGGCTGCGGCTCGTGAGCAGCACCAACCTTCACAAAACGAGCAGCGACCTTCTGCAAAATGAGCCCCTCGTTGCACGGCCCTCCCCCTTCACTCGCATCCCGTCTACACGGCCTTCCCCCCGCTCTTTGGAGTGGTCTCTCGCAGCTGTCGGAAATGCTGCCTCCTGGCTGCCGGCTTCCTTGTGCCCCAAATAACTTCTCAGCTCTCGTGTTGTGCCTTGTTCTCCAGTCGACAATATTCTGCTTCACTGGACGACTTGAAGTCCCCGCGCAACTTTGCGCCTACAGTGACTCAGGGAGGGACGGCCCTGCCGCTGGAGGAACAGCCGCATGAGGCACTAACGAGGAGGAAGAGGGGCTATGCGGGGACGCTGAGCGGCAGGCTGAGGTCTCTGGCTTTAACAGAAGTCACAAAGGCCTGCAGATGCTCGGAAAGATGGGTGAGGTGAGAAGGGCGAGAACGGAGAAATGGACCTTATGTGTGTGTTGTACCACTTACCTAGAAGCCTAGTCTCGTATTTAATCTTGTCCAATCCCATCCCCACTGGGAAGAAAGAAATGCCCTCGCCCGCTTTACGGATGGGAGGGAACCAAAGCTGACAGGGCGGTGACTTGGCCAAGGTCACTCAACTAGTCAAACGTGAAATAAAGGCAGATATCGTGATTTCAAATGCAGTGTTTATTTCCAGATGTTTCTTTTCTTCTTAGGGCTGGACCTGTGGCATATGTAAGTTCCCAGGCCACGGGGTGACTCAGAGCTGCACCACAGCCACAGCAACGCAGGATCGGAGTCTCCTCTGTGACCTACACCACAGCTCATGGCGATGTGGGCTCCTTAACGCACTGAGAGGGGTGAGGGATTGAACCTGCAACCTCATGGTTACTAGTCAGGTTCGTCTCTGCTGAGCCACAATGGGAACTCCTATTCCCAGATTATTTCAATGATCTCGTGTTAGTGTTACGACCAACTCTCCTAGGCCAGCCAGCCCAGCCCTGTCACACACGCCCACCTAGACCCTGAGATAATACCGACAACAGTTCTTTCCCCACTGCGTGGAAGTGGGTTGATAAATAGCTTCCTATTCTATAAAACTGAGCACAAACTTAGGCCAAGGAATCCCATGAGCTGCATGTACAAGCATCCTACATTGCCCCGTGCCAGCACGATTCCTGCTAGGGTAGGCCCTGGCCCTGGGTCCTAACTGGTTGAGCTTATGTAACGTTACTATATATCCTGGCACTGGCATGGCCCCCTCTATCTGCCCATCTTTTTTTTTTTTTTTGTCTTTTTGCCATTTCTTGGGCTGCTCCCCCGGCATACGGAAGTTCCCAGGCTAGGGGTCTAATCGGAGCTGTAGCCACCGGCCTATGCCAGAGCCACAGCAACGCGGGATCCGAGCCGCGTCTGCGACCTACACCACAGCTCACGGCAACGCCAGATCCTTAACCCACTGAGCAAGGGCAGGGACCGAACCCGCAACCTCATGGTCCCTAGTCGGATTCGTTAACCACTGTGCCACGACGGGAACTCCTATCTGCCCATCTTATTAAATGATACCATGTTATGTTACTTTGATGTTGGCAAAAGTAGGACTAGATATGGGAAAAAAAAATTTAACTACAACCAACTGACCTAATGATTGACGTCACCATCCCTCCAGAGCCTCATAAACTCAGCCATCATTTTTATTTATATAAAATAAAACACACTGTGAACACAAAAATTGTTTCAGGGTCATCTAGTAATCGCGATTCAAAGTGAGAGAGCTCAAGGGATGTCGGTAAAGAAAAACGAGCGGCTTGCTTTGCATGTGTAATGATGAGAGGGGATCTGCGTGGTTTGGTTTTCAAGAACTGCATGATCCTAAGCGGGGCCCTAAAATGCAAATCTAGGATGATGAACAGTAGCTGGCAAACTCACCTGAAAACCCTGGCGTTGCAATTCAACCTAACCGATGATTCAGAGAGCAAGCTCATGTCACCAAGGGTGAAATTAGAGACAACCTCTAAAGGCTGGGAATTTGCAAAGATCTCCCCACTATGATGGATTAAACAACAGGTGGGTGGAGAGAACTCTAAATCAGGGGCACCTCTCATTCTTTACACAAGTTTGAAAGAAGAGCTTTCTATAAGGTACATACAAAGGTAGACAGGAGATTAATAGTTTATGTGAATTTCAGACAAATGTACTTCTGCAGCCTTCTCTCCAGACAGGACACAGCAGCCAGTTTTCTAAGACATCGGACCCCCTGAATTCGTTTGAATTGACGCTCAGGCTCCCACTGCGCTATGAACTGCTTGACAGAGACCAGTCTGTATCTCACGGACGGGTATTTCTTACGGGGGATGCGGGATGGTGATGAAGAGGAAGAAGCGTGTGTGCTTAGCGCTGTACACACAGCATTGCTTTTCAGCCTGGTAGTGACCATGACATTTTTCTCTTTCATAGAAAAATGAAAACTAGACTCAGAAAAACCCAAGAAACTTTTACACAATCACACAACGTGTACGTGTCCGGACACGCAGGATTGCACCCGACTCTGCTTGACTAGAAAACCAAGGTCTTTTCTCTATGTGGCTCGTTCACTCGTCCCACCTCACCTCTCACGGGTAGAAACCCCTCAACCGAGCTCATTAAACCGAGGAAGGATGGACTCTTTTCTAGGGAGAGACCAGCAGCCTTTGGCCTTGGAAGGCACGGCCACCACGGACGACCGCGCTCCATCTCCTGATAGGGACCCTACAGAGAAACAGGAGTGCATCCGTCCTCGGCTTCACAAACGCAGACGCCCGGCTTCAGCACCCTCAGAGCACGGTCACCGCTTTGTTCCCCTGCGTCTGTCTGAATGATTTTCGACCCCTGACAGCGACTCGGTGGGTGTTACTCCTCCTCCCTGAACCTCTCAAGAAGGCACAGATCCGGGCTAATCTGTGCCCAGTGAGATGCTGGCTGGAGATAGATGGACCTTTGTTTCGGTCATACCCACGGCATGCAGACGTGTGCCCGGGCCAGGGATCAAACCCACACCCCAGCAGTGATAATGCTGGATCCTCAACCCCCTGAGCCGCCAGGGAACTCCAAGATAGATGTACCTTGAGGGAGATTCAGCAGCCTTGAACGACGCCAAGGCTTTGGGTGCCTGGCTGAGCTGCAAAGTCCCATTTTCCTGCACATGGAAGACGGTGGTTCTACAGACCCGCTCCCAGGTGTAGAGCAGCCTGTTCTCCCATCACACGGTCAGCGTCTTCAACGAGCACCACGCTCTCACGTGAAGCGCGTGCAGGACACCGGCGTCTAACCAAACAGGAAATCTGAGTTACTCCGTGCCAGCGACTCACACTGTAAACAGGGATCTGAACACCAACAGCAACCAGCCTGGAAACTCACATGGAAACTCTGCTTGCTTTGTTCACCTTTGCCAAGTGAACCAACTGCCATCGAAGGAGGAATCCCTTTATTTTTCACAAAAGACCAAGAACACGCTATGTGTTGATGGATTACTTCCTCGGCCATGCCCCGTTGGGACGGGGTGAGAAGAAGTCAGGACACACAGCTACCCCTGGCTTTCGACGGGAGTGTGCAGCATGGGAGGGAGGCTGTGTGCTCTGAAGTTTCTGTTCTTCCTACACGCGGAATCGGCTTGGGCTAAATGAACACAGATGACAACGTGGGATCAATGGGGATTTTTTTTCCCAAGTCCGTCAAAGCTGCGGGATCTTTCATATCATCACCATTTTATTATTCCTGCATCGAATCGTTCCACGAGGACCTTATTCATATCCTACCTTTTTTTTTTTTTTTTTTTCCTGTCCCAGGTCAAAGACAAAAGCTCTCTTGGGCTGTGAAGACACTGCTGCTTTCTTCCCAGTCTGCTCTCTCCCGCAGTCATCAACGTTTACGGCCGCAGATACAGTAAAAATAGCAAAAGTCAATATTTGTGCTCTGTATCTGTCAGATAATAAAGCTGGCAAGAGGCAGGGCCACATGACATCTGCAGGCAACACCCAGGGGCCAATCCCCCCCCCCATCCTCCCAGACCGTTTGTCTAGAGATGGCGTCATATTTGTACAGCTGAGATGCCCAGATCCCCCATGTGTGTCCTCAGGGAAGCTCAAGAGTTTTGTTTGATTTTTGATCCTGTTGATTCTGGCCTTTGGACTGGGAAAGATGTTTTAAAAAAAAAAAGAAGAAGGAGTGAAAAAAGAAACGTGCAAGTAAGGAAATGAAACAAGACAGAATAAGTCCTCAGAAAATGGATCTAACAGTCCACGTGGAACTATTGTTTTTACACCTTGCCTACCTCTACAAAGAGCCGTAAGAGACAAAGAACTGATGAAAATGAAAAGGAAAGACTCAAAAACAGGCTGGGGAATGAAGCATTCCCTTTGAAGCGCTGGACTTTAGACGAAGACCAGTTTTAGCTCTGGGATCTTGGGCGGGTTTCTTAATGTAAATGAGCCTCGGGTGTCTCACCTATAAGACAGCGTATTAACAGAACACGATTTCTGCAGTTGTTGAAAAGATGAAGTGAGATAAGGTGAGGAAAGGATTTGGTACAACAGGTAGTAACCACGCCAGTGGCTCACTGTCAAAGGAAAGGGATGTTTAAGTGAACGGGCTTTGCTCTCCTCCAACTGCTCAGCCCCCTTAAATGACCAACACAAGTCTCCAAAGAGAAAAAAGCCAGCATGGAAAGCCAAACCTGAGGTTTTATAACTCATTTTTACGCTGCATTTCTTCATTACTATTATCACTCACCTTCCACGGCTTAAGCCTTAGGCATTTCCATCGTGCTCCACATTTCCAAGACAGAATCCTCCTCCTACGTCTGGGGACACCGCGGTTATTTGTCTTCGCAATTTGACCCACTCAGGAATCCTACAGCATTTCACAGCCTCTGTGCACCATCCCTCCCATACAGGCTGTGACCCTTCTTCCCTTTCCTGCAGTGGACTGCATCCAACAAGCTCGTCTGTCTCTAAGTGACACATTTTGCTATATGTGAAGTGATTTTAGGTGAATGAACTTCCCTATCTCTAAAAGTCATTCGATTTAATATGTATGAAGAGAAAATACAGCGGCAAACCAAACCCATCATTCCCTAGATATTATCCTTTAAGTTGAAGGTAAAGCCATGTAAAGTTTTAAAGTGGACAATATATAAAAGATTCTCTAAAACACTGATGAGGCTGTGGGTGCTTGCTCTGGTTCCCAGTCCTTGCAGTTCAGTGGGATCTTGTGTTCCTGCTGAGCAGAAGCCGTGAGGAGCCTGCATGCACCTCTCCAGTTGTCTGACAGCCACAGTGACTGACAAGGTCATGTGGTCCAGTAGAAGCAGGTGTAATTTGCTGAGCCGCCATCAGCCTGGGTCCCTGAGTGACTGTGTGGAGCAAAACACCTATGGACCCATGACCAATGTGTAGGACGAGCATGTAAAAACTTTTGTTTTTCTCAAAAAAAAAAAAAAACAAAACAACCCACTCGTCTTTTGTCTTGTTTTGTTTTAAACAAAGTTTGGAGGATTGTTAGTGACTTCAGCATGGTGGTATGTGAGATACCACAAAGGCAATCACAACAGTGACACTGGATTATACTGTCCCCTCTATGACACGGTGTCACGTCTTTGTCACCGTCAACTCTTCTCTGACATATGCTAATTTGTCAATGGCTTTCTTAAAGTATTTTATTTGGAGATAAATACCATCCACCAGATGTGACTGGAATAAAATGGAGTTTCCCTCCGTCCATATTAATTCAACCGAAGATACACAAACCTTCCTTTACTCCCTCCATCCAGTTGTTGGATCATATTAAATACACGCTATTCAAAACGCTTGTCTTATGAATTTCTCTGAATGCTTTCCTTACGTGGATTATTTATTATAAATGAACAATTTTTACCTTTTTACTTTGTTCCTATAAGATCATGCTCTTTTAAAATCTTGATTCTTTCATACAACATAAAACCACCTGTCGTAAGGTTTGTGTTTTCCACATATTGGACAAATATGCTTTCTGGGTCTTTGTGTAAAGCAGTGCTTCTCCGCAGTATCTACCAAAGAATCCCTAATCACGAGGAGCCAAAAACGACCTCCCAGGGGTGGAGCAGGAAGCTAGATGCACTGGAACCAAACGTGACATCTTTCTGTTTGTATATTTTGTACTTCATGTGATCTTTTTTTATTTAATCGAAAGTATACCAATGCCTATCGTGGCACCATTTCCCCAAAAACCTCTGAGTAAAAATGATACCGTCAGAGAAATTACAGTGCTTTAACTTGTGTCTGATGTGAAACGGGCCTCAAATGCTTTTTTTTTTTTTTTTTTAAAGAAAAGGAATGAAAGAAAGAAAAAACTAGTTGGTGGGGGTGGGGGAGGAAGGAAGGATGGAAAGGAGGGAGGGAGGGAAGGAGAAGGGAAGGGAAGGGAGGGGAGGGAGACCGAGAGAAAGACGCTATGAATCGTGTCCTTGGCGGATCGCACGCCAGCCACCTCCACGAGTGGGACCCCTTCTTTGGTGACAGACAGTCTTCTGCTTCGGACATATATGCATTCAATTTTCATTTACTCTTTTCCAGTATCTTATTCTGGGTCACTTTCTTCCCATGATTGAATGCTTCCCCTTTCGCTTCTGTTTTTATACCCGTTTCTTTCCACTTGCTTAGGTCTATAGAAACTATTACCGTCCAGGTTCGTTTTCTTAACAACCAAGGGTCCGCCCTAATTCTCGGCCCGGGTCTCTGCCAGTCATAGAAACGGCGCGATGGGCGAGGCAGATCCGGCCGCCTGTCCTCGCACACCGGACAACGCGAGCCGGGGACGAGGGCCCCGGGCGTCTCCGACCCCCTTCTCGCTGCGTCCTCCTCGGAGTTGCCGGCGCGGGTGCAGCACACCCTGGGGGGGTGAGGAGCCTCTGGCCCCTCCTGAGCTCTCCCCCCCCGTTCAATGCCCCGGCTGCAGAGCAGCGAGGACCCGGCCTCGGCAGGCCCGTCCGGGTCTCACTCGCGGCGCCGTCCGGCGGGCGGCGGGCGGGCGCGGGCGAGGGCGGGCGGAGAAAGGGCGGCGGCCGGGGGCCTGCGGCAGCCCCGCTCCCTGCTCCGCGGAAGCACGCGGTGTGAAGCGGCGCCCACGAGCAGCTGCCGGCGGCGGCCTCGGGAAAGGAAGGCCCGCTCACGCCCTTGCCCTCAACTCCTCCAGGGGACGGCGGCCTCGAGGGACGCGCCCTGTTGTCATAACCACGTTTAGGGTTTGTATTGCACGCGCTCGCTGTAGCAGGATGTGAACGGGGAACACAGAAAAAGAAAAGAAGATTCCAATAAACTCGGGTATCTGCTGCCCAGGGCGACCGCTCTCTGATGTAGAGCCGTCTACCTTAAAAGCTGTAAAATTCCAAAAAGGTAGTGTATTTGCCACTCCACAGCTCAGGCTTTACACCGTAATTCCATACTCTCTTTTTCCTCCTATCATCTACGGCTACTTCCCATGATAGGCAGCGGTGTTCTAAAACACAGTAGGACCTAATGATCAAGGGTCCCGGCATATCTTCGTTTTATTTCGGAATACCTTAACATTGAGCACGGAAACAACTCTCAGTCTTTTTACTGGTATGAATATTGCTCTGACGCATTTTCTTATTGTAATATCGTAACAGAAATCTGTATATATTTCCTTGGGATAGGTTCCTATCAGTAACATTACCGAATAAATGTCTAAGGCTGTGTGTATACCTTTTAAAGACTTTTAGAACCTATAACACAACCAAATTATTCTCCAAAACGCTTATACCAATTTATATTTCTAGCCTCACTGTATGAGACTGCTCAGTTAGCAAGGAGTATTGCTATGAAAATCTTTTCTCGGATTCACAGATATAGAAAATAAACTTGTGGTTACCAAAAGCGGGGGGGGGGGGACGAGGTAGAAATACGGGGTTAAGAGATTCAAACTACTATACATAAAATAGATAAGCAACAAGGAGTTACTGTACAGCACAGGGAATTAGACTTAATATCTTAAAATAATCTATAAAAGAATGCGTTTTTTAAAAACCCTAAATAATTATGAGGTACACCTGAAACTAACAGCATATGGTCTCTGTAGGGGACAGCCAGTGACAAGCAGCTATTCCCACTCCCAAGCCCTCTTCTAGGGGTATGGGAGGCAGGATCAGAGCAACATAGGAACGCGGCCTCTATTTGTACGAAGACCACAGAGCAACGTAAGGTCCAGGATGTCGTTACATACAGTAGAGACATCTGCTCTCAGTGGCGTCTCCCAGCTCAAGGTAATTCCAACAGAGAGCAAAGAGCCAGACGTTTATGGAGGCCACCAGGGAAAGAGACAGTCCGATTTACCCGGTAAATTCATCATCCTTCCTGGCGGCCTGCGAAGGTGATGGGCATGTCCAAGGCAAAGCCTTCTCAGGACCAGGAGAGGGGACTCCTCGGCTACTCGTCTGTAGCTCCACGGGTCGGGTCATAAGCTCCCGGGGAAGCCGTCTCCAAGCCACACGCCAATGCGACAGGAGGAGACGAACACCCTCCTTGTGCAGGGAGTAGATTAGTCAGCGGGGGCTGCTGTAATAAAACAGACCCACTGGGTGGATCAAACCACAGAAATCTCTCTTCTCCCAGTTCTGGGAACTGGGATGCCAAGAGCTGGGTACCAGCACGGTGCGACGCTGGCGAGGGCTCTGCCTGGCTTGCAGTGGCTTCCTGAGCTGGGATGGTGGAAGGAACGAGGAGTGATGGAGGAGGCATAGCTTTCTTCATGGAGGCGATGGAAATGCTGTAATGTTCAAAGGTTGGGTTATGGCGAGAATCGCGTAACCCTCTAAACGACGCCAGACCCCAAAAGCCACCGGATTGTCTGAGACGGGTGGACCTCATAATACGCACATTATAACGCACGTGGAGTCACTCCCGAATGACCATTCAATTAATTATCTATAGTAGCTCTTAAAATGTTTACCATGACTTAGAATGACTGCACGTGAGTCTTCCTATAGGCGTTAGGCACTCCCTTTTGGCAAGGAACAGATCAACGTTTTGAAAAGTGACACACTGAAACAAAAGAGGAGGAGATCGCTGCGTGTAAAATCGTTACATGCAGCGAAACATATGAACCTAAGTTTAAAGTTTGGTGAAGCCAAGTTCTGATATGGTAGAATTCTATCTTCAGAGTTCTTAGTGAAAGATTCCTAAGAGCTATGGACGTAGAATTGGTACAAAAATATGGAAGAGAAATTGGAGGTGCCGATCTGGGTCCATCACCTGCAAACTATCTATCAAAAACAGAAAGTAAATATATTTTTTAAATTTACCTTGATAATAATAACTTCTCTCAAAAACATTAAAATAGGCTTCAAAGCTTACTGCACAGCTATCGTAATCAATACTGTGTGGTACTGGCATTAATGTGTGACCTAGACAGAGATCAGTGGAATAGAATTGAGCGTCCACAGAGAAACTCATGCATTTATGGTCAACCGGTTTTAACAATGGCCTTAAGCTAATTCAATGAGGAAAGAATATTCTTTACAACAAGTGGTACTGGTTTAGCCACATGCGAAAGTAAGAAGCCGGACCCCTACTTCATGCCATATGCAAAGACTAACTGAAAAGAGATCAAAGATCGACAGCTGTAACACCCTTATAAGAAAACATAGATGAAAATCTTGAATTAAGCATCATTTTCGTAGGTGTTGTTGTCAAACCCACCTTCCACATGGCGAGGCCAAGCAAACCAAAACCTCAGAGCTCGGAGCAGAGAAAGGTTTACTAGTCAAGGAAGGGCCCAATCCGGAAGGTGGAAGACCTTGACTCATCTCAAACCCATCTTCCTTTCTTTTTATAGGAGCACAGGTGAAAATTTTACCAATTTTGTAAAATACGCCCCGGGGCGTACAAGACGGAACAGAGCTCTAATCACCCACACTCAGTTATTGCCAACCGGAGACTGGCACTCGCCATCTGCCTCTACAAGGACTAAATCACGAGCTGTGGCAGCTGCTGACCCTCAAGACCCCTGAAAGGATCTCAGAGTGGAGATCAGGAGTGAGGCCCCCTCTGTGCTCTGAGAAAACTGGCAGAACAGGTCCTCAGGTAGTTAGACGTTTCCAGGAGAAGATTTCATGAGCCCAATTCTTGCATCTCATCATACCTAGAAAAACACTAAAATCCTTCACCGTGACATCTGCTTCTCATGACAAGCAGCGACCTTCTGCAGAATGTGTGTTTGATTGCATGGATGTCTCCCTTCACCCACATCATGTGTGTACTGACAATCCCCCCTCTCTCTCTGGAGCGGTTTCTCCGAGCTCTCCGAAATGCCCCCTCCCGGGCTATGGTCCTTATTCTGCCCCCAGTAAAACTTAACTCACGGAGACTCTCACATTGTGCATTTTTTTCACATCATCCATGGCTCACGTTGTCAAACGTCAAACAAACAAACCAATGCAATGCAAGACCAGTTCTCAAGGTCACAGTCCCCTAGTGCCCGCCAAGAAAATTTCCAACCAGTGTTCCATCAGAGACGAGGCCAAAGGATCAAGCTTGAGTCCAAAAGGGGAAAACCGCAGCCAAGTCTCTGCCATGGGCAGAGCCAGTGCACCTGGGAAGGACACCTTTGTTACTGGCCAAAGACGGCTCAGCCAGCCAGTGCGGGTGCCCTGTTTCCTTAACCGCAAACATCGACAGGGCCGTGGGCCAACACCAGGTCTTTGGAGCGTGAGCAGCCCGTGCCCCTTCCTTAGCACCTACAGCAAACAACACACTTCCCTTCCCCATGACCCAGCGTCAGCAGACTGGCTTCCCTGCATGACGGTGGTGAGCACACCCAAGTTTGACTCAGAAACAACATGACATCAAAAGCATCGCATCGAAAGCACAAGCAACCGAAGAACAACATTGGAAAAAAGACAACGTGAACCTCATGAAGACCCGATTGTCATATACCAATTATTTTTAAGTGGAAACGTTTGAGCTAAAGAAGACGAAGAAAGAAATTTTATCTGAACTTCCCTTACCTGACGACGGCGGAACCTCCAGAAAATGCAGCTGCCACTCACCCCACTCTCAAGGCATTTCCCGTGAATCCAGCTGAGACGGAGACAGGCTACTCCATTCCGTTAGCATCAAAAAGCCCAAAGGGACTCTTCAAACCTTCCCAGTAAAGTCCTAAAAGCACAAAGAAAAACAAAAATACTTTTGTTAAGTTTTGCCTATAACACTTTTATTTCTGGCTAGTCAGGGAGTTACTTTCCATTGTGGGCATAAATAAACCCTGATTTTCCTCCTGCTAATCTGCCTATTGTTAGTTAATTTGCATACCCCCAGGACAGGGCCCAAGTTTTCCTCCCAACAACCTCATCCAAAATAAAAGCGTTCATCCAACCATCTTACTCCTGGGCATATATCTGGACAAAACTTTCATTCAAAAAAATACATGTGCTCCTATGTTCATTACAGCACTATTCACAGTAGCCAAGACATGGAGACAACCTAAGTGTCCATCAACAGATGAATGGATGAAGAAGATGCGGTACATATACACAATGGAATACTACTCAGCCATAAAAAAGAACAAAATAATACCATTCACAGCAGCATGGATGGAACTAGAGATTCTCATACTGAATAAAGTTAGAAAGACAATAAATAACATATGCTATCACCTATATGTGGAATCTAAAAAAATAGCACAAATAGCACAATAGTTTCTATCTGCAAAACAGAAGAGGCTCACAGACATAGAGAACAGATTTGTAGTTGCCAAGGGAGGGAGTGGGATGGACGGGGAGTCTGGGGTTGGTAGATGCAAATGATTGCATTTAGAATGGATAAGCAAGGAGGTCCTGCTGTACAGCACAGGGAACTCTATCCAATCGCTTGTGACAGAACATGATGGAAGATAAGATGAGAAAAGGAATGTGTATGTGTGTGTGTGTGTATATATATATAACTGGGTCACTATGCTGTACAGCAGAAACTGACAGAACACTGTAAATCAACTATAATTTAAATTTTTTTAAATAAATAAAATGTTCATGCTTCAAAAGACACTATCAAGAAAGTAAAAAGACAACCCAACTAACAGGACAAAATATCTTCCAATCATGTATCGAATAAAAATACGAAGAGCTTGAATTAAAGTACTTGAATCGATATTTCTCCAAAGAAGAGAAGCAAATGTTCAGCAAGCCGCGTGAAAAGACACCTAACGTGCGCTGTCACTAGGAAAACGCAGATCAAAGCTACAATGAGGAAAACAGTGCTGCTGGGGAGGAAACTTATTTCCTCTCCCTTTTCGGGCTGGTCCTTGGGGTCCTGCAAATTAAACTGACAAAAGATAGGTTAGCAAGAGAAAGGACATTTTGATTCACATAGGTATAATACAGGAGTTCCCAGAAAAATGGGACTCAAAGGGGCAGTCAGAACTGGGGGCCTGTGCACCGTCCCAACAAGTTAGGAAGAGGGTGAGAAGGGCCTTTGGGGAGGAAAGAAGTGACTTTTTGGAAAACTAAATGAGCCCTTAGGAGAATAGGTGGGAAATATGTTCGTTTTGTGACAATGTCTGCTTGGGTGTGATACTGATTCTTTTCTCAGAGAAGAGAAAATTACACTTGCTCCCAAAAAAGGGGATTTATGACAATTGAGTTCTTTGCAGGGGGAGGGGGGTCTCTCTGCTTTTAGGCCGATAAGGAATTTCAAAACTCCAACGCCTTTAGTTCGAAATAATTTTTATGCCACGGTGGCTTATTCTGGATCCCTTCAATGCAAATGACTCAAGAGTCACACAGCTAGTCAGCAAGCAAACAAAGAGCTGGAATCCACGCCTTCTGGCTGTAGTCACAAACTGAATTGTCTGCCCGATAAGCTAAAATAATCACCTTTTCTTATTTTTAAAGCCATTTAACAATTTCCCCCAAAGACATACAAACCCTGGTTTTGCATTTTATAGGGGAAACAAATTGCACGAATGTGAATGTTAACAGCTCTTTGAGTCTTGAAATTGTTTCTGAATGTCAAAAATTTTACTCTGTGTAACCTGCCAGGCATTTATCTTATTATAGCCACCTTCTGCTTTCTGCTTTTCTTTTTTTTTTTTCTTTTGGAAAAATATTTGAAGAACCCAAAAGAGAGAGAAGTATGTGCCCTTCCCTGCACTGCAGACTAGCTCTTATGGTTGGATTGACAACCCCAGCTGTTGATAGGCTGCAGGGAGACGGGACAGAGAGAATGCAATTCATCAGGACCCTGGGCAAATGGGCATGTCTTAATGTTACCATTTTCCTTATGGCCATAATAACCCCTGCATAGCACACCTGGAATAACTTAACTAAGTCTGACCCATCAGTTGAGAAATTATCTGGAAAGTATGCACTCTGTCTTTTTCTGCCAGGAGCTGGTGGATTCAGCAGGGAGAGAGCCAGAGCCAGCTCTTCAGGGCTGGTGATGGGCTGACATATGTCTGAACGGGATTCACCTTCATCCAAACCATGCCCGTAACTGTCGCTGACCACGGGAGCCCACCTCCTGATTCTTCTTGCGGCAGACACGAAGGTCACACTTGGGCTGCAAAGAGGTCTGTGTCATTGTTTGCAATTGTGTTCATTGCTATCATGTAAAACGCATGAGTTCACAGGCAAAAGCTCCGCCACTGGCTTCTCTGGAAGGACTGGTGTGCTTGGTCCTTTCTCATGGGACAGTACTTGGCTGCAGTTGGGTGGCAGCACTCACATGTAGGTGGAGGCACGCCCTGCAGCTTGCTGTGGTCGCCACCACAGCCCGCCCTTCTGTTTCGTTCACGTACACTGTCTGCTTGGGCCCCGAGGTACGGGAGAAAGTGAAGAGCGGCTTGGGGGATCTCTCTCGTCCCCAAGGTTACCCACGAGGTCCGTCCTGTGACCAACCACTGTCTCTGACACGGTTGGGATGACCCGCTGTTAATCCAGATGTGGGATTGTTCCTAGTTTCATTTCGGTCTCTCTGTCTCCCTCTCTCTCTCTATGTATATAAAACACACATGTCATACATACACATTATACATTTATATGCGTGTGTGTGTATATATATACATTTTTTTTAACTTCTTTCTTCTTTTTGACGCCGTGAGAAATATCCAACTTCTGGTTTAGGAAGCCCACATCTGAAAGGGATGTTTGAAGCAATAATCCGTCATAAACGGATTCTTTATCTCAGTCTCACAAATGGCGAGTGTTTCTGGCTGTCTCCAGCCATGTGTTAATGGTTTCTCTGAGGTCACCTGTACAGATAGATCTTTTGAATTTCCCTTGGAACACATGTGGTTTTAAGCTAGATGTTAATTGGAAACATTTATAGTGTCAAACATTTGATTAATGCTCTGGGTTTTAATTGAAAGGAATAAGCGTTTCTTAAATCAACTCTTCATGGGAATTTTTTTTTTTAAAGATTCCTAGAGTAGATTAAACATTCATTTGAAAACTGAGTAATATCACAAAGAAATCTTCATCATTTAGTAATGATTTGCCACCGTCCTCTTGAAATTAGTATTTTGGGGACAGTGACCATTCCACTGATAATTCGACAAACACAATCCAATGCCAATAAATGCAATACTGCTTTTGGCTGATGGCCAGTAAGAATTCAGAACCATGCTCAAGGTGAGTTCACCCTCCTGCTGAGTCTCTGGAATAATACAGAATGTTCCACGTGTTTCTTCCCTTGGATACAAGGGCTAAGAAAGGGAAACCCACAGTCTCCACGGTGAGAGCTGCTCTGTGCGGCCGGGACCCTCTGGACCGAAAGACTCAGGATGTGGTTTGGGGACTAAGCATCGGGTAATACTCTCCAGGTGTGAGAAGTCCAAAGTGGGACTCCGTTGACTTCAGAAGAAGGTACATTTTGACTTTAATTTTTGTTCGTAAAGAGCCCCAGTGGGGTCTCCAGATGGTGCCCTGTAGACATAATTAAGCATTGCAATAAATCACATGCGAGTGACACGGCAATTATCCTGGGCCCCCACCCCTGCCTTGTCAGGTGCTGGGAGAGGCGCCCGGGCTCTTTCAGGTGTGCTCGGGCGGTGATGTGCCATCAGCCAGCTCGGATAATGGGTGCAAGATGTCACCTGCTGTTGGGAGGTTGGCCCTCACTGCTGCCCTGCACCTTGTGGAGTCAGAGACTGTAACGAGGGGAAAAAAAGGGCAACGAGGCCATGGCCACATAATTGCCACGGTTTGAAATGGGAAAAATCAAATATGCCCGTTAGGTCATTGATTTTCACAGCACCGACCACCTGCTTTCCATGTTTTCCTGCCCAACACACGGCCCGAGTGATCACTTCGGAAACACACACCCCTCGTCTCTTTGCTCACTCAGTGTGGATGTATCTCAGTGTCCTTTGAACCTGCGTAGCATCTAGACTCTTCAAAACTGCCCAGGATGTGTCCATAGTCACATCCAGAGACATGTGGGCAATCTTGGGAAATTTTGGCCTAAGGACATAAAGTCTTATTCTTTTTTTTTTTGTCTTTTTGCCTTTTCTAGGGCTGCTCCCACGGCATACAGAGGTTTCCAGGCGGGGGGTCCAATCAGAGCTGTAGCCGCCAGCCTACACCACAGCCACAGCCACGCCAGATCCACGTTGCATCTGCGACCTACACCACAGCTCACAGCAACACCGGATCCTTAATCCACTGTGGATCAAACCCACAACCTCATGGTTCCTAGTCGGATTCGCTAACCACTGAGCCACGACGGAAACTCCCATAAAATCTTATTCTGCAAAAGTATCTTACCATGCAGAGTAAACAGTGCAGGAGAGAAGTAACTTTCACTGTCAAAACGGGTACCAATTTTTCTCATATTTCTGTGACACCGACAGCACCCAGTGTTAAAAGTCTCTTTAGTTTGAGAACTGCCCTTGTATTAAACGCTCACTGGGCAGCACATAGCAGAACAGGCCCTGGGCCTCTAAGGCTCTTTAAGGACGTCCCTGGCCTCCACGAAAAGGAAGAGGGACGAGAGCAGACCTTCTGTGTCCTGACCAAGTCTGTGTCTGGTTCTGCGTCTGGCTCACGTGAGTGGGACTGCACAGGGGCGCCCTCTGCTGTGGGAGGTTGAAACAGAACCACAGGGTTCTCTGAGCCTCAGGAAGGACCGTTTTCAGTGATAGGGTCTTCTCCCTCCAGCGCTAAGTAGGACCTTATATGAATTTCCTGTGGCTGCTATAACCAGTAACCACAAGCTGGGTGGCTTAAAACCACAGAAACAGACTATTGTACAGTTCTGCAGGTCCCAAGACTGAAATCAGTTTCCCCGACTGAATTCAAGTCAAGATGTGAACAAGACTGCTTCCTCCTGGAGGCTTTTTTCTCTTTTAGGGCCACACATGAGGCCTATCGAGGTTCCCAGGCTAAGAGTCCGATCGGAGCTGGAGCTGCCGGCCTACACCACAGCCCCGACAACTCGGGATGCGAACGGCTCCTGCGACCTACACCACAGCTCGAGCAACAGCCGGATCCTTAACACACTGAGCAAGGTCAGGGATGGAACCGCCTCCTCATGGATCCTAGTTGGGTTCGTTGCCGCTGAGCCACGATGGGAGCTTCCCCTCCTGGAGGCTTTGAGAGGGACTCTGTCCCCTTGGCTTTTTCAGCTTCTGGAAGCTGCCCACATCCCTTCTCCACCCGGCTCAATCTTCTGCTTCCCTTCTTTTTTTTTTTTTTTTTTGGTCTTTTTCCAGGGCCGCACCCAAGGCATATGGAGGTTCCCAGGCTGAGAGTCTAATCAGAGCTGTAGCCACCGGCCTACGCCAGAGCCACAGCAACGCAGGATCCGAGCCGCATCTGCAACCTACCCTCACAGCAACACCGGATCCCAAACCCACTGAGTGAGGCCAGGGATGGAAGCCGCAAGCTCATGGTTCCTAGTCGGATTCGTTAACCACTGCACCACGACGGGAACCCCCAGCTTCCCTTCTGATTGCCTTTTTCTGCCTTGAAAGGACCCCCCTGATTCCATTGGGCTCACAAGAATAAAACACCCAAGACCCTTAAGTCAATGCCGACTTTCGAAATCCCTTTTGCCGCAGAAGGTAACGTTCACAGCTTCCAGGGGCCAGGAGGTCAGCATCTTAGGCGCCGCGGTTCCCGCCACCACAGGGCTTGAGGACCCAAGTCTCCTCCTTTAGTCCTGACCCCTCACTTCTGCCTTCATGTCATTAACGCCACAGCTCAACTCCACTTTGACGTCACCTATGAAACACCCCGGCAGCTCATCTTCCCTTCCCCCTAAAATCTGTTCCAGAGCCCCCCAATTTTCTTTGTCTTCCACCTTTCACACAAGTGGGGGGGGGTGCTAGTCAAAAACTCAATAAGCTTTCTTTACCCCTCCCTGTAAGTTCTCTGCCCTCGAAGACCCAACACTTTGCCTTTCAAATGCTTCCCACCTCATCCCTTCGCTCCCCTCAGCTGCCACCAAACTCTCCCCACGCCAGTTCCAGTGTCCTAGTAAGAGCTGCATGACAGTTCTAGTTTGTTATAGTTGTTTTGTTTTGGGTTTTTTTTTTTTTTTTTTGCTTTTTAGGGCTGCACGTGCGGCATACAGAGAGTCCCAGGCTAGGGGTCGAATCAGAGCTACAGCTGCCAACCTATACCACAGCCACAGCAACGCCAGATCCTTAACCCACTGAGCGAGGCCAGGGATCGAACTGGCCACCTCATGGTTCCCGGTCGGATTTCTTTCCGCTGCACCACGGCAGGAACTCCCATTGTCACACCTTTCAACTGGCGTGCCTTCCACTGAAGTGGTTTGTCCCCAGAAGAGATTAAGATTTCTGTCAAAAAAATTTCTGCATGAAAATTGGCCATATCTGTGACAAGCCCTAGACGTAAAATGGTGGCATCTTTCCAACCGTTTAATCGCAAACTCCACAGTTTTCTTTTTCTTTTCTTTTAAAAAGTCATCACTTATGGATTCATTTTTGGCCACGCCCATGGCAGGCGGACGTTCTAGGAAAGTGACCTGAGCTCCCAGCAGTCACACCACCAGATGCTTAACCTCCGGGCCACCAGAAAACGCCTTTCTTCCTCTAAAATGCCTGTGATAGGAGTTCCCATCATGGTGCAGTGGTTAAAGAATCCGACTAGGAACCATTAGGTTGGGGGTTCAATCCCTGGCCTCGATCACTGGGTTAGGGATCCGGCGTTACCGTGAGCTGTGGTGTGGGTCGCAGACGTGGCTCAGATCCCGCATTGCTGTGGCTCTGGTGTAGGCCGGCGGCTACAGGTCCGATTCGACCCCTAGCCTGGGACCCTCCATGCAACGCGGGAGTGGCCCTCAAAAAAAGAAAAAGGAAAAAAAAAAAAAGGCAACATGCCCGTGATATGTCAGGCAGACAGAGCCACAGATACTGTCCTCAGCTTCAAAGCCTCTCTCTCCTGGCCCATGACCACTGTCCGTGGAAGTGTGGAAGCTTCTCCCCGTTCCTATGCAGTGTGCTTCTCACGGGGAGGGTCTTCAGGTCGTCTTCTCTCTTTCACGGACACAAACTCCTGACCCTGGGTCCCACCTCCCTCCCTTTTTATCAGGTAGTTTTACCTCCATCACAAAAAGAGCCATCTGGAATAAGTTCTCCGAAACAAGCCTTGCTCTAAGATGCCACCTGCTTGGAAGCCCTGGGTGACTTCAGCCCCACAGGACCAGCATTAGACCTGTAATAGCGAAGCGTGTGATGGAACAATTTCTCGGTTGAATGACTTGTTTCTGCCTTAAGTTCGGAAGTTCTTGGGGGACGGGGGCCATGGCAACACAGAACAAATACCACTACATGTGATAAAGCCACACAGCAGCATTTACAGTTCTAAGAATTTACTCCAGCGGTGGTAAGGAAGCTACTCGCAGGATTTAACTAAATTCTTACCAGCCTTAAGCAAACCACATCTTTGTAAGTAACAGTTGCTTACAAGGAGTAACTCTTCCTTATTCTTCTGAGCATGAAAATTCACTGAGACACCGATTTTCTGGAGCTTGTTAAAAATGGCTCATTCTCGATCTTTCAATCCTAGTCCTGCAAAGAGTGTCAACCTTTAACCATGAATCTTCTGTCCTTCGGTTTTAATCCATAATCTTGGCTGTCATAGAATAGGAATAGCACACACAACTAATGATGGGTTTCTATCTCACACACAGGAAGAAAATGCTGCCTTTATTGAACCACCTACTACCTGAGGATAGTTTTTGCATATTCCTGCTTATACAACCTCAGGAATTTGTTCCTCATTGGAATTCTTTTTTTTTAATAATTCAATGAATTGTATTATATTTATAGTTGTACAACCATCATTACAACCTAATTTTAGAACATTTTCATCCCAAACCCCCGGTCCACCTTCACCAGAATTCTAATTGTACCACCTGTCAATCTTAGTTTTGAAAAGACAGCTTCAAATGCATCTCAGAACAGCCTTCTGCTCCTAGAGTGTATAAGCATCTGCGTTTGGGGTCACAGGAAGAAGCAACACACCCGACTGAACGTTTGACCAGTCTGAGATATTAAGTCTCCTTTAGACTTGGCTGAAGTGTTAAAACAACAGAAATTACAGAGGCTTAAAGCTGTCTTCCTTTCCAGAATTCCTTTTATTAAATGCATCGATTTTTTTAAGTCTTAAAGACCTTCAGTGAGCTCAAATGCAGGAAAAGTTCTTTATAATGAGAAAGCAGAGCAACAATTTAAAAAGTCCCCGCTGACCTGTCCCCCTTGGTCAGGAAGCTGGGTGCTCCTCCCGCCCACCCTGCGGAGCCTCGCGCCCGCGGTCCCCAGGGAGGAGGAGGATGTGGGGTAGAGGAAGTCTCACTTGACAGAAAGCAGGACCCTGCGACTTCGCAGTCTTGAGGATGAGGAGGAAAAGAACAAGGAAGGGGAGGGAGCCTGCCCTCCATACCCTTGGGGCTGATTCCCAAGGAGGCAGGCTGTAGACATGGCCTTAGAAGTGTGGGGAACCCTAGAAGGTCAAGATTAGCGCCCTCCTTTTCCCGCAGTGCCCTGCAGAAGACCCTAAGCTTCCACGGGAGCCATCGTCCACGGTAGAGTCTTGATGGATGAAGACGAACAGAAAAATGAACTTGAGCTACTGCTACCGAAAGTGGCCCACGTTCTGCATGGGATGGGAGGGAAGCCAGACGTCTCTGTGTCCCCACTGACAACATGCTAAAAGCATCAGGGGACGGACGTCCATGGGATACGAGATGGAGACAGAGAATATTGGTGATTAGTCACCAGAGGTTAAGAACCAAGATCACGGGCTGTGTGGAGGGTGCCCACGAGGTGCCACAGATGGTCAGTCCTCGTCAACAGACTGGACTGGCCTGGTGTGACATCAGCACGCGGCTCTGAGGCTCCTCCAGGGATCGCCAGGAGGCCATGTACGTGCCCCCAGAGTATGGACAGAAGTGGGGGAGGGGGATTCACAACTGAAAGATTGAGCATTTAGCACCCCAAAGATGTAGGAAGCATCACAGACTTTAGGTCCCCAAATATGGAAGCATTAACTGGTAAGTTTAGACACCGCTCTCTGCCTCCAGCCAACAAACGGCAGGAGAGAGGGGCTTATTAGCAAATTCTGTCAGGAGTTCCCATCGTGGCTCAGTGGAAACGAAGCTGACTGGGAACCATGAGGTTTTGATCCCTGGCCTCGGGATCCAAAGACTAAAGGATCTGGCGTTGCCGTGGGCGGTGGTGTAGGTCGCAGCCACAGCTCCGATTCGACCCCTAGCCTGGGAACCTCTATATGCCGCGGGTGTGGCCCTAAAAGGTCAAAAAAAAAGAAAGAAAATCCTATCAGCTAATGAAAAAAAAAAAAAGAAAAAGCTACCCTTTTTTGTACATCTGAGTGGTAGCGTTTAAAATTTTTCAACCTCTCTACATTCGTGTAAGATTATTCACACCTGATAGCAGGTCGATGCATCGTACATACATGTTGAATAAACAGTTGTTAAGGGACAGCGGTGGCCCACTGTCACAGAGGGGCAGTCAACGCCCATCACTCACGCCCCTCCCCACTGTCTCACTAGAAGCAAAGGCCTCGAAGGCACCACAACTACATAGGAGAACCGCCTGGGACGAGTTCCTTGTCCAACAGGCATGTTGAAGCCATCACTCCTAAATGCAGCGTCCAGAGAAATGAGTTGAAACAGCGAATATAATTCTCCCAGACAGGGACAGTGACCTCATTAAGAGCGCTCGGTAAAAAAGACGTCTGTCTTTTCTCTGCCTTTCCTTCCAACCACAACTGGAGAGGAGGGATCGGGGGCCGGGAAAGAGGGGGGGGATGAGGGCAGACCACCCAGCCCATCCCTCCTCCTGCCTAAGCCACGGCAGCCACAGGTTTCGCCCACCCAGGCAGGAGGCAAGAGACAGGTTATTAGGCATTAGACGGAAGGCTTTAAATAAACAGGACTGATTCTTCAGAACTCAAATGAGACACTTCAAAAAACCAGAAGAGACGGAAAAGGCAGCGAATCTCGCTGAGATGGCATTAAACATCCCCACTGCCCAGAATAGAGAATGCGGTTGGGGAGCTTATTAGAAAAAAGAAAGCTGCTTCAACACTGGTCCCACCAAGAGTTCAGATTCCGCTAGTTAGCTCGTAAACTGGTTATATGAGGCTCATGACTCACCATCTTATGGTCGCCTTACTTATTAAATGAGGGCAAAATTCAGAGACCTAATACGTAGGAGGCAATTAATAGAAGTTACTAGCATTCCTCTTTGCTCCGAAATGCTTTTTGATATATTTTCATCTTTATCTACTTTGACGAGTCATTTACATGTAAATTTATAGATCTAGTCATTTACATAAAATTTTAAATATAACACTATACACTGATGTGTAGTGCGTGAGGGGGGTTAAGTAAAACGGCACACCACAGGCATCCTCCCCTTTTTTTGCTAGGAGACAAGTCTGCATTTCTCTCTTTTTTTTTTTTTTTTTTCACTTTTTAGGGCCACGCCTGAGGCATATGGAGGTTCCCAGGCTAGGGGTCGAATCAGAGCTACAGCTGCTGGCCTACACCACAGCTCACAGCAACGCCGGATCCTTAACCCACTGAGCGAGGCCAGGGATTGAACCCGCATCCTCATGGTTCCTAGTCAGATTCATTTCCACAACGGGAATTCCTGAATTTCTCTATCTTGACCCAGAAGCAACACTGGTCTACAGTTGCTTGAGGAAAAAAAACCAAGGGATTAGGATCAATCGAGCCAAAAAAAAAAAAAAAAAAAGCTTATGCATCAAGGCATGAAATTATAAAATTGGTAATGAACAGTCTTTTGAGAGCCTAAGGGACCCAGTCACACTAAAGAAGATGGTTCGCGGTGGGGTTGGTAACAGGAGGTAAAGTCGGGTAAGAGAATTACAGCTGGAGGCCTAAGACTTTGTCCTCTGGGCTGGCGGTTTCTTTCTTCCTTCTTCCCTTCCTTCTGTCTCTCTCCGTCTTTTGCTTTCTCTTTAACACCAATAGGTAGGTCTTCTGCAGATGCCATCTCACTGGGAAGCCCACTGCTCGGAGCAGACAAAGGCAAAACTGTTCTGGTTGAAGCTGGGCCAATGGCCCAGGGCTTACTTTTTTGAGACGCCTGGTGTCTTGACCCCTGAACACCTAAAATCCCTCAAAAAGGGGAAAAACCCTGTTCTGGGCAGTGCCAAGTCATCGGATGTCCTTAAACAGCATGATGGCTAAATACAATGCTAAGAGTCCAAAAGATGAACCTGGTGGCAAGGTGACCAATGACGTGCAGGGGACATGAAAGGCACGTGGTGGGGCGGCTTTGCCTGTGTCAACACGAAAGAGCTGGAACCAGCCTTCTCGGGGTTCTCTTCCCAGCGTGACGCCACGAGAGAGTCTTGGGTGGGATCTGGTGGGGCAGTGACGCCACTGCTTCAGGGGCGTGTCGGCGGCGCGCGCCTTGTCCCCGCTGCACCGCGCGCCCCCAAGCGCGGGGCCAGCGGCGCGTCTCGCTCCTGGCACCGGGTCAAGCGCGTCGCCCCCGTCGCTGTCCCCGCTCTCTCGGGCTTCACCTCCATCGTTCCTTCCCACTGCCCGCTGGGCAGGGTTCCAGCTCCACCGCCAGAGACGGAAGCAACACGCAGCCGCAAGCCCTCTCCCAGCTTTCACCGCACGCGCACCGCGCATCCCCTCGTGAGCCTCTGCAGCCCCGCCAAGCGTTCCTGAGCCTGACCTGGCCTGGCTGCGGCAGCAGCCACCGGACCTCTGTCTGCAGTACCTCGACTTTAAAGCAACAATAGAGAGTTCCCTTCGTGGCGCAGTGGAAACGAACCCAACTAGGAACCGTGAGGTTGTGGGTTCAATCCCTGGCCTCGATCAGTGGGTTAAGGATCTGGTATTGCCATGAGCTGTGGTGTAGGTCACAGATGCAGCTTGGATCCCGTGTGGCTATGGCTGTGGCATAGGCCAGCAGCTGTAGCTCCACTTAGACCCCTAGCCTTGAACCTCCATATGCCCCTCATGTGACCCTAAAAAGACAAAAATAACAAAAAAATAAAGTAACAATAGGTCTGGAGTTCCTGCTGTGGTTGAGTAGGTTAAGAACCTGACTAGTATCCAAGAGGTTGTGGTTCCATCCCTGGCCTCACTCAGTGGGTTAGGGATCCAGCATTACAGAAAATTGCAGCATAGATGGCAGATGTGGCTCCCATCCAGGGTTGCTATGGCGGTGGTGTAGGCCTGCAGCTGCAGCTCTGATTCGATCCCTAACCTGGGAATTTCCATATGCTGCTGTAAAAGAAAAGAAAAGAAAAAAAGTAAAATCACAGTAGATCTTCTAAGAGAAGTGTCCGTTCGGACACAGCAGGCTGAGACACCAAGACGTAAGAACGCTTGATACTTGCTTAGGTGCCTTAAGCACCAAGGTTAGGAGTGGGGATGAGGGGGAAACTCTGGGTTTTCCGAGGATAAAAAAAAAGGCAGAGCAACAGCAGAAAGCTGAGGACACAGTCCCGAGGAGCGAGAATTCAGGATGGGACACGGACAAGCCAGAGACGGGCTGCCCATCGGGGGGAGTGAGGTGAAGCAGGAAAGGCTGAGTGGGTCAGGTGCACTTGACTTTGCAAGAGCAGCCCCTGTGCAGGCGGGAACGGGCACCCACAGGTGGCCTGACTGACCCGCATGCCCCCACTCGGGGCTGGGCTGGGAGTGACAAGGTGGCTCCTTGCACACGGAGTGCCAGACCCACCCTTGCCAGGTAGCCTAGCGGTTT
Source organism: Phacochoerus africanus (assembly GCF_016906955.1). Taxonomy (NCBI): domain Eukaryota; kingdom Metazoa; phylum Chordata; class Mammalia; order Artiodactyla; family Suidae; genus Phacochoerus; species Phacochoerus africanus. The sequence goes on along the minus strand of NC_062557.1, from coordinate 56,878,029 downwards.
ATCAAAGCATCTCTCATTCTTCTCGGAGCGTAGGAGAAACGTGAGAAAACCGACCTGACGGACATGCGCGTGTTGGGAAGGGGATGAAAAGGGAAAAAGAAGACCCTGGACTCCAGAGAATGGTGACCTCCTCAGGCTCCATTCTGCATGATCTGTGCTATGGGCTATTTCATTTAGTTATTCTGACAACAAAGACTGAGGTCCACATTGTGCAAAACCCTTTCCTCTCAGCTCTACGCTTCTCAGCAGAAAAGATTTACCTGGCCATCGATGAAACCCCGTGAAAACCTGATCAGTGATTTTTGTCGGCGAGCCACGCCAAGCCCCACAGTAAATAAACAGCTGAGAGGCCAGTGGATAGACTACTATTACATGGAGACGACAAAGCATATAATTTCCTAAGCAGAGAAATTCTAACCAGAGCAAGGAAACAGCTTGAGGTAGTAAGAAGGTGATCGCGCAAGTAATTTTCATTGAAGTTGTCTTGAACTTCACAGCCCATTACCCATTAATTATCCCAACAGCTCCCAACCTTCCCCCGACACACACACACACACACACACACACACACACACACACACACACACACACACACGATGGATGTCACGTGTGGCCCACGACCGTGGGCACGCTCCGGGTCATGCAAGTTTCTAGAGACCCCACTCTAATTCCATGCCTCTCTGTCGGGCTCAAGGAAGCATACTGAAACCCAAGTGAGAGACAGATTTTTTTAATTTTACGTTTTTCTTTATTTATTTTGGCCACCCCAGGGCATGTGGAAGTTCAGGGGCCAGGGATCAAACACGCACCACAGCTGCAACCCAAGCCACAGCAGGAATAACGCAAGGTCCTCAACCCTCTGTGCCACCAAGGAAACGCCAAGAAACAGATTTTTTAAATATAGCAATAACTTCGAATCTACTCAGCCATCTTTGAAAATTTCCTGCGGTGGCGCAGCAGGTTGAGGAGCTGGCGATGTCTCCGCAGTGGCTCAGGTCACTGAGGAGGCGCAGGTTCGATCCCTAGCCTGGAACTTCCATGTGCCACAGGCATGGCCAAAACAAACACACAAACAAACACTATTATTAGTGACACTTCTCACAACTGATGAAGACAGTGATATTTTGCAACTCCAGAGCTGGAGAACTGGTGGTTTATAAAAAAGAAAAGTACCCTTTCCTTCTAAGAGTTTACGAGACCACCTGCATTGCCAAGTTGGTAGGCACGGGCGTCCTAGTGACTGCAGGACGGCTGTGTCCTGGATAGCTCGTGCTGCCGTAATAATTAGGCTGCCCGAACCGCAACCACAGCCGCTCTCCAGCATCTTTCCGAGCCCTCCGAAGCACCTGGATACAGAGGCTGAGGATATTGTTTGTTCTGGAAAGGCCAACTCTTGGGTGATGGAACAGCCTTGGATAGACGAAGCTGTAGAAAAGCACATTTCTCATTGGCATCTGCTCTTGTCCAGTTCTCAATAAAAGTGTCCATTAAAACGCCAGATGACACCAGAGCGAGGAGAACAGATGTGGAGAGCAGAGGTCACTCGAGCTCACACCTGAGGGTCAGCTCACTCTGGTTCTCCTCCCACGTGCAGGGAAAGCAGACTCTCAGGAGTTAAAGATCAAACAGACCTAACAGCTCATTGGATCCAGCCCCAGACACCAATGCAGGGTGCCCCGGGTCTCACTTCCCAGGGTCTGGTTTTGCGAGTTTGGGGTGAGAACAGCTTTCTCCGAGATTGCACTGCTCGGGCAGAAAGAAGTCCTGATCTCCGAAGGAGGGAGAGGTGGGCGCTGCGCAATCGGGAAGAGCTTTTAGATGTGCAAAGCCCTCTATTTCCAAGGGGCTCAAAGAAATGTTTCCAAGTGTACTGTTAAAAAAAATGTCATTTAAACAAAATCTGACTGCAGATGTGTCTACTTTTTCAGCCAGTGACATAATCTGCCTTCGGGGAAAAAATGCTTCTTTTGTTGCCACTTATTTTGGGTGGACTTTATGGAGAAAAAAAATGAAGACTCACGGGCGCAGCATGGATGAGTCAGTCTGAGACCCAAAGTATGGGTGTCCACATGCACACACACACACACACACGTACATATATGCATACATACACACGCACACGCACTTATGCACGCACATACTTACACACATACAGCTGTACATAACACACCTACGTACATTCATAGTCACACATATCCACACATACATGCATGTTTCCGTGCATCCTTACACACATACATAAGCATGTACATATATACACGTACATTCGCACATACATATATACACATGTACACAGGCATGTGTTTATATTCACACACATGTGCACATACACACACGCACTCATACACACCTGCCTCCTTACATACATATACATACATACTTATGTGGATACATACATACTCACATGTGCACATCCACACACACACACATGCACAAATAGGTTCATAACCTCATATGTTCATGCTTAGGTCCACACACATACATGCACAGATTCATACACACATACACACATAAAATATCTTAACTGCCTCATATGAAATGAGAGATGTTTCTGGTTTCCTTGGGAACCCTGAGAAAAAGTAAGAGGGGAACTACTAGCTAGAACAGTGGTTCTCAAACTGCTGAGAGCTGGACGCCACTGGGGAGGCTTCCATACAATGATTTTACCCCAAGAGATTCTCATTTAACTTGCTCTGGGGTGAAGCCTGGGCACTGGGATGCCTGAACGATCTCTAGGTGATTCTAACTACAAGTCAAGGTCAGAGCCACTGGAAGAGAGACCACAGCAGAAGGCTCTCCAGAGGGACCTGCCAGTGGGAGAGCCCTCATTTTAGGAAGTAGCCAATACCTTTATAGAACCATCATGTCTGGCATTAAGCTGGAAATTGTTCTCTTCTCTGTAATATAATCAAAGTTGACACCCCACCCCCAGACGTCATTAAAACTGCCACGTTCACTGGCAGAGTAGCCCCAGGAGCTTGGGGCTCTGCAGGATGCGAGGCGGGGCGGGGGGGGGGGGGGGACGGGTAGAGCCGTGCCACAGCGGGATCTCAGATGTCGGACCTGTGACTGAGGCAGAGCAACTGGGAATTTAGGGGGACACGGACTCAGGAGGTACATCTGACAACACGACACCCTCTGCCCCATCTGCCTCACTCCAGAGAGCTGGGCGCAAGGCTGACGTATACCAAAGGCTTTTCACGTGTGAAGGATGGCAAGGGAGAGCTGAAGCTTGAGGACATCCAGGCGACACATATGTGGGTCACCCAGGCTGCAGGGCAGGGTGGACCTGACTGTCACGTGGAGCAAAAACGCACGAAAAGGATTCCGCTGGCAGGGAGTCCCTGGCCACGCTAAGGTGAGAGGTCCGGCATTCTCAGCCTCAAGTCTGGGTCCTTCTCATTAGATTCTGGAACTCCATGTCCTGGAATCATGTCCCCCCCTTGCCGGGGATGTCAAAACTGGACTCGGGATAAACACAGCTAGCCAAGGACACCATCGGACGTGGCCTTATGGGGACTCCATGGGGGGGACAAGCAAGGCCGCTTATGTTCTAAAGTAGGCAATTTATAGGCAATTTATTAATGTGAATTCAAATTGTAGGAACATAACCGTTTAGCCCTGTTTTTGTTTGTTTCTCTAAGTGAAGGACTCTCACTGTGAGGTTAACATGCAGAGCTGGGGAAAAGAAAGGAAAGTCAAGAATTTGGATACTCTTCAAGTGATATAACGGATTATTGGCAATATGTCACCAACAGCCCTGTTCAGACTTTATTTTGACAACGTTAATTTTTTTTTAAATGAGTCATTAGAACTGATTCTGGCTTCTCAGCTCGAGATTTTCTTTGACTTATTTTTTCCTCCTTCCTGCCCATATATTTTTTTTTTTTTTTTGAGCTCTGTTCTGCGAAATTCACACAAACCAATGTTAAAATTTTAGGATATCACATGTTACAAATTTTCTTCTTTGCAATCACTGCAAATTTTGTCTACAGAGCCATGAAATCAAGTACACAACTCTGACTGCACCAGATGTATTAAATGAGATAAATGTGAAAGCCTCCAACTCCTGCTTGTGGCTCACAGCAGATGCTCCATAAACATTTACTTAAACCATTTACAAATATATACTGCACATTACTGAAACAGGACTTTGTGCCGCTCTCCAGCTCTCGTTTTGATTTTTATATTTACATTCTCTATTTTTGATTAATTTTGTATATCTTTTTTTGGCCAAATTCTGAATACCTTTCTTTGCCAAACTTTCATTCCAAATGTTAAAAAACAAAAACAAAAACAAAAAACAAAAAATCAATGTACTGAAACCATGGAAGTGATTAAACTATATAAAGAAAAAATATATTCTTTCACAACTTACGCATATGCACATTTCAGTGTAATAATTGTAAATGCCGTAGATCACCTTGTTGAGATTTAAAAATAAAATAATTTCATTTTTCCAATAATGGATCCCAACTCTGCTCTGTCAGATACCCTGCTTCCATCAAATCCCATCACAGGTTGGTAGCTTTTGTTTGATAAAGCCTCATTTGAGTTCCGAAGATTGAATCTCATTTGTTTCAAAACTTGAAACTTCACCTTTGAGTCAAAGCTCTATTTCTCCCCCCATCCTGCTGCCTCAGGCCCCAAGAGGGGCAGTATTTCTGCCTCTAGTCAAATGCCCACATTGAACTAAGAAAGCGGATGTACTTAGCCCTTTTTATAGAGACTCGGTTTTCATTTTTGGAAAAAATTACTCAGTCCCTCATACCACCCGGCTAAATATTTCCCCCCCTAAGTCTCTCACTTCTGTGGACTAAATGCGTACAGGCGGACGGCTGTGTCGAAGGGTGTGTTCTTTTTATTGCGATTGCATCACAAAAGATTAGCTTCTGAAAAGGCAAAACCAACTCACTGTCCCCCAGACAACGTGTGAGAATACGCTTCTGGTGTCCCGGCCTTTCATAGATGCTTATAATTTTCACTTTTAAGTCAGTTATTTCGGTGATGCACAGGTACACACGATGCAAAAAAATATTCATGTTTTCACCTTTGGACCTTTAGGAAACTGAAAAAAAATAAAACCAACAACAGCGAAGACACTGAATCCATGGACGTGAGTCACTGCGCAGACATTTAGTGAGCGGTACGTGTCCTGATTTACACAGTGAAGAAACTAAACAGCGTAACTTTCGTTATCAGCCCTTGAGGATTCTGATGGAAATCTCGACGTCCCCTATGTGATGGGGGCCGCTGAGCCAAGACCCTGCTCCTCCAGGGTGAGCAAATAAACACATTTATAAGAAACAGATGGCTGCACAAAGGCTTTTCACGGTAACAAATAATGTGTTAAGACGATAGCTTTCTTCTCAAAGTACCGCAAAAAACTGGGGTTTCCTCTGGTGTGGATGGGAGGTGCCGCATGCATCAAGCAGCCCTGCAACCTGACCGGGCAAAGGATGGAGATGAGGATGGGGAATTGCCCAGATAGCTCCAGTCCCAACTTGAAGAAATCTGAAAGGAGCCTGACTCATGTTTCCTTTCCTCTCCGTTTTGGCTGATGTGCCTTTGATAGAGGATTGGCTTTCTCCTCTTAGATGGTCTTCTTCTTTTTTTTTTTTTGTCTTTTTGCTATTTCTTTGGGCCGCTCCCGCGGCATATGGAGGTTCCCAGGCTAGGGGTCTAATCGGAGCTATAGCCACCGGCCTACGCCAGAGCCACAGCAACGCGGGATCCGAGCCGCGTCTGCAACCTACACCACAGCTCACGGCAACGCCGGATCGTTAACCCACTGAGCAAGGGCAGGGACCGAACCCGCAACCTCATGGTTCCTAGTCGGATTCGTTAACCACTGCGCCACGACGGGAACTCCTTAGATGTTCTTCTGATAGATCTGCCCCACTTGGGGAAAGTTCTGGGCTAGACAAAAGAAGTGAGAGTGTTTCGAGAGTAATGGCAATAGACTTATGTACTGGTGGGAGTAGGGAATGTTTAAGGTGTTTCTCTCTCGAGAAGAGCAGTTGATGGAGGTCAGGATGATGTGTGTGCTGTGGCTGTAGGAGATGCTGCCACTCACACCGCTCGCGTGCCACCAGTGACTCTGAGGCTCATGCTCGGGGACAGAGCCTGCCCTCGTGACCCTCTTCCCACATCTCAGGCGCAAATCTCTTCTCAGCTATGGTGGGGAATCAGGGTTTCACCTTCCTACCAATTAGAAATACGGAATTTCATAATTACAGAGTACTGCTTGGGAAAAGCTTAGGCTGCATACCCAGCTCTTGAATTCCAACCTGTACAGACACAGAGAACAGGCTTGCGGTTGCCACGAGGGTGGGGGAGGGGGAGCAGTGGGATGGACAGGAGTTTGGGGTTAATAGATGCACACCATTACATGTGGCGTGGACAGGCAATGAGGTCCTGCTGTACAGCCCAGGGACCTATATCCAGTCTCTCGGAATAGACCAGGACGGGTGATAATATGTGTGTATGACGGAGTCACTTTTCTATACAGCAGAAATTGGCACAGCATTGTAAATAAACTACACTTGAAAAAGAAAAAGAAAAAAAGAAATTCCAACTCCAAGTACAGACTAAATGGATTACTTTCCCCATTCTTAAGATAAAAAGGTAATTTTCCACCCACTGAGTTCTGAGAGGCTTTTAATCCCTGCATTTGGGTCTTGTTGCTGCTTCCATAACATCCCGCCACCTCATATAATTGTTCTCATTTCCAGATCCCACAGGCACACTTTATGCTATTCAAACATACATATTTTTTCTTTCATAACAAACCAAGAGAAACTGTGTCTGAAAATCATTTCTAGAGAAGCTTCTACTAAATTCAGTATCAATGGAGCGATGCAAATCACAACTACAGTGCGGTTCCACCTCACTCTGGTTAGAACGGCTATCATCAAAACGTCTACAAATAGCAAGCGCCGGAGAGGCTGCAGGAAAAAGGAACTCCTCCGACACTGCTGGTAAGAAAGTAAATTGGGGTAGCCGCTATGCAGAACAGTATGCAAGTTCCTTTAAAAACTAAAACTCAAGTTACCCCCAATCCCTCTCCAGGGTATATACGTGTGTGTGCGTGCGTGCGTGCGTGCATGCATGTGTGTGTGTGTGTGTGTGTGTGTGTGTGTGTGTGTGTGACTGAATCACGTTCCCATTCACCTGGAACTATCACAACACTGTGAATCAACTAAACCTCAACTGATTTTTTGAAAAAGTCAAAGTCAAAGTCAAAGTCAAAAAAAAAGAAAAACAAAAAACTATGGAACTGGATTGAGCTAAAGATTCTGAGATTCATTTCAGGGGCCACCAAATGTCTCTCTAATCAATCAGAAGAGACGTGAAAGGGAGTGGCTCATGGTGACACCTTCCACTCTCATTTATCCCAAGGTCAACAGCAACCAGGAACCAGTGTAACTACTCTCCTACCTCAAGAGTAGGAGCTACACTTCAGGGTGGCCCAACAACGTAGAAAACGCTAATAATCAGTGGAAGGAAGAGGGTGATTCTACAGAAACAATCAAAATGTAACCTGTAAGGAAGATGCGCGGTATGAGTGTTTAGGCAGCAAATTAAGTTTGGGGGCGCCAGAATATGGGGCGGTTTCACTTCCTGCATTATATCTGATGGTAATATTTACATTGGAGAGTAAGCATGTATTTGATTTGTACAAGGTAAAAAGAGTCAGTATTAGTCCAAAGACCTGGACACCCAATATTATTCCACTTCTGTTAAAAATACCGTAAAGGGATTAAGATTGACTGTAATCTTTCCTTTATATGCTTTTCTGAATTAACTTATAAATAGGATTGTAACTTTAACAATCAGAAAAGAATAGGAGTTCCTGTTGTGACTCAGTAGTATCCATGAAGATGCAGGTTCGATCCCTAGCCCCGCTCAGTGGGTTAAGGATCCTCTGAGCTGTGGAGTAGGTCACAAATGCAGCTCAGATCCCGCATTGCTGTGGCTGTGGCACAGGTCAGCAACTGTAGCTCTGATTTGACCTCTAGCCTGGGAACTTCAAATGCTGCACCTGCAGCCCTAAGAAGAAAAAAAAAAGAAAAAAGAAAAAATACTTTGGAGCATGATTTTTTTTTTGTCTTTTGTTTTTTTGGGGCCTCACCCATGGCATATGGAGGTTCCCAGGCTAGGGGTCGAATCAGAGCTGTAGCTGCCTACACCACAGCCACAGCAACTTGGGTTTGGAACTGCATCTGCAACCTACACCACAGTTCACGGCAATACCAGATCCTTAACCCACTGAGTGAGGCCAGGGGTCGAACCCATATCCTCATGGATACTAGTTTGGTTCATTAACCATTGAGCCATGACAGGAACTCCGGGAGCATGAATTTTTATTTTGAAAAGATACCCACAAGAGTTCCCACTGTGGGGCAGTGAGTTAAGGATCCACCTGCAGTGCAGAGGCACAGGGGTGATCCCTGGCCCGACAGAGTGGCTTAAGTATCCAGTGTTGACACAGCTGTGGGGTAGGCTGCAGCTGCAGCTCAGATTTGAACCCTGGCCCAGGACTTCCAGATGCCATGGGTGTAGCCAAAAAAGGAAAAAAGAAAAAGACACCCACAAATACGTGAAAGCAGCAATCCACAGAAACCAGTCAATTTTCAGAGTCTCCTCCTTCCCTCTCTCCTTCCTCCCTCCCTCCCCTTCTTGCCAATGAGACTCTTACGAGAAGATTTCCAAAATGAAAAGCAGCAGCCCAGAGGTGTTCTGATGGGCGCCAGTCACGAGGAGGAGATTACCTCCTATGATTCACGCCCCGCTGGGGTCGTCTGCGTTGCGAGGAGCCACACGTGAGTGAGCAGGTAAGCCCGAAACGTTTGCAGAGTTACAGGATGTGCTGCCAGATCAAGTAGGAGAAGGATCCCAAGATATCAATATCTGGATTTCCATCATGCCACATTGCCTTTTGTCCCCTTATTAGGTCAGAGAGAGTAGTGACACTCAACTACAAGGTGGGGGGCGGGGGGAGAAGCCCTTTTGTGTAGCTGCTTCTGGGACGTACTCTCTGCTGCACCTGGAACCCTCCCAGAGCCCTGGGGTCCTCGCCTTGCTTCTTTCCCCACCTGGACCATGTCACACAAACCTCACGCATGTGCAGAACGGGTCCGCAGAGAAAACCTTGGGGGAACAGTATTTAGCAACCAGATGGACCCAGCGCAGAAGCTCTGTTTGATTCTAAGCGGAGTCAAGCTGATATTCTCCAACGAGCCTCCCACTTTCAGATTTATGTCTAAGAGCAGTTTTTGGTCTTATTTGTAGGCACCTTCCTAGGTGTCAGGCTCCAGCTTTGGTCGGCTCTGGGCCGAGCTGGGGTTCCCAGGACAACCTGAAGGTAGGAACATTCCAAGGCAGGAGGCTCTCCGTGTCCTTCTGGGCTCCACAACACAGCCTGGAGGGAAAAGAAGAGGGGGGGGGGGAAGGTACTCTGATGACCTGAACAGCACGCCGAAGGGAGAGAAAGAAGGGAAACGAGGGATGGGAGTGTGTGCGGGATGATAAATTGAGGGCCTGTCCAAAGAAATAGATTTTGAAATGACTGCGAAACGTAGAAGATGCCGGAGCCTCAAGAGCCTGCCACTGACAACAGATGAATGAGTGGGGCACTTCAAAGAAGGACCTTCCCAGCTGCGGCTCCGAGAAATCTTCAAAAGCTGTTCCATATGACCGAGCAGGGAAATTCTTCTATAACAGACAGAAACAAATAACGGTGTGTAAGGATGCCAGGGCGGCGGTGTGCAGAGAACTCTCTGCCCTGGATTCCAATGACCCCATGGGGGATGGGGTCGCCTTCTAAGACATCTTCCTTTGCAATTAATGTCACTTCGGATCAGACAAGAGAATCACAAGTGCGGGTTTTTTGCTGTTTGGTTTTTCGTGTGGCCAGGAGAAGGAACATAAAGTAATTCAATAATCGCAGGGCAGATATCTGAGAGACCTCGGAGAAGGGAGAGGGAGAGAAAGGGCAGGAGCCCAGGGGACGTGATGTGGGCGCCAGGGAGCATGTGTTGTATGCTCAGGTGCTGTCAGGGCTGAAGCAGACCTCACGAATCTGAGCAGGGGTCCATGCCACCGAAACTGGAGGTGACGTGGAGGTCCGGGATCAGGTGACACCTCATCTGCAAGTTCGCAACTCAGTGGTGGACGGTCCACTCATGTTATGTGGCCTCAGCTCACCTGTCTGGGCTGCACTGCTGTCATCATTCACACAGCTGGGCCTCCGCCCCTTTTCCTGGCGTGTCTGGTCACCTATTTCCTCTCCTTGTCCTCTGCATCCTCTTCCCTCGGTGTTTGGTTCCAAACCAGACAGGCCAATGACCCAGGAAGAAGCCATCCGCTTTGCTTTACGTGAAAGGACTTCATGCCTAAAGCCACTGGGCTCCTTGGAAAGTCTCAGCCTCTCGTGCTTCAACGGACTGGCATGAGGTTTAAATCTCTGTGCTGGCAGTATAGCCGTTCTTGATAAGTCTTTACAGAGTTGGTATTTTGTAAGTGACATCTGAGGGGACCTGGGAACATGCTCCAGGGACTTGGAGCTTTGATTCCTACCTGGTCTCACGTCCCCATGCCTCCCAGCCTCCCCAGGATGGCTTCCTGCCCTGTCTCCTCGCCTGCCCTCCACCCATGTCAGCAGGGGGAGGCCCACCATCTGCCATCACCCTCTGCCCCCGGGAAAGGTCTGGAACCACAGTCATGCCCTGCTGTTCCCGGGGAAGGGGGAGGCGACTCCCGGAGCCTCTCATTCACCCCCAGTGCAGGTGTGGCGCTGTCTGGAATCCCCTGGGAGTCACTGAATGCAGTGGGTGGGGCTGTAGTGGGTGCCTTTTCCTGCCCCCAGCAGGGCCCCCACATTTTCTCTTTGCACTGGGCCCCAAGAGGTGCTTTCACTGGATCCGAGGAAACCCTCCCCCAGGAGGACCAGCTCTGCGCAGAGCTGTGAATAACAAGGAAAGAATGACTGGGTGATGTGACACGTTGGCATTCCGGGGAATTTCCTTTGAAAAGTTCTTCATATTACGTGAAAAATGGAGAGAGGTCCTACTTCTTCCACCTGGAAGAGCACAAAAGTCTGCGTGCGCCTCTTCAACACAACAACGGCCAGTACTTGCCAACTCGCACTTGCAGAGAGCCTGCGGCTGATGGTGGGCGAGGGCAGGGCTGGGGCAGATGTGCGTGGCCGGCGTAAGGAGCAGAGACGTGCAAGTGGCCAACGGTCCCCAAGGCGACGGACACTGATGAATATTCACGTGAAGCGATAAGGTTGCCAAATAAAATACAGGACACCCCCTTCAACTTCAACTCCAGATAAACAGTCAGCGCCACGGTGGTTCGAAGGTTCCAAATCAGTATCATGAGCCACCTGGACATTTAAAACTGAGAGGGTCTCAAATGGTCTCCACCTGCAAATCCCCCACCCCCTTAGGCTCCCGCAGGTAACAGGCTCCAGTCAAACAAGACTCCTTATCATGGGGACCAGCAATGGGCTTCAGCTCCCGGACCGCACATGGAATTATTCAAACAAACCAGTCCATCCTCACCTGGGGACCGGGGGCCACCGCATCCCCGTGGTAGTGCAAAGCCTGCCGCCCACAAGCCTGTTCTGTTCACTCTGTTCCTGAGTTCACCCCCCCGCCCCCCGTGACCCTGCCTAGTGTGTGATGTCCTCCTGCCCCGGGCTGTGAGGGTATGTGACTAATAAACCACTGCCAGTCTCCGCTGCCGAGTGTCAGGTGCCAAGTATCTGGCCAAGCTCATACCCCTACAGTGGGAATCACTCCTTCCCAAGAAGATGGAGAGGAAGCAATCCAAACAAAACTTCCACTGGGAATACACTTGTTCTTTCTTTTCTCTCTCTCTCTCTCTCTCATGCTCTTTTTTTTTTAGGGCTTCGCCTGTGGCATACGGGAATTCCTGGGCTAGGGGTCACAGCGGAGCTGCAGCTACACCACAGCTGTGACAACCCCAGATCCAAGCAGCATCTGTGATCTCCACCACGGCTCACGGCAACACCAGATCCTTAACCCACCTGAGCGAGGCCAGGGATCGAACTCGCATCCTGACAGAAACAACAAGGCTCTTAATCCACTGAGCCACAACGGGAACTCCAGGAATATACCCATTCTAAGAAGATTATGCATTGTCTCTCCAAAATCCAAACTGACCTGGGCAGCTGGTAAAACATTTTTTTTTTTTTCCCTAAATCTGGCAATTCTCCCTGGAGAGTTCCAGAGGTAACCGGGAGAGCCTTTGGAAGGCGTAGGCTCCGCGGTCTGGCGCCCGGGGACTCAGCCTTGAGGCTCTGAAGGGGTTTGGGGCATTAACACACCTCAGACCTCGCCTGTGCCCCGTCTGAATTTCTGGGAAACTCAGTTCCATACGGCGTCGTTATCTGAACTCTTCCCCAGCATCCCGAGGGACAGATACTGTCTCACCTCTTAACCGCGGGAGGGAGGTGCTGCTCAAACTCGCTTCGGGCCTCAGGCTTGAAACCAGAACTCCCAGCTGTTGGCCCAGCATGTGCTTCCCTTTCATGACAACCTGCACTCGGACCGGCAGAAGCGCTGATGGCGTTTGGCCCCCGTGGCCCCTGACTGGGTCCCGGTCACACTCTGTGACTGTACACCGGGGTCCCAGATCTCACGGGGGCCCCCTCCTTTGTACTGTCACGCTTTACCGTTTCGGCGGCTCTGAAAACATCTACCGTCTGATTTTTGTTGCTGCCCATCTCAAAGCATGAATTCACCTACAGAATAAACGCCGAAAACCTTTGAACTGACTCTTAGGATTGACTCTGCCCTGGAGCCACGGTTCTCACATTCTGAGAATTCCATTATGCAAAACCCAAGTCCCAGCTGCCTCTTGGAGGCTGTGCCCACCTCGAGTTGCTGGTGCTTGATTCCTCTGCTCGATCCAAGGATCTTCCCAAACTTCCCACACCGCCCCAGTCCCAAGACATCGTTTCAAGGTTATCCTGAGGCTCTGCAAGGTAGATGAAGATCCTCTCCAGGATAAAATCCCCCAGAACATTTTATCAGCTTCTCTTGCGGCGGGAATCGTGGTATACCTTGTATTTCCTGTGTTTCCACACGCGTCCTTCCCGCTCAGGAAAGCTTCTTGAGGCCAGGATCCATGATATCGCTTGAAAAATCCCAGCACATTCAACTGGACTTGGTTTTGTTTCTTGTTTACTTTTATCGAATACATCAACAACTTTTTATGAATAAGGGCTGTAAGAGGCCTTTTCCTCATCTAAAAATAGGCTCCAATTAATTGCACTCCTCCAAAGACCCAGTCTTGTGGTATTCCACTTCTTTACTTTTTGCTCTTTTATTACATTTTTCTATTTTAATATCTGCCATATACAAAACATTTTCATAAAATTTGAACACATTTCTTGGGGGGGTTCACCCATGGCCTGTAAAAGTTCCTGGGTCAGGGAATAAACCACTGGCGCCCCAGCAGCAACCCAAGCTCTGCAGTGACGCCAGATTCTTAACCTGCTGCCCCACAAGGGAAATCCCACTTTTTTCTTTTGACTATTTTACTAAATCTAGTTTCTTGTTTAAAAAAAAAAAAATACTTTCTAGGTACCTTTTAGGAATCTAAGAGTCATCCCTGAAAATAATTTACAGTGTAAAGTTACTAATAATGTGTTACAAAAGAAATCGAGGGTTGCCCAGGAGGGCTCGGCTGGCAAGACCCCAGCCTCCTCCCTGAGTCCCACAAGGGGGACTCCACTGTCTTCTGCTCCATGACGCGTCTTCCTATAATATTTTGCTTGAAAAACAAAAGGGGAGGCTCTGTTAAGAAAATATTTCCAAAACACCAGATGAAAGACTTTCTGATCTCTTCCTGCTCTACCATTGGATGAGTCTAGATTTCAAGGGTTCCCGAAGTAGGTCTAGTTCCTTCACGTGAGGAGTCTCCAGTGTCAAGGTGCTCTCAAGTCCTCCTCACTGAAAGCCCCGCACAGTTTTCGATGGTTAAATACGTCCGTCTTGCTGGTTGGTTTTTAGGCTGCATCTTTCTGTGCCCAGAGGCACACGCCCTGCCTTCTGGGTTGAAGGAGAGGGAAGTGGGCGCTCGGGACCACCAACAGGGCATCACCTCAAGACAAGATCACGGAAACACTCGCTCAACCTTGCTTTAGAGAAGAAGCCGAGCACTGCACGGAAGCAGGGCTGGGGGGATCTGCTTGCTCAGAAACATGTCCTCCTGTTGCTTCGTAGGCTCCATCTAGACGCAAGACTGCAGCTCCTGGACCATCTGCCCTCTTAAGAGGCAGTTTGAGGATGCCCTCGGGCCTTTCAACCCTCCCGCTTATCAAGCCTTCCCTCTGTCCACAGAGGGTGGTCTCCTTAAAGTGTCAGAAGAGTACAATTTCCCGAGTCTCCTGATTGTTGGAGAGGTTAAGGACCAGCCGTAAGCGGAGCTGTGCCTGGAAATTCCTGTTCCTTTCAATCTCAGGCACAAAGTAGGTTTGGTTTAAAGATGACACACACAGCCTCTCCCGTCTTCTCTCTCAGCTTGTAGACCCGGCCTTTTTTTTTTTTTTTTCTTCTTAAATCAACATTATGACACTATTTCTCCAAAGACTTGTATTGGGATTTTTTTTTTTTAAATTTTATTGGGGTGTGGTTGACTTATAATGTCATATTAGTTTCAGGTACACAGCAAAGTGAATTGTTCACCCATATAAATATATCCATTCTTTTTCCCATGTAGATTATTACAAACTATGGAGTAGATTTTCCTGTGCTTTACAGTAGATTCTTGTTAATATCTATTTTTTACATTCCTTTTTTTTTTTTTAAATAGGGCTGCACCTGTGACATATGGAAGTTCCCAGGCTAGGGCTTAAATTGGAGCTGCAGCTGCAGATCCGAGCCACGTCTGTGACCTGCACCACAGCTCACAGCAATGCCAGATCCTTAACCCACTGAGTGAGGCCAGGGATCGAACCTGTCCTCGTGGATACTAGTCAGATTCATGTCCACTGCGCCACAATGGGAACTGCCATCTGTTTTATACCGTAATGTTAGATACTGTGTCTTCTTTAGGGGGTGCCTGTCGCTGTGAGTAGGAGGCCACAGCCACACAGTCCCGTTCCCTAGGCTTTTGGTCCAATCCCATTCCTGCCGTGACGAGTGATTTTCGGAGGACTGCATGTTCCTGGGGCGATGCGGGGAGAGACATCAAGTGAAAGCAAGTTCCTACACTCTGCTCACTTGGTTTCCACCCCGGAGAATTCTGCCACCTGGAGTTCTTCCAGAAACTCCTGACACCTTTAATCATTTCTGCTCGTCCGTCAGGAGCAGACCAGGTGCTCCTGACGGAAGGCTTGAGGCTTTGCATCTGCCGTGAGCCCACGCAACGCCAGCCCGCAGACCTCTCCGAAGAGGGGAGGGATTCGCCCTCTGCTGACCCCAGCGGCCCCACCGGCGTCTCCCCTCCGGAATGGATGATGAGTCGTTTATAGCCGAGACCTCATTTCTTCTCTTCCTTCTGCATGGGTTTTAGTTGGGATTGGCATCTTCCCCGGGGTTTACAGCAGCTGCAAAATGAAACTCCAAAATGGTGTTTGGCTCATTGTCTAGGAGCCAGTTGGCCAAGTCTTGTCATTCCAAGGTGAGCGGCAAATCCGGGAGGTAGCAGTGCTAATTCAGGGGATATTAGGTATCATCAGCAAACTGGGGGCTTCACTCTCTTTCCAGTGGAAGAGCAGGAGAAGCACTGTCTTTGTGTTTAGAAAATCTCCAACCCTTCTACTCAGGCTCAGTTTACAGAGTGTTTACATTTTAGTAGATTGCTCCATTCCCATGAAATGAGCCAGCTTTGTTTATTATCAGCTTCCATTTTTAGCTGAAATGCGATTCTTCTGAGCTTTATGGCCCCATTAGATGATATGCCATCCCATACGATGCTGTCAAGTTAGATGAGCTCGCTGAGGTTAAAGGGTCATTCTAAGGAAAGAAATTATTTGTATTAATACCAAGTTTAGATTAGACTCCTTTTTTTTTAACATTTTAGGAAACACTTCATTTGAACACTTGACAAGAACGGCTACAGGGACATTATGCTCTCGTTCTGAATGACAAAGTGAAAATTAGGCTCCAGATACCTCAGGACACAGCTTCTGTGAAGAAAGAAGTAGGATCAAATGCTCTAGAGTGTTCTTCGGCTTTACTCTCTCAATACAAAAGCTTCACTGAGAACGTGTAATTCGTTCACGTCCCTGCTGTTTTGGCGAAGTGCTGTCGAGTCCTTTCACGTTGTAATTTTATCTTCACATCCAATGGCACCTGTGTGGTCTTCTTTTAAATGTATGTTTCAAAAGTCCCTTTGTTTCAAGAGTTTGTGACCTCACGCATGCATATTGCTAAAGAACCAAATGGGACATTTCTGAAGCAAATGGGCCTTTTGTTTATAAGAGGAGAGGATCAGAGTCAATAAACAGATCTCCAGCTCTTGAATGCATCATGCTAAGGGTTGCAGTAGGAAGGAGGTGGGTGACTGGATTAAGGTGCTGTCATACGATAGGATTATGTCGCCAGGCAACATGGGCCAGGGTGGAGGGCTCACCACTGAACGACCTGAATGATACATCATGAAAGACTAACGGGTCCAAATGTCTCCTCTCATAATTTTTGTCATCAGCTTGTTCCAAGGGCTGGCACTTCTTCATCACGTTTCTAGCTTGTTTGGGGCGCTGGAAGTCTCGGATTTGCAAACACCGGCTGCAGAAATGGATTTCTGGAGGATGTCCAGGTGAGCCTGGCTCTCTCTTACATCACAGAATCGCCACATTAATACAGCTACGATGCCAAAAGACTCTCTCCTCTGCTCCCACATTCTCTTGCACCATCTCCTTTCATCCATCTCTTCACTGATTCAACAAATATTTGTTAATATTCTGGTGAACCAGATGGTAGTCAGCCAGGTGCCAAATAGACAGGGTCTAAAAACTATTCATCACCTCTAAGGTAATAAATATGTGTAAAATCCCTACCATCTCCCAGAGTCTGTCCTCTAAAAATAGGTCCAAAAATATTTGGTTTTAGCTTTGAGTAAATTCACCCAGCCCAACATTTTGCATTCACACTTAAAAGAGCCAAACCCAGCAACGCCACTGGGAAAAACAAGCTTCCCTCCTCAGTCTGTCTGATGTAAGATTCTAATGACCCAGAGCTTAGATTTTAAAGCATAGCCATTTTACTGTGCAGAATACTTATGAATGCAAGTAATTGAAAATGCTTGCGACAAAGGGTAAATGTTTACTCATGGAAAGGTAATGTGCAAAGGTAGTTTTGGCTTCAGGCATGGATTGATCAGGACCCCTGGTGCTGTTTCTCTGCATGTCTTTCTATATATCAGTTCTGCTCTCAGGCAAACTGGTTTCAGTTTTCCAGTTGAGAAAAGGTGGCTGCCACCAGCAACTCAGAAAGAGAAATTAAGAAATCAAACCCATCAACAATTGCATCAAAAATAAAATAAAATAAAATAAAATAAAACACCTAGAAAAAAAATGTAACCAAAGAAGTGAAAAACCTGCATACTGAAAACTACCAGACATTAAGGAAAGACACTGCTGAAGATACAAATAAAAGGAAAGATATTCCATGCTTCTGGACTGGCAGAATTAATATTGTTAAAATGTCCATACTACCCAAAGCAATGTACAGATTCCATGGAATCCCTATCAAAATTCCAACAACATTTTTCACAGAAATAAAACAACCCTATGATTTGTATGGAACCACAGAAGACCCTGAATGGCCAAAGCAATCTTGAGAAAGAAAAACAAAACTAGAAGCATCATGCTTCCTGATTTCAAACATTATTACAAAACTATAGGAATTAAAACACGATGGTACTGGCATAGAAACAGACACATAGATAGGTCAATGGAATAAAATTAAGACCCCAGAAATAAACCAACACATAAATGGTCCTTTGATTTACAACAAAGGGGTCAAGACTATAGAATCGGGAAAGAACTGTCTCTTCAGTAAACGGTGCTGGGAAAACTGGACAGCCACATGCAAAATAAAGAAACCGGACCACTCTCTTACTCCATAGACAAAAAAATAACTCAAAACAGATTAAAGACTTGAATATAACCTGAAACTACAAAACTCCCTAGAAGAAAAATAGGCAGTAAACTCCTTGACATAGATCTTGGTGATTATTTTTTGAACCTGACACCAAAAGTAAAAGCAACAGAAACAAACAAGTGAGACTACATCCAATTAAAGAGCAAAGCAAAGTAAGCCATCAACAAAATAAAAAGGCAACCTTCTGGATGGGAGAAAATATCTGCAAACTGTATACCTGATAAGGGGCTAATATCCAAAATATGTAAAGAACTCATACTACTCAGAAAGAAAAAAAAGACATTAACAGAAAACAGACAACCAAAAACAATCTAATTAGAAAATGGGCAGAAGATCTGAATAGACATTTTTCCAAAGAGGACCTACAGATGGCCAACAGGTACAACATAAAAAATGCTTAGCATCATTGCTCATCAGGAAAATGCACATAAACAATGTGAGTTTTGAAATAGTGTGCTTTCATTTTCATTCAGCTCAAAATATTTTCCAATTTTCATTGTGATTTCTTCTTTCCACATAGGTTATTTTAAAGTGTTTGAGAATTTCCCAGTTTTCTTTTCATTATTGTTTTCCTTTGCTATTTAATGCATCGTGCTCAGGGAACACATTTTCATTATTTAAATTCTTTTAAATTTATTAGTAATTTTATGACCCAGCATATGAATCTATCCTAGAGAATGTTCCATTTGCACTTGAGAAGAATGTGTATTCTTCTGGCATGGGGTGGAGTTTTCTACAGATGTCTGCTAGGTCAAGGTAACTGGTGGCCTTCTTCACATCTCCTGTACTTTGTTGATTTTCTGTTTACCAGTTTTACTACCTATTGAGAGTGGGATATTAAGGTCTATTTTTATTGACTTGTCTATTATTCCCTTCAGCTCTGTTAATTTTTGCTGAAAGCATTTGGAGGCTCTGTTTCAGGTGTGCATGGACCCGAAATTGTTACATCTTTCTGATGAATTGACCCTTTTCTTCATTTGACACGACCCTGATTGCCTACTCACATTTTTAATCTTTAAGTTGATTCTATATGCTGTTAACAAAGCCATCTCAGATCCCTTATTGTTAGCATTTGCATGGCCTATCTTTTCCCCATCATTTTCCTTTCACCTTATTTCAATCTAAAATGTGTCTCTTATAGAAAGCGTGTATTTGGATCTTGGGTTTCTTCCCATTCAGGTGCAACAATCCCTGCCTTTTTATTGGATTGTTTATTTAATTTACATTTTAATAAAATGTTCTTCCTTTTTATTTCCTTTTTTTGTTAAGTGGCTATACTTTGGTGTATCATTTTATCCTTTTGTCTTTTTTTTTGTCTTTTTTTTGCTATTTCTTGGGCCGCTCCAGCGGCAGATGGAGGTTCCCAGGCTAGGGGTCCAATCGGAGCTGTAGCCACTGGCCTATGCCAGAGCCACAGCAACGCGGGATCCGAGCCGCGTCTGCAACCTACACCACAGCTCACGGCAATGCCGGATCCTTAACCCACTGAGCAAGGGCAGGGATCAAACCTGCAACCTTATGGTTCCTAGTCGGATTTGTTAACCACTGCGCCATGACGGGAACTCCCCCTTTTGTCTTTGTTTCACCACATACGGTTTTTGTTATATCTTTAGAAATTATACATGCAACTTAGTTTATCAGAATCTATTTCATAATACATCATCATTCAGGTTAAAACACAGAAATTTTGCCACAACATAGCTTCACTTTTGCCCCCTCTTGTGTGTTATTGCTATCATATGCATTACATCTATATTTGTTATAAACTCAAAGACACAAGGTCATAATTGCTGTTTTGTACAAGTTAAGAAAATTTTTAAAGAGGAGAAATAAAGAGTGAAATGTATATTTATACAGAGTCTATGTTAACTTACTCCTTCAGTCTCATTCCTTTCTTCACACACATTTCAATTACCATCTGTTAATGTTTTCTTTCAGCTGGAAAGACTTCCTTTAGTATTTCTTCTAAGGGAAGTCTTCCAGCAACAAATTCTTTCATTCACTGTTTGCAAAGGAATACTGCTTGTCTTATTAAAACTGCATAGGAGGAAAGAAAACTAATCTCTGTAATGGCTAATTCTTAATTAGGAAATAAATCAACTTTACCTATGTATCGGTTTAATTTATTCTGATATTTATACAAAACACTTTCAGTAAACTGTGATAGAGAATCAAGACATGAGATTAGCTATTTAAATAAGTATTTTGAAATGGATAGTCTGTGTAAAGTTGCAAAGCTGATTTAGTTATCTGACCAAACAAGTGATTTTCAGAAACTTTCAGGCACCCATCTCATCTGGTGGCAACTTAGTTGAATTTCAACCAGGTACCTTAGAGACAGTCTACATTTAGAGAGACCTAGGGATAATAGGAGAATTTCATAATATCTTTGTTGTATAGCCGACAAGGTCAGCTCTTAGCTCTGTATGCATTTCAGATCCTAAAAGGGAAAACCTAATAATAATAAAAGTAAATCTAACTCAGAAATTCAACTGGAAAAATTAGAAAAGTTAAGAAAAATCAAACTAAAATCATTTAAAAATTAGAATATTACATGGATGATCTTGTTTATTTGAAAAGACTGTGTGTGTGTGTGTGTGTGTGTGTGTGTAAGTTCAGGAATAAATATGAACTATGTACTCCACTTTATGAGAATTCCCCATATCACACATGCTGGAAGGATTAATGGTTTATACAAAAAAAAAAAAAATCTGTTAGTTTGACTTCCTAAAGTTCATTTTTTCATGCACTGCCATATAATAGTTCATCTTCAATAAGTATCTATAATTTGGGACAAGAGCCTCTGGGGGCCTGGCACATAATTTATAACAATAATGGAAATGGCATGCTTAGCAGTGATAGCCAGGGGACCTCTGCATGTTTGGAGGGAAGAAGTTATATCACCCACGAAAAGGCTAATGAGACAGGCAGATTTCAGGGGAAAATGATCTTCTTGTCCTGGCCTTAGACCTTATTCTATCAGTGAGATTCGTGTATGAAGCCTAATGATTCCAGCATGTTCTTTTGGAGTATAATGTTATATGGTATGTGGGACGAGCTACTTTCACCAGTAAATGCCAGCTCAATGGGATGCCTTAATTATGCCGCCTTCACTCCCAGGACTTACCCCCAGGGACAGAATGAGGACTAGTGTTCCAGTTCAAAATCTCAGTCTCTCTCTGGTCTCCAACTTTCCGTACCATCTTTCAAACAGATAGCTATTATCTTCTGCAACTTAGGAAACATTTGTGTATTTGGCACTTGGAAATATCGTTCTGAAGCTCAGGAGAGACTGGAGGGAAAGGGACAGAGATCTGAGAATTTAAACACCTCTCAACCAGGTCGGCCTGTTTTACAAGGCCATTCTGACCTCATTCCTCTCTTTATTCCACAGCTGGGAGTCAGCGATCCTGAAGCAGGTGGAACGGAAGGATGCTATTGGTCCTCTCCCAGCCAGCAATTATTCCCCCTTGGATCCAGATGTTGCAGCAGTACAGGACTGTTTCAAAATGACCGGAGAATCTGTTACTGTTTCAAGTTTTTCTGAAACCTTAGGATCTTAAACTGAAAGCCGTTCTCCAAGTTAACAACGTGCTAGCTAGTGGGGCACAGGAACTAATCAGAGAAAAGGGGCATTTGGGATACATTAGAAATTCAATATCAGCTTTGTAAAGTTGTTAATAATTAGCCACAGCTTTTGTCTCTATCCCTGCAGCTAGTGACATGAAAGTGATTAGGTTTCTAAAAAACAGATTAAGCTTACTAAATGTATTAAGTAACAAGGTTTTTAATCAACAGCTTATTGATTCCAGCAGGACAGTTGTGAGAGCAGAAAGCTCTGGATGCTGGAGGAATGAATTTGTAGGCCGGTTCACTGGTACTTAAAAAATCAAAGCAAGAGATATTTTAGAGGAAATTAATTCCCCCTCCCCTTTGGTAACAACTTCAAGACAAGGGGGAAAAGTTACCATATTATCCAAAATAATATTCTAATAAAAAAAACAGCTTGGGACCTCTCTTTACCTCCCCCTCTTTCCAGATTTACATTTTGGATAAAAGAAGTTAGTAATGTGCCACTTTTGGAATCAGTACCCAATAAACCGTTCTTGAGATTTCCAATGTGAAATAATATCCTTAAGGTAGCCCACCAAAATAACTGAAAGTTCAGAAATAAAAAAGGAAAACTCTGCAACCGTACTAAAAACGACAGACAACGGGACGCCTGACACTTGAAGCACGACTCCCTTTGAAGAGCTGGGTCGAGAAAGACAAATCCTGGCGTTGCCACATGAAGCACAGACCTCCTGCAAAGAGACTGGAAATCCAGGGCCATACCAACCAGGAGAACATGTGGCCACCCCTCCATCAAGTGGGTTTTACTTTTTGAGACTTTTGCACTACCGGTCTCCACATTTATCCTGTCCCACTGCCTGCCTCCATCCTGTATGGACCCCATGTTTCCCAAAACAAGTCATCAGCAGATTATGTTTCCGAAACAAAATATCATTTGCACCACAACTGTGTTTTTACAAAGGCAAAGGGATTTCATTTTAAATGACTCTCCTCTTGCTGAAACGAGAGCAAATCAACAGCTGGGAGGCCTATGGAGCCCTGTGGTCCATTTGTTTGGGGATCGTGAACATGTGCCTTGCAGCCCTGACTTCCACTTAACATTTGGGCAAGCGCCTAAATGCTGCATTTTCCAAACACATGCCGCAAATCTTTGTTTGGAGAGCTAGGTTTTTACATTCACATTGGAGACCAGTGAGTGGTTCCCTATGGCAATCGCTGAAACGCCATTTGCAAATGAACCTTTGTGAAAATAAAAGATACATCGAGAATTTGGCGCTGCTACCAAATACCTTAAATTATGCATTTGGATATTGTTGTCATGAAAATGGAGTTTGTACAACTACCTACGAGGGCCATGTCGGGGTTGTAGAACTTGATTCTGACCAAAAGTTGGAGATAACATTTTAAAAAAAACCAAAAAACTTAGACAAAATCGAAAGAACATTGTGTTGTAATATACACTAGCTTGCTTTCCAGCTTAAAAAATAATTCACAGTTGCCTTCAGGAGCCATGTAGAAAAGCAAATAATTTCTGCTGCAGAAGAAGAAAGCACACAGTTTTATTATAAGATCTCTGAGGGAACCGGGTAATTCTTTTTTGGGTAGGGCTGAGGTCAACAAACCAGGTGTTACCCTAGTAATGCTAATAAAATATTTAGCTTTAAAACTGAGATTAATCAATGGGAGCTACCAAAAAAAATTTTTTTTAGCAATCAGAAATTGATAATGCGTATAATGTAAATTATTTAAATATATACAAATATGTAACATATATATGTATATATATATGTATATATATCTACTTCATGAAAATGTGTCACACCCTAATCAAGAATTAACTCCAAATAGATCATAGAGCTAAGACTACAAGACTTCTAGAAGAAAATATTTGAGATTCGGGGTTAGGCAAAGATTTCTTAGATAAGACATCAAAAGTATAATCCATAATAGAACAAACTGATAAACCAGACTTCATCAAAATTGAAAACTTCTGCTCCTTGAAAGGTCCTATAAAACAATGACTGAGGAAATCACTTTTAAATCACGTATCTGGTAAAAGATTTGTATCTGGTTTGTATAACAACCTTTCGAGTCTCAGTAATCATCATCATAATAATAAACCACTTCCCAGTGAAGATGGACCAAAGATGTAAAGAGCTATTCCACCACCAAAGAAGAAACACAGAAAATAAGCAACTGAAATAATGCTAAGCAACAATTAAAGAAATATAAAGACACAATGAAAAACCACTACAAACCTATCAGAATTACTAAAATTAAGCAGACCAGGTCAAATGTTAGGAAGGATGGGAAAATTACTGGAACTCTCCTACACTTCAGGGGTTGTGACACGCTAGTCAATTTGAATAGCCAGTTGACAGTTTCTACAAAGTTAAACACAGACTTACCATTCCACCCTAGTTAATTATTAAGACGAATGAAAAGCTTTTGATCCTACAAAGACTTGCACATTAATGTTCACAGCAGCATTATTCATGCTCGTAAAAACGAGAAACAGCCCGAGCATCCATCAAGAGGTGTAAGGATAAGTTCATCGTGGCATACAGTGGAATACTACTAAGCGATAAAGATGAATGAACTACTGACACCAAAAACGACATGGATGAATCTCAAAATATTTTCTGCTGAATGAAATAAGCCCCAAACCAGAGGGACAGAGAGACAGACAGACAGAGGAAACAGACAGGGTCATTCAGTTTGATAAGAAATTCTAGGAGATGCAACTAATCTACAGTGATGGAAAGCAGACCAGTGTTTGCCCGGCAATAGTGTGGATGGGCAGAGGTGTGAGGGAAAAGTATAAAGGGGCATGAGGACACTTTGGGGGGATGGACATGTTCATTACCTTGATAGCAATGGACCCATGAGTATATTTATATACATATGTGCCAAAATTTATCAAATTTTAATACTGTGCAATTTATTGTATGTCCCCCATACCTCCATAAACCTGATTTTCACACATGTGAACACCTAAAAAGAAAGAGAGAATGTCCACAGTAAACTCACTTTTGCCATTGGTTGTGGTCGGTGGGGGAGACTGAGATTTTAAGGGTTCCCATGAGGGAGTTACGATGGGACAGCTCTGCGTCCTTTGGACTGTCACCCTCCAGTCTTTAGCGTGCCATCCATCACACTGCTGATGTCATCCTAAGCCCTGTTCCATAGGCAGAAATACGGGACCTGCTTAGGCAAAGGGTATTGCCCATGGTGTTACAATTGACCAAAGCACTTATCCTTCTTTATCTCTTATTTACGTTTTTGCTCAAGCACAGACAGTGAGGGCCTCCTTAGCTTTTTTTTTTTTTTTTGTCTTTTTGCCATTTCTTTTTTGTCATTGTTGTTGTTGTTGTTGTTGTTGCTATTTCTTGGGCCGCTCCCGCGGCATATGGAGGTTCCCAGGCTAGGGTTGAATGGGAGCTGTAGCCACCGGCCTACGCCAGAGCCACAGCAACGCCAGATCCGAGCCGTGTCTGCAACCTACACCACAGCTCACGGCAATGCCGGATCGTTAACCCACTGAGCAAGGGCAGGGACCGAACCCGAAACCTCATGGTTCCTAGTCGGATTCGTTAACCACTGCGCCACGACGGGAACTCCCCTCCTTAGCTTTTTAAGTGTTAAGGATCAGAAGATATAAGATACACTTAAGGCTACACAGGGACCGAGGGACCCCACCGACACTATTCCTATAGCAGAACAGGTGTACTTCAGAAAGAAATGGCCAGCCCATGTTTTGTTCAGAGTGATTTTTCTGTTTCTCTGAACACATCACCCTGAGTCATATGGGCTATTGGGTCAATTGCCTTAGAACAACCTCCAGAAAGTATTCATTATTTTTCTTTTCCTTATCAAAGGATGTATTAATTTACTTGGGACCATACCTAGCTTGAGCTCTTACTCAATGACTTAGGAGCTGTATGATCTTTAGTAAATTACTTAAACCCACTAGCACTCAGCGTCCAGAACTGGTAAGAATATTTATTCCCATGGAATATGGTAAGGTTTAAATAAGATTTTGTGCCCCATGCCTGAGAAAATATGGGCAGTAATATTTGTTGAATTTAAAGTCTAAGAGTTGATAGTTATTAGGGAGCTGGCAAAAGGCTACCAGGCATCCATTACCTCTTCACTAGCATTGCTGGAACCAACACAGTTTATAGATTCATTTTCTTAAGAAAAAAAATCAAGTTGTTATTTCTTTATATATGTATGTGTGTATGTGTCTGTGTGTATACCTACATACACACACACACACACACACAAGCACATACTTTTGGCTATACATTTCCAGTGTGTGTGTGTGTATGTATGTAAAGTACTCATGATATTTTGCATTTTAATCATCCCCCATGGAAATCAGCTCTGGACCTCCAGTTATAGCTTTATTTGGCTTCTGAGTTTTGTGTTTCTTGAGAACTATATCTTTTTCCTGAACACAGGAAAACTTGATGTTATTTTATAGTTGCCAAGTGCACAATTATTTTCTTAAATCATCACCTGGGAAATTTCATCGTGCTCAAGCTGGATGTTCCAGTAGCCCTTGACAGTAGTAAGTGATGGCTCTCTGGCCGTATGTGTTGGTTAGAAAGAACGTGACAACTACAGCCCAGTCTGGCTCACTGAGTGGTGATGAAATCACTGTCTCTTCCTCCCAATGCCCCACACCCAACCTCCCCTGTACACAATACACACACACACACACACACACAAACACACACAATGCAGCTAAGAGTTCTTAAGTAGGAGAATCCAAAATCCAAATGTGTGGGAGAAGATAACCTTGATGATAAATACACACAGACGTTGCTATTCCAACTCGAAAGCAGCTGCCCCTCCTCTCTGTCCCCTGAACATCCTCGTGGGAGGCAAGCGCGGTCCTTGCCTTCCCAGTGGACCAGACTGAATGTCTGCTGACCATCCTCAGGGATCGGGAGGGAGAGAGGGAGGGAAAGAGAGGAAGATGACGGTGTGGGTGCTTTCCAACAGAATCCGAGGCGGCCATCTCCGTCCTTCAGCCAGAGTCGCAAGGCGTTAGGGCAGGAAGGAGCGCCGGTTCTGAGCCTGGTCGAGAAAGGGCTCTGCCTGACTGTCTGGGGCTCCAGCATAGTGGACACCACAGAACACCCAGTGAGATGACCACTAGGTCCTGCGACATGGACATTCAAGAAGACAGCCTATTTCATTCTGAGATTCTACGGTCTTCTTTATATTGCATTAGTCAAGGTAACTCTCATCGCATCGTTCCCTGAGCTCTGATCCCCACTGCAACTCCCTGCCCTGGCTCCCGTTTAATAGGCCTTAAGATGTCTATCTCCTTGGGCTCAGATACGGCACGGGTCCTCTCCAGCTGCTTATCGCCCTCTGCTGTTTCCATGACAACCTTGGGTCAGTTCCCTGACGGCTTTAGGAACCATATTCACCTCTCCACCACATGGGGACCACTGCTTTTTAATCAGGCTGGATCTGAAGTTGCTCCTAACAGACGCAGTCCTTCTGGGTCCCTTATCTGCAAATGGGACCTGGCTATGGATACCTCCACCCCAATTTGGGAGAAGCCCAGACACTAATGTGATGGGGCCAAAGGCAGTGAGTTTGGGAGGGGGGGACCCCTGTCTGCTGCTTCCTGCAGTGCTCCAGGATGTCTTCTTTTCATCATCTTTAGAAGTTCAAGGAGTTCCCTGGTAGCCTAATGGCTAGTTAAGGATCCAGCACTGTCACTACTACGGCTCAGGTCACTGCTGTGGTGCAGATGCAGTCCCTGGCCTGGGAACTCGTTCAACAAGTGGCTAAGAACCAATGGAGAATTATTGGGGTTGATCTGTCCCCTCCGCCTACCTTATCTGCTGATGACCTTTATTCATCACACACTCACGAGCACCCCTCCTGCCGTAGGAGTGTGTCTTGTAGTGGATACTGGACATGCCATGCAAAAAATGTGTGTGCAAGCTGTACTGGATTCCTTGACCCCTGCATAACTAGAGGAGGCGGCTCTAAATACCTTGAGACACCAGGAAGGCTCCTGAGAACCATCTCGTGTTGCTAGGAACATATTTCAGAGATGTGATTAAAGCCCATAATCAGTTCATTTCAAGGAAAGGAGATCATCCGGGTTATCTGGGTGGGCCTGATTCCATCAGTTGGAGGTCTGAGGCCCCCCTCAGGAAGAAAACCTGGCTGTGAACCACTGCATCCCCGGTAGCTGAGTGTTGGTCTGCCCTCCCTGTGACCTGCCTTAGCCAGCCACACGATCGTGTGAGCCACTTTTTCACAACAGATCCCTTATTGGTTTTGTTTTTCTCATTGAATCCTGACAGATACAACATGTAAGCTGTTAACTCCAGCCTAGTTAAAGACAGAAAGGACAAAAGAAAACGCAAGGAGGGGTGGGAGGAGGGAGGAAGGGAGAAAGGCTGGGATGGAGGAAAGACACCCCACCCAGACAGAAGCTGCGAAATTCCTCTACAGCCTATCAGAAACCAGCCTCCACTCAGTAAACAGTATTGTACCAGAAGCCAAAGACCAAGGGGGTTGGGGGGGAGAAGTAAAAACCAAGAGATCCAGATATTGCTGTTACTCTGACATGGAGTTTAAATCACTGTGATTGGTATGTTTCAAAATCCATTTATGGAGAATGTAAGCAGAGA
This sequence comes from Phacochoerus africanus, assembly GCF_016906955.1. Taxonomy (NCBI): domain Eukaryota; kingdom Metazoa; phylum Chordata; class Mammalia; order Artiodactyla; family Suidae; genus Phacochoerus; species Phacochoerus africanus. The sequence continues at coordinate 56,849,642 of NC_062557.1, read as the reverse complement.
ACTGAAAACTATGAAAAAGAATCAATTGGGAACTGTGTAACTAAAAAAGTGATAAAGCATTCAATAGCTGTGTTTAAAAATAAATTAGCCCAGGATCTTTCTCTGCAAAGGACCAGATAACAAATATTTTAGGTTTTGAAGGGTGACAGACTGCTTGGCCATTAGAGTACAAATGCTACCATAGGCAATAGACCCATGAGTGGTGTAGCCATGCTTCAATAAAGCTTTATTTATAAAGCAGATTACACAATTACAGAATGAAACAAGGATGGATCCTTTAGAAAGGGTTCTATAGCCTGCCATAAAAGTCACAGAAAAAGAACGGAGGAAGAATGAGGCAGAAGCAATATTTGAAGAGATGATGGCTAAGAATTTTCCAAAAGGGATGGAAACCATCAAGCCAAAGGCTTGAGAAATACTACAGACCCCAAGCAGGAGATACAAATAGGACAACCCCCCTTTAAGACATGCTCCTCTCTACAGCAGAATAGTTTTCTAAAGTGCAAATCTAATCATGGCACCTCCTTATGGAGAAAAAGCTTCACTGGGTCCATCACAGTATCAGCATCTTGGCCAAACTCCTTCACATGCCTTTGTGTCACCCTGTAGAACCTGGCCCAGCCATCTCTCCATCCCCCTCTCTCCACGCTTCCCAGCTCTGCCCTCCAGCCACTGTCAACCATTTCTTAATCTGCCCTAGGTAGTTTCATCGCTTTACCCAACCAGCTTCCTTTGTCTGGAATTTCCCAGCATTGATTTTTTTTTTTTTTTTTGCTCTTTTAAGGCCACACCCACAGGCATATGGAAGTTCCCAGGCTAGGGGTCCAATCGGAGCGACAGCTGCCAGCCACAGCCACAGCCACAGCCACAGCCACAGCCACGTGGGATCTGAGCTGTGTCTGTGACTGACACCACAGCTCATGGCAACACCAGAGCCTTTAACCCACTGATCGAGGCCAGGGATTGAACCTGCGTCCTCATGGATACCAGTCAGATTTCTTTCCACTGTGCCACAGCGGGAACTCCTGATTTTTCTTTTTTTGCTGGACAATGTAAGTGACAGGTGTCGAAAAGGGAGGTTTATGATGTTTAAAGGTTGTGCTCCATTCACAGGGATCAGAAACAATTAACTGTAATCCCCAAGTTGTACGACATATCCTTGTAACTCATACCCAACAGTGTGCACCTCCCACCACCCCGTATACCCACCCAACAGCGTGCACCTCCCTCTGCCCCGTATACCCAACAGTGTGCACCTCCCACCACCCCGTATACCCACCCAACAGTGTGCACCTCCCTCTGCCCTGCCCCATATTACCGCTCGCCCCCTTCCTTTCCCCACTGATAACCACTAGTTTGTTTTCTATATCTGAGCCTGTTCTTTTTATTTTTTCCTTAACTTTATAGGAATAGAATTGACTCAGACTGCTGTGTTCGCTGCAGGTGCACAGCAGAGTGAATCAGTCATACATATGCATGTATTCGTTCTTCCTTATACTCTCTTCCCACATAAGCTATTACAGAGTATCTCCCCGAGCTGTACAGTAGGTTCCTGTTAATTGTCGGTTTCATGTATTTATCCCTCTCCCCCACATTTCCCGTCTGGTAACCTACATCTGATTTCCAAATCTGTGCGTCTACTTCTGTTGTGGAAAGAAGCTCCTTTGTACCAGTTCTTTAACATCGGACTCCACGGGTAAGTGATCTCACGTGGTACCTGTCTTTCTTGACGGAACTCCACGTGGTACGATCATCTCTAGGTCCCTCGTGTTGCTGCCACTGGCACGATTTCCTTCTTTGTGTGAGTCTGCTTCTTTTTGTTATATTCACTAGCTTGCAGTATTTTTTAGATCCCACATATAAGTGATCTCATCCAGTATTTGTCTTTCTCTGTCTGACTTCTTTCACTTGGCGTAATGCTCTCCAAGTCCCTTCTTCCTTGAGGAAGCGCCTACTCAGGTTCAAGTCTCAGCTCCAAGGTCACTTCCTCTTCAGTGCCTCTCCTGACTCCCCCACCCCAGAAAGAACTAACTTCAAGGGAGTTCCCGATGTGGCTCAGCAGAAACGAATCTGACTAGTGTCCATGAGGATGCAGGTTCAATCCCTGGCCTCACTCGGTGGGTTAAGAATCCAGCGTTGCCATGAGCTGTGGTGCAGGTCACACACAAGGCTCGGATTTGGCATTGCTATGGACATGGTCTAGGCTGGCAGCTATAGCTCCGATTCGACCTCTAGCCTGAGAACTGCCATATGCCCTGGGTGTGGCGCTAAAAAGCAAAAATAAATAAATAAATAAATAAAAAGACCTGACTTCAATCTCCTTTGTGAACTGCCTGCAACTCAACCATCCATCAGGTCCTGTAGTAGTTCCTGGCTTTCCTACCAGCCTAAGAATCCCCCGGAGGCAGGGAGCACGTGTTTCTTGACATAATCCTCAGCACCTAACACACTGCCTGTTTCATGATAGAAAAGGCCCTTAGTAGTGCTTTTTGCAAATCACAACAGAATCCAGGTAGGGCATCTAGATGTCCACCTACAGCAACGTCAGCTACTGTCCCCAGGCCACCGTGACGGTGGGCTGTGCAGAGGACAGCATAGCGCACACTCCCAGGGAGGGGGAGAATTAATTGGACAGCCCTCAACGGTATTTTCAAATGACCTTTCAAAATGGGGCCAAATGAGAAAAGACTCCCCAGCCACACACACACACCACTCGGCATGCCATTCCACGTATTTCCTTACTTCTGTTCCTGCAGCATTTCTACAAGGTGGGCATATGCATTTATCATCATTTTAACAAGTAGGAAGCTGAGGCCCAGGCATCCACTATGATCGTCACTAATAGAAGGCAGAGCGGGCCTTCCCGCCCGTGTCAACCTGATTCCAAAGCCCGTGCTGTGTTTTTTGTTTTTTTTCCTCTGCCACACTGTCTTCTGCCCTGGAATTGACTCCTCTCGAAAACTGAAACGTCGCCCAGGCCACGGCAACGTCTTGAGCATCAGAAGCATATAAAACAATTCTCCATGGTTGCCTGTCTCGAACTGTGATACCATTATCCTCTCTCGGATCGATTGGTGTGAAATGAGACCCTGCCTGGGAGCGGGGACAAGAACAGAAAGGGAAGCTCTGGCTCCGAGCTCGGCAAGACACAAAAACTCACTGGAGCTCTGCAGAGGTCTGTTCCAAGTCCGGGTGTATTCTGCCGTTTGGCAAGAATTAAATAGAGCCTTGTGTCTTCTAAGATTATTCTGTTACCTTCAGGATTGGGTTACCCGTCATTCTGTGCAACCTATGGGAAAAGCCAGCCCAAAGCTGTGCTAAAGATGTAACAGAAAGCATACAATAAAGAGCCCTCGTGTCAAAGAGATACAGATTTCCCACCGCGAGCGGGTGCCCAACGAATTGTTTCGGCTTCTGCCCACCATCCCCGAGGGGGACGCGGCCTCCGAGGCCCAAGGGGCTGCGGATGAAAGAGCCCCAGCCCCGCTGGACAGACGCGGGCGCTCTGGTCTCATTCATTGGCGAGGTGGCTGCGCAGAGGGGTGCAGGAAGAAGAGAAGGGAGTTCAGCGCTGACCTTATCTTGCTCAATCTGTACGAATTCCAGAAGGCCCAGGGGAACCTGAGATTCCTAGACTTTTCCCCTTCTCACATTTCCTACTGGAAACCCCTCCAGCTGGCGGGATGCTAAAAGAGGTACCATTTAGCTGGCTAATGAAGTCCATATGCAATTGTTAGAAATATAATTGACACTTCAGACTTGGGATCTGCATTTTTGCTTTGCACAGTTTTCTGCTGCCCAGCGTGGCTGCCTGCTGAGAACGCCTCTGTTTTCCAAGGTTCTTTGCCCCAGCTGGAATTAAATGTAGACGCTTGATGTGCTAATGTCAGGTTAGAATAATACCTATCTGTTATGCTGATTAAATAAAATAACATTTGTAAAGCAAAAGTGCCAGACACACGGTGGGCACTGTCTAAATCGGACCGTTATTTACAGCCTGCCCCCTACCCAACTTCTCCAGGCGCCTTTCTCAAGAGTCTGTCCCTCCCCTAAGGTCCAGCCCAGCCCACCTCACTGTCTCTCCACACTGAAATGGTCATTGTTCCCAGCAGACGCACCCACCGCCAAGAACGCGGCTGTGGACCCAGGATTGAGCGCTGGAGCAATAAACTCAAGATGCATGAGGGTCAGAGAACAGTCCCCATGGACCTGGACCCTCTCTGTAATATTGAACCCTTTTGACTTTGGGGACCCCGCTGGCACCCAATAAATAGTTGTCAAACGAATCCACAAAGGAATCGGGTTCACGATGATTTTGAAACATCCTGTAGAATATCTCCAAGGAGGCCTCTGCTAAAATTGCAGTTGCTCAGCGATGCTTGCCTTTATGGATAAGGGACATGGGAAATGCAGGCCTCCGAGCTTTTTGGGTAATACATACATTGCACGTGTGTGCGTGTGCACACACACACACACACACACACACATACATGCACTTACATGCATATAATAGTTAATTAAATTCCTAGATAACATAAGAACATTTTTTTTTAACAAATTGTATAATAGTGCAGATGAAGAAAAACATCAGCCTTTGGTTAACAGCCTCCAACTGTCTGGAGCTCAAAATAAGCTCGTAAGGATCTCTCTGTCTTTCTCCGAGTCTCCACACAGCAGAGGTCTACGGAGAGGGCAGGGCGCTTGAAGACTGGCTCTCGCTGGCTGCCGAGAGCTCACTGCGCATCTCTCATCTCCACCGTCAAGAACATCGCCTTGGAGCTTGAAAAAAGCTGTGGCGGGAGGAGCCCTCTGCTTGGCATCCTGAGTCCTACTATCTTCCTGATAACCTTCAGCTTTGTAAAGCTTTTACTCAATATTTAATTAATTCATAATTAATAATTATAATTAATAATAATGAATACCTTAATACTGACCGGGCCTTCTCTTCCACAATTATTCCAAAATCACCCACCTGTCCCCCATTTTACTGTAAACGTGCAAATACGGAAAACGATACAAAAATCTAAAACAGGAAGCATACCTTGGTAACTAAGCAGTTGGGTCAAGAATGAACACTTGGCGAGTTACCCCAGAAGTTCTTCCAAATTATAAGCCTATCCCTCCCCACAAAGGTAACCATCGCCTTGACTTTCAGAGCAATTCCTCTTTGCCCTTCTTTACGGTTTTAGCTCCCAAGTGTTTATCCCTACATTATACTATACTTGTCCATTTTTTCAAAGATGTGATATGCCTGAGGAGCCCCTCCTTGCATTGCTTTATTTTTCTTACAATTTTCCAATTGAGGAATCTGAGCCTTTGGTCAGATATTACAGGATGCATCTCATGGTACAGCTGGACCTGTCTCTCCATCTTCTGCTTTCCTCGCACATGAGTAGCTGGATGGAGAGACTACATCAGACTTAGATTTGATACCTTTGCAAGATACAGGAGCCACTGTGATCTTTGGTCAGAAGACGCAAAGTAACCGCGGTGTTTTCAAGGATGTCTCCCCTTCCCTGACTCCCAGTGCCTAGGTCCGCCCGTCACTGGAGACGGGGCAAAGGGGATAGTCGAATTCTCTAATCCCTTTTGCCGCCCACCAACTGGAATTACCATAAAAAGAGGTTAGTTCCCTCCCACACTGACATAGTGGTACAGATCAAATAGGAAAGGGAGAATCAATGGTTAATTATTTCCCTTTCTTTGCCAGTTTTAGAGATGAGCTGATTTTCTACCCCCTTTTAAATTGAACAGAAAATCCAAGTGTCTTACTAACAAATTAGTACAATAGAGACACATAAATGCTGACATATATCTATCTCAAGCCAAAAGCCAGCATCTTGTTTAATGAAAAAATACTAGAAGAATTCCTACCTAAATCAGGGACAATAAACGAATGCATACTAATGGTGACAATGGCCATTTAATTATCCTAATTCTGGAAGTTCTGGTCAATATAATCAAACAAGAACAAGAAATTAAAGGTATAAAACAGGGGAGAGGAGATAAATTGTCCCTTGTAGGTGATATGATTGTATTCCTGAAACATACTAGAGAATCAACCCCAAACACCCAGTCTGGCAATAGAGTAAATATACAGAGTAAAAATTAATAGGCAGAAATCAGGAACATACACATAGGAAAACACAACTGCTTAGAATACGTAACGGAATAAACTATTCTTTTACAAAAACAAAATAAACAAATACAGTACACAGGAATAAACTTAAGAAAATGCAAGGTCTCCAAGAAAAAAAGCCTTAATACAATGCCCAGGAATGCAAAGGAAGTCCTGAACAAAGGAAGTCGGTCCACGTTTTAGCCAGGAAGACCCAACACCATGATTGCTGAGTCACCCTAAACATCATAAAGTAGCCCCACTCGACCCTTCCCCTGTCTAAATGCTGCACGTAGGCGTCTAGAAGCTGAGCCGGAGGCGGGGCAAGTCTCCCAGCGGGGACTGAGGGAGGTAGCGCCCTCAGGAGGAGGGAGAAGGACAAGGATGCTTCCCCAGAGGGAGCGAGCTGAGCAAGGATGTGGTCTCAGCCCTAGACTGGCTTCTGCCTGGTCCTAGAACGCTGAGCACACAGCTCGGGTTGATCCCACTTCTGCATAAGAAGCGGCACCCCCGCCCCTTCGTGTCCCCGAGTCACTCAGCCTTTTCCTTCCGGCTGCCTCTCCTCTCTGCCTCCCAGGTGAGGACGAGGGATGCACACTCTTGATCTCGCCTTCGCTGAGATGTCCCTGGAGAAGGGGCTGATGTGACTCTCCACCCACAGGGGACGAAGTCACTGGCCTGGAGAGGGGGACCCGGACGGGGCACCAAGTGTGTCCACTACACTCAGTAGGGGACCGCCTTCGCTCACCACATCATATACGGGATGTAGCCTTAGGGCAAATGCTCACGAACTATAAATCCAAAACATTCTTAGGCACTTTACTCACAAATGTTTGCTATTTGGAAAGCAGGCAGAGTCGGGGCTATCGAGTCAAATAGACTGGTTTTGAGTTCCAGCTCAGCCATGGTGACATGGGAAAATGATCTAACCCAAGCCTAAATTTTCTCTTCTGTAAAATGGATATAATTATTTCCTTTAAATCTTAGCTTAAAGGATAGCGGAAAGGATTAAAAGAGACTGTATATCAGTATAAACAGCACATTGCCTAAATTTGGTACAAGCTCGGCAAGGCAGGCTTTACCAATTGTTCCTTTGCTACTACCTAATCCAACTAAGTGTGAACTTCTTACAGAATAAAAATAAATAAATAAATAGAGTGCATGCCGAGTTTAAGTTGTTTCAGTGCCGGCGCTAGGGTTTCTCACTTCAAAATGTCTTAATTTCCTGTCTCACCTCTGGTGCACCTGTGAACCCAGAAACATATTATCTACCCTAACCCTGAAACATTCAAGTCATACAAAATAAATTATGCCGACTCATTAAGCATAAAAAATTGATGTCCAGACATCACTTACGTCTTAGACATTATTTTTACTTTTTCATTTTATTTTATCTTATTTTATTTTTTTCAGGAGAAGGAAAGATTTACTACTTGCAGCAAGTAAGAAGAGCAGGATCTTTCCCAGAGTAGGATCTCCCTGGACACTATTTTAAAGCGAATCTGGAGATGCTAAAATCCTTCCTCTTATAACACTTTGAAAATACTTTCATAAAATTATATATTAAGAACCATTTCCCCTTGAATACAAAAGCTGTATCTATACATTGTAAACATCTTAGGAAATACATATTAGCAAAATAAATCAAAAGTAATCCAAATCCCATTACCTATAAACATTAAATATTATTGTGTACACGTATCTTTCTGGACCTTAAGTACATAAATATTTATCATTAGATTATCTTATACAAATCTATAACCCTAATGTATTTGATATCCTGTAACTTTCTTTTTATCATTTCAGAGGATATCGAGTCTTTCCAGGTCATTAAAAGTTTGCAATCTCATTCAAATGGCACAGAATACCAAAATAACAGAAGTGACATGGGCACAGAGAGCATTATAGATGTGTATTTGAAGATATATACGTATTAACATATAGGAATGAAAGATATACAAAATATAAATAATATCTGACATATGCATATGGAGACAAATCTGTTTATACATACTGGGTAAAACAGGCTTTATTTTAAAATAATCAAACCATTCATCTTTTATGGTGTCTGTGTTTGCCATTGTGATTAAAGTTCTAGGCATATTTTAAAATACCGAATGATCAGAGCTCTTAAAGTATATTTTAAATCCATTTAGCAATGGCTCTGGGCACTTGCTGGGAAAAAGGCATTGTAGGTATTACCAAAATGGATAAGAAACAGATGCTGTGAGGGCAGGTGTGGGCATAAGTACTTAAAAGAGATAAAATGTTATAATTATTACACCAAATGCTAGAGAAGCAACAAGAAGAAACCAAATCGTATCCTCTGGAGGTGAGCGAGAAGGATCAAGAAAGTTATCATAGGAGTTCCCGTCGTGGTGCAGTGGTTCACAAATCTGACTAGGAACCATGAGGTTGCAGGTTTGATCCCTGCCCTTGCTCAGAGGGTTAAGGATCCGGCGTTGCCGTGAGCTGTGGGGTAGGTCGCAGACGCAGCTCGGATCCTGTGTTACTGTGGCTCTGGTGTAGGCCGGTGGCTACAGCTCCGATTGGACCCCTAGCCTGGGAACCTCCATATGCTGTGGGAGCAGCCCAAAGAAATAGCAAAAAGACCGAAAAAAAAAAAAAAAAAGAAAGTTATCATAGAGGAAATGGCTTTACACAAACGCTCGATGGGTGGAGAATGAGAGAAATACTGGGGCTGAAAAAAAAAAACATGCACAAAGACACAGTGAGCCCTGGAGAGCTGGTTCCCAGATGAAATCTTTAGATGATTTAATTCCAAACACTATGACCAAGCAAAGAGATTCCTGAACTGCGCTCAGTAAGAGACACCAGGTGGGCAAAAACCCTTTCCCCAGGCATTTAAGACCGAACTTATGGTGACAAGTCCCTCGCTGAGGCCGGTGGGCTCCTCGGATGCCACAGCTTTCCTTTGGAAAAAAAAGGAAGGAATAAGAGCACCTTTGGTTTACCCTTAGGCCACCGACAGGTGTGTTTACCCCACACCCACTGATAATAACTAGATGGAAATGTGCCTGCTGGATTCTCGAGCCATCCCCGAGTTCCGAGTAGAATTAAATTCCCTATCAGAGAGCCAATTTGTTGGGAGGGAAATTAGCTTCTTATTGCCTCTTGAATGTCAGCTGGCAGGCTCCATCTCTGTAATGAGACAAACAGCCTTCAGAGCACAACCCGTGTGGCCGCTGCATATGGCATTTACAGTCGGGATAATAACATCACAGTCAGCCAAGGAGCACATTGCAAGCACACCTCTAACCTGCAAGTGACCTGCTAATTAGCAGCTGCATGGGGTTCACAGAGAGAGCAGCTCGTGTAGGATGGGGCGTGATGAATGCAGACACGGACCCGGGTAAGTGGGGAAATATATGCCGGGAAGGGCCTCCTCGCGCTCGGCCTGCGTTGGTCAAAGAGATGAGAGAAGCACGCCCTCTGCAGAGGGCCGGTCAGAGGGATGGGACCGGGAGAAGAGGGAAGCCCGTGTCTCTTGCCCACTCTCTCCCGCAACCCCGGAATCACGAGCACAGAGGGAATCCTGAGGTTTGGCTGCGGGGGTCAAATGGGTCCTTCCCCGAGCCCCGCTCTCCACTCTGGCTCCGAGGGCTCCTGCTCCCATTCCATTGGGTTATTTCATTTACTTTTGCCCTAAAGCTGCTTGTGTTTCCCCACAGAAGTTTCCAGTGCTTTGTTTTCTGTGCTCAGCAGGCAGTCTGTGGAACTACCCTCGATGGATCGCAACCCAGGATGAAAAATAAAAGGCCTCCCTCCTGTCAGCGCTCTTCCATCCAACTGAGCCACAAACCTGTAGACCTGCTTCAGTCGAGTCGGTCCTCAGTCCAGCTCCAGATTCTGCTCTCATCAAACCTCTGAAGCTGTGCTTCACAGACGGCCTTGGCCAAGGTCATGTACAGACCACCCTCTGAGGCCGGACGAACAAAACCCACGTGGACCGCGAGGGCTGCTCCCCAGGCCTCCACCTGTCACGTTTTCATTTTTGTATTTGTCTCACTGTATCAGTCATTTTCCCTCTTAATTTTTCTTCTTAATAAAACTCCTTTCTCTCCCCTTTTACAACACACATCACTTTTAACGTCATGAAGCAAAGCGATATCAAAGTAGATGATCGTTTTAAGCCACAAAAACAAACGTTTATTGGGTGCGCGACCAATGTCCACACGAACAATGGTGATGATGACGGAGCACAGCAATACTAATGAGGTTAGACCACCTGCAGCGCAGTGCCAAGCACCTGTCACATCTAACTGCATTCCAGCCTCACGAGTCCACGAGGCATATCCCATCACTCTCCTTTTACAGATGAGAGAATTGGGGCTGAGGGAACAGTTGTCATTTAGTCAGACTCTCCCAAGCAGTGGGAAAGCTGGAACCTGGCTCTCCCTCTAAAAGCCAAAGGCTTCTCCGTGAGTCAGTTACGGGCTCTCAGCTCAGAGCCCTGATCTCCTTGTGTGTAAGGAAGACCAATTAGATGAAACGATTTCCATAAAATATGAAGAGACGCAGAATTATGAGATACAACCCTCAAGTGATTTCCCCTTTATTTACGAATCGGAAAACAAAGACAACCTAAATAAATGGGTGTGGAGTTCCCTTGTGGCGCAGTGGGTTAAGGATTGGATGGGGGTGTCACTGCAGGGACTCAGGTTCGATCCCTGACCTGGAAACTCCCACCTGTTGTATGTGTGGCCAAATAAAAATTTTAAAATAATAAGTAAATAAATGGGTGTTATATTTCGTAACTTAGAAAGTCTTTCTTAGTGACAAATCAGAGGCTTCCATTTCAAGCTAGCAGACCTGCCACGTGCCTTTTCCCCGCTTCCCCCTCAGAGCTCGGGAAACGACAGCAGCATTGTACCACAAGGAAATAAACTCATGACCACAGAGGGGAAGGGAAACGGAAGGGACCAAGGGCATCCAGGATGGTCTTAGATGTCAGAAACAGATGGGGGTGAGCTAAGGAGAAGGCTTCAAGGTAAGGAAGAGCCCACCCCCAAGACAGATGCACGACAGGCTCCCAAGACGGAGAGGGCGCGTACAGAATGCTGGAGAGAAGCCTGGAAGGAGAGATGGGGACCGCTGGGAGGGTTAAGCAAGACTGCCGTGTCCTTCGCCCCTCCCTCACCCTGAGCCCAGGAAGCCTCGTTTCCTCCCAAAGGAAAAAGCAGAGACGTCTCTCTCCCAAATAAACAAAGCCAGTCACCTAGGAAGGGTCTGCATTCCTGGGGGCTTTGGTACAGAATAAGGCCCTTCTGATTTCGCATTTGCATGACCTCAGTCTCACAGGTAATCAGTTCCCTTCTAAGCCACCTTGAAGGGAGGCCAGCCTGCTCCAGCCCAGAGCCTGTCAAGGCGCACAGGAAGCTCGTGTCCGCTCCACAAAATCATCAACATGATCTTCATTCTTGACTATAACGAGGCGACTGAGAATTACAAGACGTGGTAAAAACCAGCGTCAGGGAAAGAAGAAACAGCGGCCAGTAGGAGCTCCCTTGTGGCACAGTGGGTTAAGCGTCCAGCACTGTCACTGCTGTGGCTGTGGCTGCTGTGGCTCAGGTCCGATCTCTGGCTCGGAAACTTCCACATGCTGTGGGAGCAGCCAGAAAAAATAAATAGCAACCAAAAAACCAGGTGAGTAAAATGATAACAAATAAGGTAGGCATATTTTCTTAACCTCACTAAAATTTGAGAGGAAATTTATCTATAAAGAAATAGGAAAAACTGCAAAAAACACAAACACTTGGAGACTCAACAACATGCTACTAAACAACCAATGGATCACTGAGGAAATCAAAGAGGAAATTAAAAAATACCTAGAAGCAAATGACAACAAAGATACAACACTTCAAAACCTATGGGATGCAGCAAAAGCTGTTCTAAGATGAAAGTTTATAGCAGTACAAGCCCCCTCAGGGAACAAGGAAAAGCTCAAATAAACAAGCTAACTTTACATCCAAAGCAGCTCAAGAGAGAAGAGCAGACCAAGACCTAAAGTTAGTAGAAGGAAAGAAATCATAAAGATCAGAGCAGAGTATTTGTGGTAACGAAAGAGTGCGTGACTTCAGGAGCCAGCAGGGCAGGTCTGCGGGCAGCACAGGCTCACCCAGCCCCGGCACTGCAGGGCTTTCCTTGCCGGCGTTTCTTGGGTGTGAAAGGGCTGTGGCTTTTTTGCAGTGACTGTGTTGGTGTTGGGGGGTGGGGGGTGGAAATTGTTAATCTTGTATAAAGCAACTCAATAAATTGTTTCAAGATTTCAAAAAAAAAAAAATCAGAGCAGAAATCAGTGAAATAGAAGCAAAGAAAACCATAGAAAAGATCAATGAAACGAAAAGCTGGTTCTTTGAAAAGATCAACAAAACTGATAAACCCGTAGCCAGACTTATCAAGAAAAAAAGAGAGAGGACTCAAATCAATAAAATTGGAAATGAAAAAGGAGAGGTAATAACGGACATCACAGAAATGCAAAGGATCATAAGAGACTACTACATGCAACTATAGGCCAATACAGTGGAAAACCTAGAAGTGGACAAATTCTTAGAAAAGTACAATGTTCCAAGACTAAGCCAAGATGAACAGACCTGTCACAAGAACTGAAATTGAAACTGTGATGAAAAAACATGGGGAGTGTCCGTCATGGCTCAGTGATTAACGAATCCAACTAGGAACCATGAGGTTGCAGGTTCAATCCCTGGCCTTGCTCAGTGGGTTAAGGATCTGGCATTGCCGTGAGCTGTGGTGTAGGCTGCAGATGCAGCTCAGATCCCATGTTGCTTTGGCTCTGGCAAAGGCCGGTGACTATAGCTCTGATTAGACTCCTAGCCTGGGAACCTCCATATGCCGTGGGAGCAGCCCTAGAAATGGCAAAAAAAAAAAAAAAAAAAAAGACAAAAAGCTTCCAACAAACAAAAGTCCAGGACCAGATGGCTTCACAGGCGAATTCTATCAAACATTTAGAGAAGAGCTGACACCTCTCCTTCTGAAACTATTTCAAAAAATTGCAGAGGAAGGGATACTCCCAAACTCATTCTCTGAGGCCACCATCACCCTGATACCAAAACCAAAGATACCACAAAAAAAGAAAACTACAGGCCAAGTTCACTGATGAACATCAATGCAAAAATCCTCAACAAAATACTAGCAAACCGCAACCAACGATACATTAAAAGGATTGTACATGGTGATCAAGTGGGATTTATCCCAGGGATGCAAGGGTTCTTCAATATCCGCAAATCCGTCAGTGTGATACACCACATGAGCAAACTGAAGAATCAAAACCCTATGAGCCTCTCGATAGACGTGGAAAAAGCCTTTGGCAAACTCCAACACCCATTTCTGATAAAAACCCTTCAGAAAGTGGGCATAGCGGGAACCTACCTCAACATGATAAAGGCCACATATGACAAACCCACAGCGCACATCATTCCCAATGGTGAAAAGCTGAAAGAATTCCCGCTGAGATCAGGAACAAGACAAGGATGTCTGCTCTCGCCACTACTCTTCAACATAGTTTTGGAAGTCCTACCCACAGCAATCGGAGAAGTAAAAGAAATAAAAGGAATCCAAATTGGAAAGGAAGAAGTAAAACTATCACTATTTGCAGATGACATGATACTATACCTAGAGAATCCTAAAGACTCTACCAGAAAACTGTTAGAGCTCATCTGTGAATTTGGCAAAGTCTCAGGATACAAAGCTAATACACAGAAATTGATGGCATTTCTATACACTAACAATGAGAGAGCAGAAAGAGAAATTAGGGAAGCAATCCCGTTTATCATCGCATCCAAAAGAATAAAATCCCTAGGAGTAAACCTACCTAAAGAGACAAAAGACCTATACTCTGGAAACTATAAGCCACTGATGAAAGAAATCAAAGATGACACAAATAGGTGGAAAGACATACCATGCTCGTGGATTGGAAGAGTCAATATTATCACAATGGCTATACTACCTAAGGCAATCTACAGATTCAATGCAATCCCTATCAAATGACCAAGGACATTTTTCACAGAATTTGAACAAAATATTTTAAAGTTTGTTTAGAAGCACAAAAGACCTAAAATAGCCAAAGATATCCTGAAGAAGAAAAATGGAGCTGGAGGAATCAGGCTCCCGAACTTCAGACTATACTACAAAGCAACAATCATCAAAACCGAATGGTACTGGCACAAAAAGACAGAAATCTAGATCAGTGGAACAGGATAGGAAGCCCAGAATTAAACCCATCCATCTACAGTCAATTAATCTATGACAAAGGAGGCAGGAATACACAATGGAGAAAGGACAGCTTGTTCAATAAGTGGTGCTGGGAAAACTGGACAGCCACATGTACAAGAAGGAAATGAGAACGCTCCCTAACACCATACACAAAAATCAACTCCAGATGGATTAAAGACCTAGATATAAGACCAGACACTATAAAACTCTTAGAGGAGAACATAGGCCAAACACTCTCTGACATAAACGACCACAACATCTTCTCAGATCCACCTCTCAGAGCATTGACAACAAAAACAAAAATAAACAAATGGGACCTAAACTTCCAAGTTTCTGCACAGCAAAGGAAACCATAAACAAAACGAAAAGGCAACCCACAGAATGGGAGAAAATCTTTGCAACTGAATCAGCTGACAAGGGATGAATCTCCAAAATTTATAAACACCTTCTTCAGCTCCATACCAAAAAAACAAACAGCCCCATCAAAAAATGGGTAGAAGATCTAAACAGACAGTTCTCCAAAGGAGACATACAGATGACCAAAAAACACATGAAAAGATGTTCAACCTCACTCATTATTAGAGAAATGCCAATCAAAACCACTCTGAGGTACCACCTTACACCAGCCAGAATGGCCATCATCAAAAAGTCTACAGATGATAGGTGCTGGAGGGGCTGCGGAGAAAGGGAACTTCTACTACACTGTTGGTGGGATTGTAAACTGGTGCAATCACTGTGGAAAACTATATGGAGAGGGCTCAGAAAACTAAAAATAGAACTACTCTTTGATCCAGCAATCCCACTCCTGGGCACCTATCCAGAGAAAACCATGACTTGCAAAGACACATGTAGTCCAATGTTTATTGCAGCACTATTTGCAGAAGCCAAGACACAGAAACAACCTAAATGTCCATCAACAGAGGAGTGGATCCAGAAGATGTGGTACATATACATAATGGAATATTACTCAGCCATTAAAAGGAACGAAATATGAGCATTTTTAGCAACATGGATAGACCTTGAAATTATCACGCTGAGGTCAGCCATATAATGAGACACCAACATCAAATGCTTTCACTGACATGTGGAATCTGAAAAAAAGGACAGACTGAACTTCTTTGCAGAACAGATATGGACTCAGAGACTTTGAAAAACTTATGGTCTCTGGAGGAGACAGTTTGTGGGGGGGGGATGCACTGGGTTGTGGGTTGGAAATCCTATAAAATTGGATTGCGATGATCATTGTACAACTATAAATGTAATAAATGCATTGAGTAACAAAAAAAAAAAGAAATAGGATGTTTTTGGAGTTCCCTGGGGGCTCTGCTGGTTAAGGATCTGCAGGTTGCCACTGCTATCACTTGGGTCACGGCTGTAGCTCGGGTTCAGCCCTAGGCCAGGAAGCTTCCACATGCGTTGGGCATGGTCAAAAAAGAACGAAAGAGGATGTTTCAAAGTAAAATAACCAGAAAATTAAAAAGAAGATTGCCAAAATTAAAAAAAAAAAACCAATGGAAGGACTAGAAGGTAGGGCAGGATTCTGCTGCTAAACATCAGTTAGAATAACAGTGAAGAAAACAGACGTAAGCGGGCTCCAAGCAGTTTGGCATCTTACTGATGCAAGTCACTAAAGAGACGAGACAGACAATGGAGAGAAAACTAACAAAGAGAATGAGAGAAACTCAGTGATGAAAAAACACAACGGTTTTCAGAGTACAGAGGCTAGAGTGCGATGATCAAGACAAATGGCAGAAGACCCACATCTAAAAGATGCTCATGAAACTTAAGAACAGCGTGGATTTAGCAAAATAAATAAAGTCTGAAGGCTTCCAGAAGGCAGGGGGGCGGAGAGGATCTCATCTCCCACAAAAAAAAAACAACCATCTGACGTCTCATGAAGACCACTGACTCTGAGATACTGCCTTCCAGCTTCTGAGGGCAATTTTTTTTTTAAATATGCTTTATATTGTAGAACTCGTGTCACTTTATAGAACTGAGAGAGCAGCACAATCAGTTTCCATAAATACCCTTACATTAGTGTGGTACATTTGTTATCGTTAATGAACCAGTATTGATACTAAATCATTATTCAGATTTGCTTGGTTTCGCCCTGATGTCCTTTCTCTGTTCCAGGATGCCACCCGGGGTATGACATTACAGGTAGCTGTCCTGTGTCTTGCAGGCTTCTTTTTTTCCCTGTCTTTTTAGGGCCGCTCCTGCGGCATATGGAAGTTCCCAGGCTAGGGGTCGAATCGGAGCTACAGCTGCCAGCCTACACCACGGCCACAGCAACACGGGATCCGAGCCACGTCTGTGACCTACACCACAGCTCACGGCAACGCCGGATCCTCAACCCCCTGAGCGAGGCCAGGGGTCAAACCTGCATCCTCGCAAATGCTCGTCGGGTTCACTACTGCTGAGCCACCACGGGAACTCCGTGTAGGCTGCTTCTGACTGACAGTTTCTCAGACTTCCCTGGGTTTTCGATGAGGGGAAGCGTTTGGAGGAGTACCGGCTGCTATTTTATAAAAGGTCTCTCTGTGGAATTCGCCACTGTTCTGTTAGGCTGGAGCTGTGGGTGTGCGGGAAGGAAGAGCACAGGGGGGAGGTGCTACCCTCACCACGTCCGATCAAACACTATCAACGTGACCAATCACCACTGGTGCGGACCTCGTTCATACGGCCAAGGTGATGCTTGCCGTATTTTTCTGCTGTAAGGCGACTCCTCCCCCGCCCCACCCACTCGGTCCTAGGCATGGCCCACTCTTGAGGAGAGAAGACTTATGATTCACCTCTATGAAAATGGAATATCTTTGAGGAGTATTTCTGGTACAACCACTTTGGAGAACAGTGTGGAGGTACCTTAGAAAACTATACACAGAACTACCATATGACCCAGCAATCCCACTCTTGGGCATCTATCCAGACAAAACTTTCCTTGAAAAAGACACATGCACCCGCATGTTCACTGCAGCACAATTCACAACAGCCAAGACATGGAATCAACCCAAATGTCCATTGACAGATGACTGGATTAGGAAGATGTGGTATATATACACAATGGAATACTACTCAGCCATGAGAAAGACGAAAATAATGCCATTTGCAGCAACATGGATGGAACTAGAGACTCGAATCCTGAGCGAAGTCAGTCAGAAAGAGAAAGACAAATACCATATGGTATCACTTCTCTCTGGAATCTAAATGAACCTTTCCACAGAAAAGAAAATCATGGACTTGCAGAATAGACGTGTGGTTGCCAAGGGGCAGGGGGAGGGAGTGGGATGGCTGGGGAGCTTGGGGTTCATAGATGCAGACTCTTGCCTTTGGAATGGATACGCAATGAGATCCTGCTGTGTAGCACAGGGAACTATGTCTGGTCACTTATGATGGAGCCTGATAATGTGAGAAAATAGAATGTGTACGTGTGTGTAACTGGGTCACCATGCTGTACAGTAGAAAAAAAAAAAAACTGTATTGGGGAAATAACAATTGAATTCAATAAAAAAAATAGAAAAAATTTTAAAAACTTCAAAACATTTAGATAAAAACATGGGAAAATATTTTCTTAACCCTGAGATATGGAGGGATGTTTCTAGTACACATCCTAAAGTAAATGCTGACATGTCAGCTACATTAAAATTTAAATCTTTTATTTAAAAAATAGGAATATTTCTGGGAGTTCCCCCTTGTGGCTGAGCAGTAATGAACTAGACTAGGATCCATGAGGATGCAAGTTTGATCCCTGGCCTTGCCCAGTGGGTTAAGGATCCGGCATTGCCGCGAGGTGTGGCATAGGTGGCAGACGCGGCTTGGATCCCACGTTGCTGTGCCTGTGACATAGGCTGACAGCTGCAGCTCCGATTGGACCCCTAGCCTGGGAACTTCCATGTGCTGCAGGTGCTGTCATGAAAAAAAAGAAATTGCTTTGGGCTTTTTGAGAAGATTTCTTTTCCCCCTCCCTGCCAGAGTCACCAAGGGATCCTTCTCAGCTCTTCAGGATGAGCACCTGGTGGGGTTCCTGGCAGTAAATCCACGGTCGTGGAGGGGACATGCTAAGACTGCAGCCGCTAGGGGACCTGCACTCCCACATTCAGTCTCTGACCGCCTCAAAATCACCATGGTAATTGTTCCTCCCAGTTTAAGGCTCGAGGGGCTTCCGCTTAACAGACTTTAGCTCCGGAGTCAGCATCCTCTGCAGATCTGAAAGCAGCAACTTGCCGAGACCTCAAGTCTCTAAAGGGCCCCAAAAAGTCATGGTGTTCCGTGTGTTCACCTCTTCGCCTCTTTAAGGACAAGACTGATGACTTCCATGAGCTCGTTCCATTTTGGAACTGAAACCAGAAGTCCAGGTAAGGTGTACTGAACTTACAGTCAATACCTAAGCAAACCATCGGTCAAACCTGAGAGCAAAATAAAGACGTTTTTCGATGTCAATGAACTCATAAATGTCCATAAGTTAGACGTTCTTTAATGAAATGATGAAGCGCAGAAATAAAGAAAATACTCAAAGCCCTGGGACCTAGGAAAGAGTAGGTTTACCCTAGCGAGCCGAGGTGGGAGATCTCAGGATGCGAGCTGAGGTCATGGTCCACAGTGGAGCAGAAGGTTCAAGGAATCTCTAGGAAATTGCTGTGAAGGAAGTAGATTCCAGGTAGATATAATTTGAAAATATGGTAAGGACACACCATTCTCTTGTCAACAAGGGAAGAGAAAGGCAATTAGAAACTAGTGCAGGGCTGCAATGATACAAGAAAGTCATGGTTGACTTCCAGCTCCAGTAATAACCCGGATAAGTGTCCAGCAACAAAATACCTAAAAACGATCATTTAATATGTGTGCCTGAGCTGGCAAGAAAATAAGGAAAATCCTTAGAGGCCAATTAGAGAGCAAAGGCATGAATCCAACCAAGTGAGCTTTGAAGCTGCTGACTGCCCAAAGGGCATCCGTGCTACTCTGTTACCAAAATATTCGCTTTTAACAATGGCCCATGGAAAGGAGCCAAAGTCTAGAAATCTGTCTCCTGCCCATTACACGTCCCTTCCCCGACAGAGGAAAGAACTGGCTACAAAAATCCTATGAATACAGGACATCTTCAGTGAAAGAGAGAATCATGGCGGAGTGGGGGACTGAAATACACCCCAGAAAAGGAGACACCAAAGAAAACTTCCCATCATCACCTGTCTCTAGGGGAAGAGAAAGCAAAACTCTTCCTTCATAATTTGCAACTCTGACTCGGCTTTTACATGGATTTGGGGTCTGAGTTCACGCTATAGAAACAGTAACAACAAGCAGGGAATGACAGAGAAACAGACGTGATCCCAGGAATTGATAATAGGCCTCCAGGCAGGATCACACCCAGTCTTTTCCAAGAAATTGCCCTTAGTGTAGACTTCAAAGAATGCCTACTGTCCTCCTGATACATGTTCAGAGAATACAAGCCACCATAAAAACGAAACAAACTGAAACACAAAGACAAAGCATAGGAGGAAACAGACATCCGTGGACAAGCGAGAAGGAGCCAATGTAGCAAAGAAGAGAACCGAGGTCTGAAAAGACTTCAGATGGGGGAACTGCATGACGGTGGCCACAAAATGCACACTTCCAGCTACAAGATAAAAAGCTACTGGGGACGCAGGGGACAACAGTGACTGCGGTTAAGGATGCGGCAAGGTCTGTTTGAAAGTTGTAAGGAGAGTAAATCGTACAAGGTCTCATCACAAGAAGAAAACATGGGAACCATATGAGATGATGGGTGTTATCTAAATGTACTGCGGTGACCGTTCTGCAGTGAGCGTGTCTGTCGAGTCCTTATGCTGCACACCTTCAGCTTGGACAGGGTTGCATGTCAGTGATACCTCAATACAACTGGAAGGAAAAGATGAACATTATGGTTGCATTAAAATATATTTTCAGGAGTTCCCGCCGTGGCGCAGTGGTTAACGAATCCGACTAGGAACCAGGAGGTTGCGGGTTCAGTCCCTGCCCTTGCTCAGTGGGTTGACGATCCGGCGTTGCCGTGAGCTGTGGTGTAGGTCGCAGACGCGGCTCGGATCCCGCGTTGCTGTGGCTCTGGCGTCGGCCAGTGGCTGCAGCTCCGATTCAACCCCTAGCCTGGGAACCTCCATGTGCCGTGGGAGCGGCCCAAGAAATAGCAACAACAACAACAACAACAACAACAACAAAAAATAAAATATATTTTCAAATTTAAGGCTTGGTTAAAATAAATTTTATTTAAATGCAAAAAAATAAAACTCTACTATTTTTTTCTAAGATATGAATAAGCATATTTTAAATGATTTGAGAAATAAAATGGACTAAAAAAAAGAAGTAGGAGGAAGGAACAAAAGACAAATAACAGTGACCAGAAGAAGGATAATAAAAGGAATCGGCTTGGAGCTCCCTGGTGGCACAGTGGGTTAAGCACCTGGCATTGTCAATACTGTGGCATGTGTTCGATCCCATCTGCATGTCATGGGTGTGGCCAAAAAAAAAAATCAGCTAGAACTTACATAAGTGAGGTTTTTTTTAAAAAGCCCTGATTTGTTACTTGATTGAGAACTGAGAGAGCTATTCTACTAAAGACCTATACAATTTGGGCCCAGGAATTTTGGCCAGAAATATGCCAAATTAAGTCCAGTGGGAGGCTTGGTGGAAACTAGGTGAGGGCCCTTAGCCAGTGCATGCAGAGGAGAAGGGCTGGGATGAAGCCGAGCCTCTGGGGAGCAGCCAGGGCCGTCTACCTGGTTTACCATCCAATGCTAGGGCTCCTCCAGCTGCGGCAGTGGCCGCTCTCTGGCTCCAGCGCCAACGCTGCACTGATGGGCAGCACCACCCACGTCCCAGTCCCGCCGCTCCCACCGTCACCTCCCGGGCAGCCATGAGACCAACGTCGCCAACTCAGTATCACCGGGCCCCTCCGGCTCCATCACCTTCACGGGTCTTATCTCCTAACCATGTTTCCTGTCGCAATGACACCAACCGCCTCCACTTCTTCCAGCCAGAAAGTCGAATCCTCCTTAACTCCCTTTCTCCCTTCCCCAGGAAAACAAATCACCCACACGCTACCAATTATAATCCCCTTGAAAGAAGAGACACATCAAACGTGCTTTTCTCTCCAGGCTCACTGACCCGCCTGAGGTCAGAGTCCCACGGAGGTTTCTGCATCTCCAGGCAGGAGCCCTCTGGCCCATCTTCACCTGGGCTGCTCTACAGCAGACACTCTCTGAGGCGGGTAAGATTTGTCTCGTGGCCCCTCACTTGCATTGCCCTGCCAGGCTTGGCAGGAGTCCGGGAAGTATGTCCCTATGGCTGTGCATTTTGCAACATTTTCAAAAGTAAGATAGAAGCCTTATCCGAAATCACTCCCCTCCACTTCCACCACATCACACGTCCTCCTGCGTCAGGCGGTCCTGGGGACTGAGCTAAGGAAAAGTCGGCCTGGGATTACACTTGGCTGGAGTTTAACAGGATGCACGCTCACAGCATGGAGCACTTTCCCACAGAGGTAACTTTCCTTTATCGTTCCCATATAAGACTGACTTCCAGGAGTTCCCGTTATGGCTCAGCAGGTTAAGAACCTGACTAGTATCCATGAGGACGCAGGTTCCACCCCTGGCCTCGCTCAGCGGGTTAAGGATCCGGCATTGCCACAAGCTGGGGTGGGTGTAGGTCATAGATGCAGCTCGGATCTAGTGCTGCTGCGTTGACTGTGGCATAGGTCAGCAGCTGCAGCTCCAATTTGACCCCTAACCTCAGAACTTCCATCTGCTGCAGGCACAGCCATAAAAAGAGAAAAAAAAAAAAGAAGGACTTCTAGAAATACTGCTACTTATCTCTGTGCCCACTCTCCTACCATCATGGCATAAAGCCATCAAAGAAAATCTAAAGAAGTCGCATCATCCATTCAAAGGGTAATTATATTAGTAACAGCACAAGAAAATGTGATATGCTGGGTCAGAAAGCTTAGGGCTCATAATACATGAAATAACCTTAAGAGGTTTTCTCAAATTTGATAAACAAACCTAAAAATTTACATAAGACCTCCAATAACTTGTAAAGATGAAAGAAACTTTTAAACTCTTAATAATAAATAAAGTTCCATTAACCATGCTGGAGGGTAAACTAAATCATCTTCCTACTCTGTCCACAGGAAGTGACAGAACAAAACTGCTGTCACATGAAGAGGTGAACAAAGGGTTGAGTTCTACAAACAGGAGGGGAATCGTTTACAGAAGTGTGTTGGCAGCAAATTACTAAAATGCATCACTCTTCCAGAGTTCATCATTTTCCTTAGAATTTTTTTTTCTTTTTACGGCTGCACCTGCGGCATATGGAGGTTCCCAGGCTCGGGGTCGAATCGGAGCTGCAGCTGCCGGCCTACACCACAGCCACAGCAACGCGGGACCCAAGCCGCATCTTTGACCTACACTGCAGCTCACAGCAATGCCGGATCCTTAACCTACGGAGCGAGAGATTGAAACTACGTCCTCACAGCCACCATGTGGGGTTCTTCGCTTGCTGAGCCACAACGGGAACTCCTTCTTGGCATTTTTAAGTTTGTAATTTGCTGTGTAATTTCCTTCCTCATTCTGAACAAATACTTTTGTACTACTTTTGTGTTTTTAAATTCAGGCTGTTTTTTTCTTTAAAGAGAGGCCCTCCTCCCCAATTGTATATGCATCAGGCCCCCAAGAACCCAGGTACCCCACTGCCGTTATCAGAGTGCTCGTTTCCAGATACAGGTTTGGTTAAGTCACCCTCTTCTCTCCGGGATAAAACCCAGCATCACGGCGCACGTGCTCCTGATCATGCTCTGTCATCTACCCCACCTGCAGCTCTCACCGCTCCCCCAGTTTGCTCCCATGTGCCAGACACTAACCTGCTTCGAGTGAGCAAAGCGCGATCATCTCCCAACACAGGCGCCTGGTTGTGTGTGGGACACACGCGGCTCGGCGTCCTTCCTCACCCTCGTGTCCTCACTGCACTGCCCCGGTCACCCAGTCCACAAGCAGCACACTCCCACCCCCGCCGCCCTTCCCTAAACACCTTTTCCTCGTATCAAACGTTCACCACGTTCGTCCATGTCATGTTTATTTGTTTTCACATTTCTTTTCATGTTTCACCTTTTCCGCAGCAGACTCCAAACTCCCTGAGAGCAGCACTCAGAACCCTCTTAGCGTTGGTACTGAGCACACGGTAGGTGCTCCATCAATACACCTGGAGTGGACGGAGGTGGAGGGTGCACCCTGAAGATGTGAAAATCAATTTTACTATCCTGTTGATTTCAAGCAAGCATGCGGAAGCAGGGCGGGTTTCGCCAGAGATGCAGTTACGAGTAAAGAGTTGCCCCGAAAGTAAACACTCAAGCTGCACAAGTCAGAAGAGAACCGACGTTCACTGCAATCTGCTCAAGAAACAAACGGACCGGCGTTCCCGTCGTGGCGCAGTGGAAAGTTCCCGTCGTGGCGCAGTGGAAAGTTCCCGTCGTGGCGCAGTGGAAAGTTCCCGTCGTGGCGCAGTGGAAAGGAGTCCGACTAGGAGCCACGAGGTTGCGGGTTTGATCCCCGGCCTCACTCGGGATCTGGCGTTGCCATGGGCTGTGGCGAGGGTGCAGAGGTGGCTCAGACCTGGCGTGGCTGTGGCTGTGATGTAGGCCCGGCAGCTGTAGCTCTGACTGGACCCCTGGCTTGGGAACCTGCATATGCCGCAAGTGCGGCCCTAAAAAAGCAAAAAAAAAAAGAAAGAAAAAGAAAAAGAAACAGATTAAAACTCAGTACTAGTTGCCCTTCGCTACAAATACTGATGTTCTGGAAACTGCACGCCAAAGACTGAGATACTCCACGACTCTGCTTGTTACTTCAAGGAAAGGGGTCAGCACAGAGTCTAAGGCGGCTCGGAGAGCAGCACGTCCAGAACTGGGCTGGGCTCGGTCGCTGTGTGTCGAGTGTGTGGATGTTTCCAATGCTTCTGTGTGTGTGTGTGGTTCCTTAAGGACAGGATGCAGATTTCCTTCCAAATGGGGACACGTGCAGGTGTTTGGATGAGGGCAGGTCTTGGGCTTCCGGTCAACATGACAGCCTCTGTGCTGCAGCCCCAAACAAGGAAGGGCACCAGCAGCATCACCCAGCCGCCACATTTCTGAGCCGTGGATAAAAATCCATGGTTCTTTCTGCTTGTCTCGGGTTCATTCTTGAGTCAAGAAATAGGTCTCCCTGACACGGTTACAAAGTCAAGCCCCAAAGGGGGCAATTCTGAAAAAGGTCCTGCAGAGCGTCTTCCTATCAAAGCCTCCCAGTTACTTAAATAAGCAAATAGGTTTCAGGGAGTCTGAATATCCCAATTACTGACATCGCACCACCAAGCCAGACCCTCCGAGGCCACCCTTCTCCAAGCCCTTGGCAGAAGACCATTGCGTCTGACTGCTGACAACGTGTGTCTGCGAAGATTGTGAGCAAGGGACCAGAGCCAGCCCACTGGAATATTCTGAAAGCACATGCTTTCCCCAAAGGGTCCAAAGACTAAATGCTAGCAAACTACTATCAACCAGGCCACCCCCTTGGAGCCCTCAAATATTCATTTACTCTTTGGCATCTCATTTTCACAATCAAAGCCTGAACACCCTGTTGAAAAGAGAAAGAATTTTCTGGGTAGGATTATAACAATAAGGCAAATTTTAATGGAAACAGCAAACCTGAAAACTCCTATAAATGGGCTGGATCGTGGGGTCAGAACAAGAGAGAAAGGAATGATGAGAATTTCCCTGGTACTTGATGCAGAAAGCAAACGCACCTGGGGAAAGTCGAGGGCATATTTCATTCACTTGTGAAAAATATCCAATAGAGGCTCCAAGAAGATTCTAAACAGAATTCCTGTGAAAGCTTTTGCAGTAGGCAAAATACCTTCAATTAATTAGAAAGGCAAAACCATGTGTGTACATATACAAAATGCAGATGTGCAGAAATAAATGCCATCTTGGGCTGGCCCCGATCCAGGTAAACATGGGCCCTGAAGACCTCCCTAATTTTCGTGGGCTGAAGTCTGGAAAAGTGATTAACAATCTAAATGCAAGGGTAACTGCTCGGTGCCCCCCAGGGAAGGCTGGGAGAGAAAGGAAGGCGCTTATATCCTAATTAAAAGTCCGCGCTTTGGCCCCATGGAATGCAAAACGGCTTTGGATACAGGAAACTGTTCTTTATCCAGCTACACTCATAAAGCTGTCAATAAGCTGAGAAAGTAGCCTTGATGGTGTGAAAAAAACCACCTCTTTTAAAGCACTGGCTGCTAATAAAAATCTTTTCTGTTCAGCGAAGCCCAACAAATCATCTAGGATCATATAAATAGCAAATTTAACAGCAAATTAGCGAGGCTTATAAAATATAAGACCACTTGGGCAGCAAGGAAAGCCAAAAATCAAGGTTGGAGCATTGCTAAATTATGGTTAAAAGATTTTTTTTCCTTTTTAATGCCTTTCATTGGAAGGCTTTAAAAATGTATTTTGAAGGACTAAACTGCCCTTAAAAGGGGATATGATTAAGCTAGCTGTGCTTGACAGGGTCAGGACAGCTCACCCTTGATAAACACCCAGAAAGAAGTAACAATTTGGGCCCCAAGAGAGATTGATCGGTCAGCACAGAGCACTCGAGCCTCGCCGCGTCTAGCATACCATCTTCTGGTTATCTGAGAATGGATTTTAGACTTATTGCCCAAAGACTGTCACTGCGGTTATGAAACAAG
This sequence comes from Phacochoerus africanus, assembly GCF_016906955.1. Classification (NCBI taxonomy): domain Eukaryota; kingdom Metazoa; phylum Chordata; class Mammalia; order Artiodactyla; family Suidae; genus Phacochoerus; species Phacochoerus africanus. The sequence continues at coordinate 56,823,535 of NC_062557.1, read as the reverse complement.
CTGACACCGTCTCTACAGACTGAATGCTTTCAGAGAAACAGAAGAGCTCCTGCCCTTTATAAAACTGACATGCATTCAAAGTGTTTCTGGTAACAGCAGGAGCCAGATTCTGCTTTGAAGAAGTCATGAATACAATCCATGCACTGATACCAGGAGATGTAGCCGTCCGTTCTCAATTGTTCTCTTTCCCCCGTTGCACAGATTCTCACTAGTCGTGCCCTAGAACACAGGTAGCTCATTACTCAACAGGCACATTCCCGATGTTTCATGCAAGGTTATGGAGACTCTTTATGGCGACCAAATTCTCAGAGCTGGTAACTCGCCCATAAAAAGCCCTTTTCACCAAATCTTGGCACACGCAACCTCTGCTTGGATCTCAAACCTTTTTAGAAAAATTTTAAAAGGAAATAATTCAACACTTTTGGAGTTTCCGTCTGGAATAAGCATCGGAGGAGCTGTGTTGAAGAGGAGTTCTTGCCTGGCTATTGCTGAGCTGCCCAAACTTTTGCTTCTAAGGAAGCTTTTGCAAGAACATCTGGACGGACGACAGCTGAAAGTAAGCATCTTGTTCTTTCTCTTCATCCTCCCCACCTCTTAAAGATTACAGAAATTGACTATCAGAAATAAAAAGGAGGGAGGAAAACCAGCTGTTCTTCTCCAGCACTGAAAGAAGGAGAGAGGAAACCTCCTGCTTCCTTTGGACTTTGTCACCCAGAAGTCAGGATGAAAACAGCAGTGATGGAGATGGATGGGGGGTGGGGCGGGCGGGGCTGCAGAGCGGCACTGCCCGGCGGAAACATGGCACGATACACAAATGTGAGCCACATATCTACTTTTTTTTTTTTTTTAGCATTTCTAACATCCATATTTTGAACCTGGTAAAATTCATTTTACTAATTTTTTTTTTATTTAACCCATATATTTGAAGGACTATCATGGCAACATGGAATCAGTGTGTAAAAATCATTAAAGAAATAGTTTACCTTTTTCTGTACAACAACTTCAAAACCCAGTGTCTGTATGAGTGTTTTCAATCTAGGGTGTATTTTATACTTAGAGTGCATCTCAGCTTGGACTGGCCCCATTTCCAGGGTTCAGTAGCCACACGGGAAGTGGGAAGCCTACACGATGGGAAGTATAGCTATAGGGCAAGTGCCAGGACAGTAAACAGAGAACTAAGGATGCAAGGTTTCTCCTTGAAACAAACCCCCAAATTCCCTCATGCATGTCTCTGAACTGCTGCGATGCTTCCCACTACCGAAGGAAAGCCCCCACACACCCCTGCCCAAAATCTATGCCCTATACACCAGGAAGACAGAGCTACAGCATTTACTGACGGCAAGTCAAACTCTGGAGAGAATCTCATTCAGAAAAACAGCTTCCTCTTCCATCTTCTTTCTGGACACCCCCTTAAACACATATACCCAGCCCCTCCTCATCTTAACACACACAGAGAAGAAAAATTACACCAAGTCCAAATTCCCCCACACGGATTTTTAAGCAGTGCAATAACCACTAGAAAAGGAAAGGCAAGAGAATGACTTAACATGGTGGTGGCATTTAACGCATGTTCTGAGAACTTATGAAGAGCCCCCAGAAGTGTGCCGAGCGCTGAGGAGCATACAAAAGAAATGGAAGCTCTCTCGGAGATCCAGTCTCGGGGGAGAAGACATAAAAACACATGAAATTGCTTAAAAACCAGGAAATAGAATGTGATTAACCACCAAAATGCAAATGGGATGTGGAGGGCCAACTACGAGTTAGAACTGCCCACGCAGGACACCAACTGCAAATTCAGGGTTGTCTTCGTTCAGGCCGCTGGAAGAAAAACGCCCCCGCTGGGTGGGCTGACTTAACAACAACCATGTATTCCCCCCGGTTCGGGAGGCTGAGCGGGCCGGGATCGAGGCACGAGCGGACTCGGTGTCTAATGAGGGCCCACCTCCTGGCTCGTAGCCCGCCGTCTTCTCCCAGTGGCCCCCAGTGGCAGGAGGGACGGGGCATGTTGCTGGGGTCTCTCTTCGAAGGGCACTCACTCCACCCACCCTGTGACTTAATTGCCAAAGGCCCCGCCTCCAAACGCCACCACGCTGGGGACTGGGGTCTCCTCCCATGAATCTGGGGACACCAACATTCAGTCCATAACAGGGGTTTCCAAAAGCCACTCTTAGGTCTGATGATTCCCTGAAAGGACTCCCGAACTCACTGAAAGCTGCTATCCCCACAGTTGTGGCTCGTTACAAGGAAAGAGCACACATTAAAATCAGCCAAGAGAAGGGACGCAGAGGGCAGAGTCCAGGAAATTTGCAAACGCAAAGCCTTCCGTTATCCTTTCCCTGTGGACTCACGAACAAAATTAACTCCTGCTCGTCGCTACATGGACAATGTGCAGTATGACCTGCCAGGGAAACTCCCCTCGGCCTTTGGCGTCCAGAGTTTGTACTGGTCCAGCTTCTCCCTGAGGTGGGGTGACTTCCTTTGGTGTCTGATCCCTCCTGAGGTCAGAACTGACGCCATGTGGCCCAGTGACCCCAGCATGAATCACACTGTTAGACTGTCCAATGGCCAAAGCCCCCAGGCACACAAAGACACTTCTAGGGGGGCAGGATATTCCAGATGCCCAGAGATCACCTTCCAACAGCTAAGGACCAAAGCCAGACACCTTTCAGATATGGCTAATTAGCCAGAAGGACATAAACTGTCAGAATATGAACAGATCAGGGTGGAATGAAGTAGCTAGAAAGGATGTGGGATTTTTAATGTAGCAAATATTAAAGTGAATTACATTCCAATGAAAAATGGAAATGCTTTAGAATCACTGAGCAAGAAAGCAGGAAAACCCCCTTTAAGAGTATTTTTAGAAGGAGCGATTAGGAACTCTGCTTTTCCCTCTCTCTCTTCCCCTTCTCCTCCTAGGAAGTCATATCCAGTCTCTCAGCCCTGCTTTTAAATAAGTTCGCTGTGGTCTCATTTAAGTCTCTAGACTTGAACTCTACCTGGAAGTCCAGACTCAAATGACTTCCAGCTGATCTGAAACTCCCACTGAGATGCCAAATGGGCATCTCAAGATGCCCAATGAGAACTGGTCCTGCCCATCTCTCATCTCAATATGGCACCATGAGTGACCCCCATGCTCAAGCAAAGACCTTAGGACCTCCTAAGCTCCTCTTCCTCTCTCTGCCAACATCTGTTTGATCCAGCAGCAAAAAGACCCCAAGGCCAAATTTCATCTGAACTCAACCACATCCACCCACCCCCACTGCCCCAGTCCTAGCTCACGCCATCGTCATCTCTCATTTAGATTCCCCAACGGGCTGCTCAGGAAGGGTCTTCTTTCCCTCCACAATCCATTCTCCGCACAGCAAGCAGAGTACGAATCACACTGCGTTACACCCGAACTTAAAGCCCTGCAGCGGGTCCCGACTCTGTGACCACCACCCTCAAAACCCTGCAGGCTTCACCGGCTCAGATTTCACCCCCTAGGGTCCTCTCTTCTCCAGCCGCACTGGCTGTTCCCTGAATACAATGGGTTCCTTCTCGTGGCTGTATCTCTGCAAGCTAATTCCCTCTCCCTTTGGAATGCTCTTCTCTGAGATCTCCCGCTGGCAGGTGTCTTCCTATCATCTGGGTCCCAGGTCAGACATAAACGCCACCGAGAGGTCTTCCTTGACCATCCAATCTGAGTGGCAGCCACCTTCAATGGGTTAGGGTTAGGGCTGAACTCTACCTGCAACTCTAGAGCCATATGACCTCCGGAGCATCCTGTTTTATTTCCTTCCTATCAAACATCACTCTCTTAACCTAGTGTATTTATTTTTTATTTGTCTTTTGTCTTGCCCTCTTTCTAGAACTTAAGTTTCAAGCAAGTGAAACGCTGTCCATTTGGCTCACTTTGCTGTGTCCAGTTCCTTCTACACAGAGCTGGACACGTCATGGGCGCCTCGTCAGATACTTGCTGAATGAACAGTAACGGCATTCAGGATTTATTCCAGGCTTTCAAAATTGTCAAGAAGGCAAAGTCTGTTTCTTCATGCTTCCTCTGTCTTCAAACTCGCGTGTGTGTGTGTGTGTGTGTGTGTGTGTGAGACAGTAGATTATAATTACCTTTATCCTCAACCTTACACGACTGGCTCCCTCTGAGATTCTCAGGCACCCATTTGCTCTAAATGGAAATGACTCATAAATGTGCTCAGGCGTCTGACGGTGGAGCCACGCATGACATGAGCGATGCTTTGCAGACCATGACATTCCCAAATCCTGCAAGGTGAAAGGTTGGGGGACACGTCTCTACCATCTTTTCTTAGCCTCGTTGCTTCTATTTTCTGTGCTGAAAACGCCATCTTGTCCTGCTTTACTTGACCCCATATTCCTGATTGAAAAACAGTCGCTGTGCTGGCAAACGACTTAAGCTTAAGAGCAAAGACCAAAAGGCCTAAGTTACTCATGTGGTCAGCTGAAGGAGGACAGAATGCATTGGTCTAGGCACGCCAGACCTGTGCACACTGGCACACTGTTTGCACAGCATGATATGTCCTGTTAAAATAAGAGAAAGAGGAACCTCATGGCCCCAAGGGGTTTATGAGGGGTCATTAGCAGAAAATGCATCAGCAAGGAGAACGAGATGCAAACCCTGGGTTGCTGCAGATAGGCATGCTGTTTGCAGAAGCACAACGATGATTCTCTAGATGCTTTGCATAGACAGCTGACGCTAAGCTTCCTGGATGCTAGTGACTGTTAAATGCCTAAAGGTCAGAATCAAAGCTTAACCGTCTACCAGCTATGTGACTTTTAAAATAATAAAAGAACTTTTAAAATAATAAAAGAACTTTTAAAATAATAATTAAAAAAACCCTATATCCTGCACCTATAGCCCCCTCCTCAGTTGATGCCATCCAAAAGAGCACAATAAAAGCAGTAAAAGTGGTTTCTTGAGGCGGGCGCTCTTCCATAAGAGCTTGAGTCCCCGCTTCCCACCTTTAATTAAGATAAACGTCTCTGTGTCTTGCTTTATGTTAACTTTTTCTTAAGTTTCACAGCACCCGTTCTTCAGCCCTCAGCTGCTGAGCTGGTCTCAGCAGTGACGTTCTTGCTTCTTCAGTTCATCCAGTTTTTCTGTTTATGTTCATTCTTGTGGTACACAGAAGTTCCCGGGCTAGAGGCTGAATTGGAGCTGCAACTGCTGGCCTATACCACAGGCACAGTAACACCAGATTTGAGCCACATCTGTGGCCCGCGTCACAGCTTATGGCCATGCCAGATCCTTAACCCACTAAGCGAGGCCAGGGATCGAACCCGCATCCTCACAGATGCTATATTGGGTCCTTAACCTGCTGAGCCACAACAGGAACTCTGACCTAATTTCCCTATTTGAGTATTTTTTTCACGCTGAGCTCTCCAGAGTATACAGTCACCTTACATCTTTTTTAGTTAACAGTGATCACACAAGTGATTTTCCAGACAAAGGACAATGGAATGGGACCGTCAGTGATCACCCTTCTGGCCAGTTGAGCTGGAGAGTCTGGAGTCTTCCTCAGAATGTGTCCACCTATGTACACGCAGCCCTCCTTAGGCGAGTAAAGGAAACAGACATACAAAGTATTTTCATGTTATCGACGGGAACTTAGTGAGATTCTAGACTCGGCTGTAGGAAGCAGTGGGAGTCCAAGGGAAGAGATATTTTAAACAAATAAACAACAGCAAATGGCAACTGCTTGAACACAGGAGACAACAAATAGCACAAAGAATCAAAGGCGACGCCAAGCCACCAAGACCTGACGCAAAATGAGCACAAGGAAGCCTGGATGAAGAGGGAGATACAGAGGCGTGTGAGTGGTCTTGTTGGGGAAGGTGGCGTCGAGCGTGGCACAGGTCGGGATAACAGCTCTCCATCAATGCCAAATAGACAGTTAGGAAACTGGAGATGGAGTTAGGTGGTCGCTTGCGACTAGAGATCAAACTCTGAGAACCCATGGCTAAGTGACAGAAATGAAAAATTCCTGGGTCCTGAAAGAGGCACAGATCAAGGAAGATATGATAACTTGGGGAACTGGCACAGAAAATTATAGTTCCATAAACATGAATCACCAGATATTTAATGACTCAGAACCCAGACATGAGGCGTGGGTGACATCATGTTATGAGCAGCAAGATCACCATGGCAACAAGCTCTTTGGGGGTCCTGGTGTGGCTATTCCAACGGGGCAGGCAATAGAAATCTGGGAGGCGCTTTGTTCAGCTCTCTCCAGATCCGCTGGCTCCAAGTGGTCAGCCAGTTGTCACCACTCCCCTGGGCTCACAGGTTCTCAGGAACCACAGAAGGAGGCCGCTGAGGCCACCCGCTCACTGAGACACATCCTTCCTCTAGGCTGGTTTCCCATCCCTTTTGATTCTTAGTGAAGCTAATGAGTAGACACAGAAAGTGTTCAGACTATCATTTCCAAGATACGTAAATCCTGCATGGTCTTCTAGGATCATCTAAGCCTAAGACACTAAGTTTATATGAAAAGTAGTAAAACATTTTTACATGAAAAGTAATAAAACATAAAGCCATCGTAAAAAGAGATCCACAATAAATCTATACCCTCAGCTTTCCTGAGCTAAAAAAATGGGATTGTGTGCGAAGGCCTGGGCTCCTGGCAGACATTTAAGTAAAATCAACCCCATTCAAATGGAACCCTAGCTACTTCTGAGCTTTTTGCCATCAGGGATTTCAAAACAAAGCTTTTGGCTTTTCTTTTGCTAACGTCCCTGCTTCCTGGAAGCTGACAGCCTTCCCTGAAGGGTGACTTGCCCTCTGTCAGAGACCATCTAGGACGTCCCACCCTGTCCCACTCTGTCCTCTGCACTCGAAGGCCAAAGGTGAGTTCTGATTGCCTAGGGCCACCCCCGAGTGGAGCCAGAACTCGGAGTTCATGATCCTAGAGACAGATGCCCAGGGAGCAGATATTGTTGATTGACACACAAACCTCCCTGGGCTTCTGGCGGAGTGAAAGGCAGGAGTCCCTCTGAGTCGCCATCCTCGTGCCCAGCGCGTGAAACCACTCCTTAACAGGACACGGAGGTCACATACCGTATGAGGCCATGCATATGAAATGTACAGGTTGGCGCCTGCCTGGGGGGGGTGGCGGGGTGGGGCGGGAAGTAGAGAGTGACTGCGTCATGGATACGGGATTTCCTTTTTAGGGCACAAGGAAAATGTTCTGGAACCAGCGCGTGGGGATGGTTGCACAACCTTGCGCACGTACAAAAAACCCACTAACTCGTACACTGAAATGGTTAAATGGTGAATTTTATGCTTGTGGATTTTACTCCAATGTTAAATGTGAGGAAGCTGGGAAAAAAACTAATTGGGGAATGTACCAACTTTGAGACCTAATAATCATAAAAAGTAATTCTAAAAAAAAGAAAGAAAATAAAAAGAAACCACTCCTTGCCCAAGACCAAAGGTCTTTTCCCTGGGACTGAGCACATTTCAGAGTGGCTGGGAGTCCCTCTGTCCCTCTTGCCCCCAAAGATACCCACATCCTAAGCCCTGGGACCTGTGAATATGACCTCACAGGCAAAAAAGGGCTTTGCAAATGTGAGGAGAGATTTTGTGAGGACAAGATTATCCTGGATTACAGAGTGGGCCTGGCATACCATACACGCACCCTTACAAAAGGAGGGCAGAAAGGGACCACCCCACAGGAGTGGGGGGGGCCCCGTGTGACCACGGAGGAGGCACAGAGAGAAGTCAAGCTCCCACAAGCCAAGGAGCGCCAACTACCATCTGAAAGAAGCTGGAAGAGGCAAGGCATGGATTCTTCCTTAGAGCCTCAGAGTGGCCCCCTGACACTTTAATTTCAGCCCCCTGATACTGACTTCAGACTTCTGGCCCCAGACAGTGAGAGGATACATTTCTGTTGTTTCATGACACTAAGTTGGTGGTGAATTGTTACAGTAGCCACAGGAAACTGACACAGAAGTAACATGGACTTTTTCAAGAGAAACCCCACCAACCGGTGCATCCTGCAGAGCAAACATAAAATTATCCAATACTTATATGTGGTCCCAGAGTATTCCAGCCATGAAAGAAAATATATGCACAAATACCCAATACTTAATTTACAGTATTATGGCTTTCCCCCCAATTTTTTGCAAATAGAAAACAAATACAATCGTATAAGGCTGTTTGGTATTTCTGACCTAAATATATTTCGATTTTTGACCTTCATATAAATTATCTAAAATAGGCACCACTGGCACAAACATTTTGAAAAAAAAAAATTTTTTTTCTGTTACGACACATGGATTGGGAAACTACAGAAAATCTCCTCCAAAACAACTGAGAGGACAGGTAATTTCTTTGCCATGAAATAAGCATAGTTAATTCATTTTTCTCTTCCATTCTTTGCTCTGTGCTTATGTAAATATTTTTATTGCAAAGTAGGGATTGCAAGATACAAGATCTTTCATAATCTGTTAGTTTGGGGCTGAATAATGTGACATTTTGGTGATTATTTTTCCTTCTCATTGAATACTCATCTAAAGCATGTTTTCATAGCCACTTAGAGTTTTGCATCTTTGGACCTTACAATGAGGATTTTAATTTTTATATAATCCATCTCTCAGTCCATTTGCCCATCTATTTGCTGTGAAAGTATGCTTAGGTGTCCATTATGTTTTCTTTCAGTATCTTATGGTATCTGTAAAGCATTAATCCACCTGTAATTTCTTTTAATATGTGATTTGGCAGCATGATCTCATCCCGCTGTTTTTTCAAATGGCTCAGTAGTTGCAAATCAACAAGTTGTGCAACGACTTTTTTTTGTCTTTTTGCCTTTTCTAGGGCCGCCCCCGTGGCATATGGAGGTTCCCAGGCTAGGGGTCTAATCGGAGCCACAGCCACAGCAACACGGGATCCGAGCCGCGCCTGCGACCTACACCCCAGCTCACAGCAACACCGGATCCTTAACCCACTGAGCAAGGCCAGGGATCGAACCCACAACCTCATGGTTCCTAGTCGGATTCCTTAGGCACTGAGCCATGATGGGAACTCCTGCAATGACTTCTTAATGAAGAATGTTTTCTCCGCTGGTTTGACACATCCTAACTTCACATTTATTTTTTTAGGCTTACTCTTAGGTACCCTATTCTATTCCACTGGTGAGTTTGTTTGTATTCCTCATCTTAAAAAATTAATGAAACTTTATATAATTGAGCAACTCCCTCCCCAAGACAGCTTCTTGTCAAAACCATCCCAGTTCTCAGGCATTTCATTTGGTCAAGTTAAATATTTTAAATTCTAAGATGTCAATTGATACCACTTTTTAATTGCCGAAGTTCATTTGGAGATGACAAGGTATACTGATACAGCTTGTTATCTAAGAATAAATTTTCTAACCATTTATGAAGGTTCTCTTCACTTCTCCATCCTCAAGTATTTTCCCCCAGCCCTGATCCCCTCCCCAGCACAGTAACTGCCTCCTTCCAGGATTGTTTTAATCAGCAAATGGAGATGATCTACTTCCTATCTTCCTTGGGGGGGAAAAAAATTCTCCCAAACCCCACGTCCTCCTGTATCTCTCTGCACAGGAAAACCTTTGGAAGAGCTGTCTGCAAATACTAACTACACTCGCCTCCCATTCGCTATTTAACCTACTTATAAGGAGATTTTTCTCAACCGAATCACTTTGCTGTACACCAGAAACTAACAAATCTTATAGATCAACTAGACTTCAATGTAACAAACAAACAGCTTTTTTTTTTTTTTTTGGTTTGTTTGTTTGCTTTTGCTTTTTAGGGCCGCACCTAAGGCATATGGAAGTTCCCAGGCTAGGGGGTCAAATCGGAGCTGTAGCTGCCAACCTAAACCACAGCAACGCAGGATCTGAGCTGCGTCTGTGACCTATACCACAGCTCATGGCAACGCCTGATCCTTAACCCACTGAGCCAGGCCAGGGATTGAACCTGCATCCTCATGGATACTAGGCAGATTCGTTAACCACTGAGCCACTCCAAGAATTGGGGGCGGGGGGGGCACATTAAGAGAAAAAAAAAAAAAAAGGAGCTTCTCTCATGACAGCCTTTCAAAAGGATTCCTGCTCTAAAAACCTCCCTGCTGTAAAAGCCAGAACCCTCTCCTGCCTCCTCATTTCTGACCTCTTGGCAGTAGCCCCCTCCCCTTCTCCTGGAAAACATCCCATCTCTGGGGCTTCTGGGATCCCACAGGGGCGCTCCTCCTCTGACCTTGCCACGGGCAAAGCCCATGAACAATTCCAGGGAAACAAAGGCAGAATCTTGGTAATAAAATAAAGTCTAACCTTTTTTTTCCTTCCGCGCTTAGGATGGTCTCACTTGCTCCCTGGAGACTGCAAGCTGAGTCCCCGCATCCGGACCAGGCCCTTCGGTCCCAGGATCCTGGTGGAGAAAGGCCACGCCACCAGCAGCTCAGCTCCAGGTGTGCAGAAGCCCCGCCCACAACACTCCATCCAATCGGCTGCGCGGGACACTGTGATCTCGCGCTTGCCACGAGAAAACCCCGCCCCTCTCCACGAGAAAACCCCCGCCCCTCTCCACGAGAAAACCCCCGCCCCTCTCCACGAGAAAACCCCGCCCCTTTCCACGAGACCCTATAAAGCAGCCTCGCCTACAGCATGCCGGGAAAGGGGGTCCTCCAGGGCGGGGGACAATTCGAGAAAGAACGAAGTTTTCTTCTGCTCCTGAGGCAAACCTGGTCTCGTTCTGTCGGCTCTGAGAGCATCTGGCAGAAGGACGCTTGTTGGGGACCAGCTCGAGAGGGTTGGTAACAAAATTCTGACCCCCTTACATGGGACAGACTGTCGCCTTTCTCTCCTGCACCTGTTCTGTAGCTCCAGCGGGGGGACTTCAGAGGCTTCAGCAAGTTTGCGGAAGGATGACTGACTCTGATCTCTGAGGATCCTCTAAAGGGGTAGAACACGGAACGGTGCACAAAATTCAGAGCAGCACTGCCCAGTAACCCGATACCCAGGTGTGTTGCACACCCAGCATAGCCCCAGAGTCATCTTGACCATGCCCCCTCGAGGGGACGACCTGGGGCATCGTTGGTGGTTGGAGAGTGAATGAAAGTCACGCGTGTCTGCCACTGCCTCTGACTGGTCTTCCCACGGTGCGGGGGACGCCAGAGACCTGCGGCTGGGGGTACACAGCCTTGCCGCTGTCTCAGCAGTAGTGTGGTCCTCCTGACCCTGGTGCCAGGCAGTAGCGGCCGCACCAGGATGTTTTGCCCTCCTCGCTCACTCCAAGGGTCAGCAGTAGCATTCCCTGCGTTCACTTCCAGTTTGGCAAAGGACAATGGGCAACCCGTGAGCCAAGAGGCAAGAACAGGAAAAGGATACCCTGACAACCCGGAAGGAGGACGCTTGATCCCAGTTCAGGAAAGGACACCGGGAATGTCCTAGTGCCATGGGTCCCGAGGCTGGTCCTCGCAGGACCCCTGATGTGGCCTCTTCTGGGCAGTTCTGGTTTCTCGGAAGTGAGCTGAGACACCCTGGGAGCTGCTGGCAACATCAGGAACCCACCGTCTGTCGGGAGGGAAGCCCTAGGAGTTGCTGGGGAGAACAGGAAACAGCCACCCGAGGCTCCCAGGATCAGCACAGCATCTCGGCTACCCTGTGACCAGGTGAGTACCTCACAGACCCCGAGGGAACCCGTTTGACTCGCACCCAACGGGAGGTCTGTAAATGCCTCCTTTTGACCTAAAGGAGGAAAAAGAAGACACCCCCCCTCCCCTAGACAGCTGTGCCACACTACCCTCAATCCCCAAGGGATCAGTTGATCAGAAACCAACGTGGCCAAGCTGCTCTGGTCCCGGGGTGGCCCCGTCGTACCCTCTGTGGGACTTTCTGACTGAGGAGGAGCAGACTCTCTCAAGCGTGGACCTGTTACTGGGGGTCATGGGTCAATGGAGAGCCCAGTTTTATCAGAGCCATGTCATGTGGACGCCTTCTGTTGGGGTCTTTGAGGAGTCTGTTTGGTCTGGTTCCAAATTTCCCAAATCAGAAATCTTATTTGGGTCAAGTCTTGTGGGATTTGCATGCTAACACATCACTCCACCCGCTCCTAGTGGTTGGAAACAAATCCAAAACAGAACAACTAAGGGGTAAGGAACAAAGCGTGGCCCTTAGAGGGCATCCCGCAGGGCATCTCGCCTTCCTGTGCGGTACAGCCTGGCCCCCGGACTGGCTGGGAGATGGGGAAAGTGGGGCTGCCAATGAGCTACGGACTAGGGCCACCCCACCTAGGCTTCATCCTTCGGGAAGGTCCAAGAAGCCCTCCCCAGGAGAGGAAGGAAGCTATTTTCAGCTTCAGCCCTTAGAGGACAGCTGAGGCGTTTCCTGGGGATGGCAGGCCTTCGAGCATCTGGATCCTTAACTGTGATCTAATGGCTGGGTCTCTTTGTGAAAAGTGCTAAGGCAAAGACGATGGCCCTTTGGCATGGAATTCAAAATGCCAGGGGGGCCGTGTAGCCCTGGAACCTCCATCTAGTCACTTGTGACAGAGCAGGATGGAGGATAATGTGAGAAAAAGAATGTATGTATGTGTGTGTGACTGGGTCCCTTTGCTGTACAGTAGAAAATTCAGAACCCTGTAAACCAACTATTATGGAAAAAATAAAAACCATTTAAAAAAATGCGAAGGGGGCCTTTCAAGAACTGAAAAAGCAAGTACTTCAGGCCCTCTCAGATTTAGCTAAACCCTTTGACCTTTGCAATTCAGGCGAAGGGGAAATCACCCTCGGGGCATTAGCCCACAATCTAGAACCCTTTACGCAGGTGGTTGCTCATTTCCCTCGACAATCAGATCAAACCTTGAAGGGCTGCCCTCTGCCTCCAGGCAGTGGCAGCTGCTACTTCCCGGCTAAAGGAGGCTGAAAAGCTAACGCTTGGTCACCGATCACTGTGTGGACTCCACACCCAATTCAGACTTTAGAAAGAGCTAAGAGAGAGAGAGTTCCTGTTGTGGCTCAGCAGTAACAAACCCGACTAGTGTCCATGAGGATGCAAGTTTGATCTCTGGCCTTGCTTCGTGGGTTCAGGATCCGGCGTTGCCGTGAGCTGCGGCGTAGGTCTCAGACGTGGCTCTGATCTGGCATTGCCGTGGCTGTGACTGTGGCTGGCAGCTGCAGCTCTAATTCGACCCCTAGCCTGGGAACCTCCATATGCCGTGGATGTGGCCTTTAAAAGCAAAAAAAAAAAAAAAAAAGGGAGGGAGGGAGGGAGGAGGTTAGTTCTAAGAGAACAGAATAGCTGTCTCCCAGAAGATGGGTCCATGCTCAGGCTATGATTTTAGACAACTCAGTCCCCACTAAGTCCTGCCATCCCTGCAACCCAAGAGGAATAGCCTAGTATATTTATGTTGATGAAAATTGATCAATCTAAAAAAGAAACGGAAGGTTTTATTCGAGCCAAATTGAGGTTATAACCCAGGAGGAGCATCTCAGAAAGCTCAGAACCATTCGAAGTCCAGGCACAGTTATGTAAGTTTTTTGAGACAGGAGGCTGTGCATTAAATGATATATTTGCCAACCCAGCTCTAAGCATCATCACGGTCCCTGCCAAGATCAAGGAGTGTGGTCTTTTTTTAAGTTGTCTTATTGGTGCTGTGAGAATGTCACTCCTTATGGTTGAACAGGTGTTTCTGCTGACGAGGGAGGTCTGGTCAATACCTAAAGCAGATGCACAATGCACAGCACCGGGGAGAGGAGGCCAAAGGGCACAGAAAAGTTCTCATGTTTCAAAGTTGCTTGTGTTGTCAGAAAGTGTGAAGTTTATTGCATATGGATATACAGGTACATATACTGATATATTTGATTTGTTGGCATTTTATTCAGGATATTTGATTTTGCATATGAATCAGTCCCTAGGTTCCATTTTTATCCTATACATGGTTAAGCTCTAGGATCAGAGATATGCAAGTGTTTTTCATTTCTTTCTAAAGATTTGGCATATTTTGTAACATGAATAACTGCTTCCCCAAAATGAAGAGCTAACCTGTGCCTAGCCCTTTTTTAAAGAGGGTAGAGGATTTTTTTTTCCATAAATATTTTTTCTCTACTGCATTTTTAAATTCAGCAATCATATTTTTTCTTACTAGAAAAATTTCTGACCTCACATTAGTTTCCATTCCCTATTTTTTTGTTCCATCTCCACTTTTATAAGGTTATTAAAGTTACAAAGATGAGTTAACTTCTTTGATGTTTTTCTTTTCCAACAAAATCTAAGACAGATTACATTTTTAAATGTATTTAAGATGGAAAATATTTTCATATGCTTTTATCAAGATTACTTCATTTGCTTCTTATCATATAGACTTATAAGCCAGATGGGGCAATTCATATTAGATAAAACTTAGAAAGGCATGGAATATCCCAGTTTTGACATGAATTAGCATGCTAGGAATTTAGGAAAATGGAAAAGGAAGTGAATTTATAGAGATGCAAAATGGAAACTTTAAAAAGTAAATGAATAAGCCCAACATCTGGAACATTTTGCTGTTCAATAAATGGTATTGAATGAATGACCAAAATTCCCTTGACTGCAAGTCAGTTGGAGTTAGCAGTGGAAGATAAGCCTCAGTCTGACCTCTTATTTGGAATTAGCATTCATATCATGAGCCTCTTGTGAGAAGCAGAAATTTGAAAACCCAGATGAGTAGACGCAGTAGAAAAAGAAATATTTCTTTAAGACTTTCACAATTTTCCTATTATTGGTCTTATTACCTAGCTCACTTTTCCATTTTTCTTCTGTTTCATTTCTATAATAAATCAGCCTTCATTTTGGGATAAATTGGACTTCACTGTTGTCAATATTGTTTTTCCATCTTTTCATTAACAAGCTTAATGGCAGCAACAAAAGCGAGGTAACCTTCCCCTTTCGACTGAAAAAACTGGGTTGCAGTAGCCATTCCATTTCAGGTTCATCCTCTCCTGTGTTTCTGCAGTCAACCTGGAGAGGTGATTCTGGGTCTGGACTGCGGGGCAGCCTAGAGGGTGGTCCGCCTGAGTGAGGTTGGGGTCACTGCAGGGGCAGGTTGAGGGGTCAGGCTTTCCCTACTGCACCTGGAGGATTTATAAATGGGGATATTTTAGTCTCTGGCGCAGGCCACTCCTTAGCCTGAGAGAGCACAAATATTTACAGAAGGAAAACCAAATAGGAGCGCTTGCATTGCTGGGCTGGGCTGCCAAACTTAATGATGGGTTTCTTTCCCCCTGTGGATTTCAAAGCAGCCTGCGCTAAGGATACCAGAGCAAACAGCATATCTGAGATGTAATGGAAAGGAAAACACGCATGCAGCATAAAAGCCCCATTATCATCCCTTAGCGCTTAATTTGGGGTTAAGAGCATTGCAGTGACTTTTTGATGCACAACCCTGTCCCCCTGGCTGTGAGGCAGGTCAGCTCCTCAGGCAGCGACACGGTTGCAGGGCATCCACCACAAGCCTCAGCCTCTTGAGGACCAGGAAGCAGGGATGGGCACCTAGACTGGAAAGATTTGTGGTCCTCGGACACCTACCAGCTGTGCCAGGAGACCAGCCCCAGGGTCTGCGGTGAACTCTGGGAAGCTCTAAGCTGTGATGGGAAGGTGAGGTCTACCAGTTGCCCTATAGGCTTGGCACGTAATAACTTGGTAACTTACTTTTCTTTGTTTCTTTGGTCTCTGTGTTTTTAATTGGGACGATTAACAGAGAGTCAAAACATATATGTTGCCGCAGCACAGCACAATGTAGAAAACATTTCCATCCCCCCCCCCCCCGCCGCCGCCAGAAAGTTCCTTGAGTCCTTTTTCACCCATCCTCCCCCCACATTTGACCACTATGGATTAGCTATGCCTCTGCTGGCGTCACACACTCTTTTGTGCTGGGTTCCTTTCACTCACTGTAATGACTACGATTCATCCACGATGCTGAATGTAACCACCGTTCATCCTTCTTAAATAATGATTAGTGTTTTGTACAAAAGCAATGCAGTTATCGTTTTTGTTGGTGGATAGCTGGGTTGTTGAATTTAAGCTACCATAATAGAGCTGCTTTGAACTTGTTTCTGTGTGGCCATCTTTGGAAACATATGCATTGATTTCCTGTCCCTCGAGGTGGGACCACTAGGTCAGGTTCAGTGGGAAAATGCTTACCTTGAAAAAAAAAAATAATGGCGGCCGAAGCACTCTTTACTCCCAATAGCAAAGTCAGAGACGCTCGGTGGATTAATAGCCTTGAAAATGCTGGGCCTTGTCAGATTTTTCACTTTTAGCCATTCAGGTGCAGTGGGCAAGTGCAATGATACCTCACCCGAGTTTCAATTTCACTGATGAATAATGACATTATTGGGCACCAGCCTTCCATAAGCTGTTTGACAACTTGGATTCCTTCCTTGTGTAGGGTTAGACGGTGTCTCGTGCCTATTTTAAAGTGGGTTGTTCACTTCTGGTTTTCATTTGCAGGACTTATTCTGGCATGGAGTTCTTTGCTCAAATATATATATATATACCTCTCTAATATATTATATATATATATATATTATATATATATATACTGCTCTAATGTATATATTACTCCAGTATCCGTACTGTTGTATTCCCATCTATAAAATGGGCCTGACGCTGTTTATGAAGATTAAGTGAATTTCCATATTGTGTCTGATACCACTTCCGTTTTCATATATATCCCTGAACCCAGATAGCTTCCAGGGAAACAATTCTTGGGTATAGGATCCAATACTCTGCTGTTAGGTGCGAAAATGAGATTAGATATAAAATATATCACACATGATTTTTCACTAAAAATAGATGTCAAAAGGAATCAGAATGCGTACCAAGCGCTCCGCCAGTGCTGTTAACCGGCGCTGTCCCTGCTGCCGTAGCTGCGAGCATCGTCAGTAGAACAAGGCTTCAGAGGTGTGTGTCACACTTAGGCGTAAGAGGAAAGGGTGTATTCTCAGCAGGTCACTGTTGGCATATTGACGTTGTCAAGCCAGAGACGTGTCGGTGGCAACAAGTGCTCTTCCAAAAGTGGAGAGCGGTTCAGAATGAAAAATGGACATGAGTCACCGTCTGTTGCTTGGTGTCCTTGGAGGGGTCTTTAATGAACCACAACCACATGTGCTCTGTGTGCCTTTTAGAGTGATGCTGGGGGGAGAGCCGACCTCCAGCAGCAGAAAATGTCCTGGGGTTTCCTGCACCCTCTCCCTGCTTCCTGAGACATGTTATATATTACGTTGTGTTGTTAATACACGTTACATTAAAGCAACTAGAATGTAAGGTCATATACTGCTGATGTTCCCCCGGCTTGAAAAAGCAGGTCTTCCCTAAAAGCTGTGTCACACCCCTGCATACCCACCAGGCCCCAAGTTACAGCACAGCTGTGCGACCTGCGTACCACCAGGCAGGCCAGTAATCTGCAAACAGACAGATGTTCTCATCCGTGTCCCGGGTTGTGACAATGGATGATGTAGTCTAAGAGTGGGGGAAATGCCTCATTCCTTATGGTGTGAAATTAAGAGAAATTGTCTTTAAAAATAAAAGCGTGGAGGGAGTTCCCTTGGGGCACAGCAGGTTACGGGTCCGGATCCGGCATTGTCACTGCAGCAGCTTGGGTCGCTGCTGTGGCCCAGGTTAAATCCCTGGCCCCAGGAACTTCCACGTGCCTCATACACAGCCAAAAGATAAAATAGTCATGGAGTTCCCTGGTGGACTAGGGGTTAAGGATCCGGGTTGTCACTGCTGTGGCCTGGGTTCAGTCCCTGATCCGGGAACTAATTTCCACATGCCATGGGCACAGCCACCCCCCTCCCCATTTTGGATTTCATGATGTATCTTGGCACATTTTTCCACTTGAGGAAATGAAGAGCTGACTTATTGTTCTTATATTTGTCCTTTATTCTGTTGTACGAATGTTAGCATCATTTATTTAGCCAGTCTCACACTGCTGGCTGTTTAGGTTGCTTTCTGACCTTTTGCTGTTACTCCGCGTGCTGAAATGAATAATCGCGTAGATGTGTCACATTACTCATTTGAAAATATGTCGACAGGATAAACTCATAGAACAGAACTTGCTTAGTCAATGGGTACTCATATTTGTAATTCAGACAGATATCTCCTGTCTGACCTCCATTAAAATTGTTCAAAGCGACACTCCCACCAAAAGGCAGGAGAGTTTCTGTTTCCTTGGGGCCTTGAGGTAGATGCGAGATCAGATATGCTTCTGCTCCAGCCTCAGCAACAATATACCGAAGCTTGTCTCGCTTTTTGCTCCGTATCTTTATGAAACCTGAGTATTTAGGTGTTGCTGTAGGCAATGCACTTTAGTGCACTCAGGAATGGAAAGAGTCTCACATTTTTAAAAGGTACTAATATAATAATGTTACAACACAGGTTTAACATTTGATAAAATTCAATATTAATTCCTGACTTCAAATCCTAACTCAGAATAAATGGACATTTTTTTTTACTTAAAAAAAAAATGATCTTTTCTGGAAGTTCCCATGTGGCACAGTAGGTTAAGGATCTGGTGTTGCCACAGCTGTAGCACAGGTCACAACTGCAGTGTGGGTTCAATCCCTGATCCAGGAACTTCCACATGCCATGGGTGTGGCCAAAAAAAAAGAAAAAAAGATATTTTTTCCAATCAAAAGTAAGTACAGCTATAATAGTGAAATATCAGAAGCGTTGGTTCTGAAGTCAGAAACAAGGCAAAGATGTCCTGTATTACTGCTCAGAAAGTCCCTCACGATGCGAAACACCAGACAAGAAAGCGGAGGAAAGGGTAACGAATCTGATTATTTATATGTAATGATCTACGTAAAAATAACAACAATCATAATAGTAAACGTTTAGGAGTTCCTTCTGCCAAAAATGAAATATCTAACGTTATTGTAAATTCTGTTTTAAATTAAAAAGTTAAATATTTAATGTGAACCAGTTTAGCTTACAGTGATTATATGGAAAACAAATTATGGTGGAGCACAGGACCATGGTGAAAATGATGTTTTCACTAAATTAAGAAATCTAGGAATAAAAATGCACTTGAAAATAGCTTTGGTACACACATCATTTCAAAACTGAGTTAAAAGCCATGACATGCTACCAGTTGATACTTGTCCAAATTTATCAGTGGCTAAGATAGTTTTAAGTCACATGGAAAAATACATTCTCGGAGTTCCCACCATGGCACAGCGGAAACAAATCCAACTAGTATCCATGAGGATGCGGGTTCGATCCCTGGCCTCTCTCAGTGGGTCAGGGATCCGGCGTTGCCATGAACCGTGGTGTCGGTCACAGCCACGGCTCGGATCCCGAGTTGCTGGAGCTGTGGTGTAGGGCGGCAGCTGTAGCTCCGATGGGACCCCTATCTTGGGAACTTCTTTATGCCACAGGTGCAGCCCTATAAAGCAAAAAAAAAAAAAAAAAAGAGAGAGAGAGAGAGAGAAAGAAGAGAAAAGAAAAGAAAAAAACACATCGTCCAAGAAAATACCACTGACAAGATCTTACGGCAAGAGATCATATAAATGTGTACCATAATATTCTGTTTCTCTGTTCTCCTCTCAGGGAGTTCCTTCCAGGCATCCTATTTAGCTGCCTTGTAGTCTAGGATGTGCCTTCATTAGATTCATAATCTCGCGTCTAGTTCCCTTCCCCGCAACCTTTCCTGTTTTTGAGAGTGATCTTAGGTTCAGATTTCTTCGATGTATGAAAAATGGACGAAGGATATAGATAGACCTTTCTCCAACGAGGAGATAAAATTGACCAACCAGCACGCACAGAGATGCTCAGCATAATTAGTCAACTGGGAACTGTCAATCAAAACCCCAGTGAAACCCCACTTTACACCTACTAGGATGAGGCGAATGGAAAAGTCAGATAAGATGTACAGAAACCAAAACCCTCCTTATAGCCACTGGGAATGTCAAGTGGTCCAGTTGCTTTGAAAACCAGATGGGCAGTTCACCATCTCATTCCTGGCAGAACTGTACTTGCCACCTGAGTTGTCTTTCTGTTGTTGTTGTTGATTTTTTTCTTTTTATTCACCTGATTTGTCTCGATGCTCACCTGTAGCACCTACTCTCTGCTTTTGACTCAGAATTACAAAAGGGGAGGGAGCTTCCTCATGGCTTAGTGGGTTAAGGATCCAGGGTTGTCACTGCAGTAGCTTGGGTCACTGCTGTGGCGCGTGTTTAGTCCCTGCCCTAGGAACTTCCAAATGCCATGGGCACAGCCAAAAAGGAGGCGGCGGGGCGGGGGGGGAGATGCTTCTGTACCATTTTGTCTTGTAATTCTGTCTTATAAGTCCTTTCCCAGTTTCACTTGCATTCTCATGTCCTCTACAGGGTAAAATATGACCACAGGGAGTTGAATGGTGACCCTAACAAAAGATATTTCTGCCTCCCGAGCCCTGGAATCAATGAATGTGACCATGTTTTTTAAAAGCAGCTTTGCAGATGCAATTAAGTCAACAGACTTGAGATGGGAATCATCCTAGATGGTCCAAGGGGGCCCTAAGTCCAGTGGCAAGTGTCCTTGTAAAAGAAAGACTGAAACGAGAGGACAGAAACACAGAGGTGAATGCCACGGGAAGATGTAGGCTAGGACTGGGGGGAGGCCGCCACAGGCCCGGAGGGTCTGGAGCCACCAGGACCTAGAAGAGGAAAGAGGGCTTCTCCCTCTGAGCCCTCACAGGGAGCGGGGCCCAAGACAGCTTGACTTTGGACTTTTGGCCTCAGAACTAGGAGAGAACAAATTTCTGTCCTTTGATGTCACCAAGTTTGAGAGAAGTAGTTATGGCAGTCCTAGGAAACTAGCTAACTGATGGTTGTGTTTCAGCCTTCTGCGAAAGCAACTCATCATTAGATGCTTTCACTCAGCACGAAATTCAGCTCCTCTCAGCTGGAGTCATTCTAAGAGAGTCAATATACGAGTCTGTTTTTACATTTTTACATCAAAACTCTTCTTGACTTTTGTTCTAAGTCCATGCCACATTCCAACATACCAAAAACAAGCTTTCCTCCGCTCATCTTCCAGACCGTGGATTCTGTCCAGCTAATTTCCCACTTATTGATCCAGGCCAGCAGCTCTCCCAGGCTGAGTTTCAAATTCAGGTTAATGTTCCTTTCCCCTGAGCCTTTTGAGAGAGTTTCCTGATAGCAACGTGCACTTTCCAAGCTCCTTCTGAAAACCGAACTCCATACCCAGGAGCGCCCCCGAGATGATCCGAACCAATTCAACATCCCAGTTCCAGCTGCGGTCCATCCCCACCCTCGGGTCTCACAACCAGTTTTTGCTGAAGTTTAGAAATCTGATAACCATTTGCTCTTTAACCCAAGCTTCAGGTTACACCACACTTGCAGTCTGATTTCCTTTCCAAGTGGGAAGGAAAGAGGGAGCGTTGTGGCTGACACCTCCAAATTGTTGATATTCACAGAAACGCGTGCCGCTGTGTGATCATCGGTCACACGTGTCCCAGAGAAATGAGGGTAGGGAACCAGTGCTTTAGAGAAAACGGCTGTGGCAGGGTGGAAAAAAGGCAAGGATGAGGGAGTCATCAAGGCCTGGATTTAAACCCTGGCTTCTCCATGATTTGTGCAACCTTTGGGGGGGTCCTTACTTTCACGGAGTCCTAGTTTCTTTGACTATAAAATGGCATTGATAACAGCTACCGTGCAGAGTTGGGCTGGGCGAATGGAATGGCCCATGGCAAGCAACTGAGGGCGTGGCGGACACATTCACAGGCCTTTACAAATGACAAGTTTTCTTCCCCAAACCTCATCCCCTTTCTCTTTTTCTCTTTCCAAGCCTTCCCCAGATCCTTACGCTTGACTATGCATGGCTCCACTTGTGGACTTGGGGTCCCCCAATTCCTCGTTTAAGACCATCAACGTCAGGACATACGTACACATATAGGATAGCCTCACCCAATTTAAAGGCCCCTCATCAACCTCTTTGCTTTGGAATGGGATCACCATACCCAAGTCAGGATCCACCCCTGGGGTTCTTCTAGGCCATCAACTTGACCCAGGAGCATGGACTCACCGTACCAGAGCCAAGATCCACCCCTGGGGTTCTTCTAGGCCATCAACTTGACCCAGGAGCATAGACTCACCCTACCAGAGCCAAGATCCACCCCTGGGGTTCTTCTAGATCACCAAATTGACCCAGGAGCATGGACTCACCCTACCAGAGCCAAGATCCACCCCTGGGGTTCTTCTAGGCCATCAACTTGACCCAGGAGCGTGGACTCACCCTACCAGAACAGGATCCATCACTAGGGTTCTTCTAGACCGTCAGCTTGGCCCAGGAGCGTTCCCTAGCCCCACATGGATGCTAACTCCCTGGAGTTCTTATTGCTTCCTCTTCACAGCATTCTAATCCTTGCCCTTCCCCAAGCTCTAAAGTCGATAGGTAGTTGCCCTAATTACTGACAAACCCCCTCCCTGAGGATAGGGTCAAGGGTACCCTGACTAATCCCCTGGACCACCATTCTCTTGCCAGCCACCCAAGTTCTAGGCATCACCTTCATCACCCTATTTGCTTCTCCCTCTTACCTGAGTGGACACCAGCCCTGATAATTCATTGGTTCAGTTATTCAACAAATTGAACAATACCAGACACTGTTTTAGGAGCTGAGGACACCCCAATAAATAAAACAAACCAAAAACCCTATGCTTTCATATAGCTCCTATACTATTGAGAAAGACAGACAAGGCATAAATAGTAAGAAATAAAGTTAGGAGTTCCCTGGTGGTGCAGTGGGTTAAGGATCCGGCATTGTCACTGCTGTGGCTCTGGTTACAGCTGTGATGCAGGGACAGTCTCTGGCCCAGGAACTTCCATATGCCACAGGTGTGGTCAAAAAGTAGAATAAAGTACAATAAAATAAAATAGGTATGGCAGAGATAACTGTTAGAAAGTTTAACATTAGCTCAAACATGGGGGGAGGGGCTCTAAGCCAAGCTAAAGAAATTAAAAATGGGAGCCACTGAAGGGTTTATTATACAATAAAATGATGACCAGATATAGGAGGATAATGATATAGATCAGGTGAGTGCTGGTGAGAGTCTGACCTAAGGCAGAGGCAGTGAGGATGGCATGGAGAGGGCAGATACGGAAGATTTTCAGAGGTGGAATAGATGGGACAGTTTTAAATATCTGGCAGTCTAACGAGGAAGACGCTACTGCACCATTGAATCCTCCCTTGACTGAGCATAAGACAACTGGAGTTGCTGGAGCAAAGAATTGGGATGATGCAGCGAGCGATAGAGGTGGAATGACGGATGAGCCCGGATCCTGAGCCCAGATCCTGTCTGGCAGGGCTGGGAAATATGGAGCCTGGACTTTCACTCCCAGATAGCCAGTCATGGCAGGCAGCCCCTATCAGTCACAACACGCCTCCTCATTGAATTCAGATGTAGCTTCAGATCCCTTTTCAACACAAGGCTCTGGGCAGGTTGGACAAAATCCATCAGGGTGGTCGGTGCACTAATTGAAACCTACTTGCCAGTTTTGGTGCTGGACTTAGGAGGCCATGGGACCAGTTTTGGTCATTATTCAACAGGCAACAGGAAGCTGTTGATGGCTTTTGAGGGGAAGATGGATGTATGGAGGACGTTACTGTTGGTAGAAATGTGGGCGGGGGGAGTGACTGGAGGCTTTCAAGGGTAAGTCACTGGAGGCACGCTGACGGGGTCGAACATTATTTACTGGCTGTGATGGCTAGTAACCAAGAAAGGAGGAAACGAAGCAGAGATGAAGCCACAGTCCAACCTCCTCCTACCGAAACATCTCTATTTCGTGATGCCAGGTGCCATTTATATATCATATCTCTGAGTATGTTTGTACATATCAAGGTTGATTGTGTTTTGCACTTATCTGCATGGATGTAAGCTTAGCATGTGTCATATTTTAATTCCAAATAGCCTCAATTCTTCTAGGTAAAAGAATTCAAGAAACTCTTATTTAGCCTTTATTGGTAATTTTTCTACCTTTTAAAGGTTTACTCTTTTTTGTGTGTGTTTATTTTTGTTTTAGGGCCACACCCTCAGCATATGGAGGTTCCCAGACTAGGGGTTGAATCGGAGCTGCAGCTGCTGGCCTACGCCACAGTCACAGCAACACCAAATCTGAGCCATGTCTGGGACCTACACCACAGCTCATGGCAGTGCTGGATCCTTCATCCACTGAGCAAGGCCAGGGATCGAACCTGTGTCCTCATGGATGCTAGTCAGATTCCTTTCCGCTGAGCCATGACAGGAACTCCTAAATGTTTACTCTTCATCAGCTATCTTTGATCCTTTTGAAATTTCACCTCTGAAAAACTGACAGTGAAACTTGATAAGAACAACAATTATAGGAGTTCCCATTGTGGCTCAGCAGATTAAGAACCCAACAAGTATTCATGAGGATACAGGTTCAATCCCTGGCCTTGCCTAGTGGGATAAGGATCCAGCATTGCCAAAAGCTGTGGCGTAGGTCAAAGGTATGACTCAGATCTGGTGTTGACTGTGGCTGTGGCATAGGCCAGCAGGTGCAGCTCTCATTTGACCCCTAGCTCAGGAGCTTCCATATGCCAGAGATGCGGCCCTAAAAAGAAGAGAAGAAAGAAAAAAAAAAAAGAACAGCTATTATTGAAAAGTTAGCAAAGCGGATGAGATTTTGGTTACAGGTGGCTCTGGGTTTTCCGCCCAGTGCTCATGTCCGTCTCAACCTGCCTGCAGCTCCTGCGGTGAGCTTTTCCATGTCCTAGGCTTCCCTCTGGCTTTGAAGTCGAAATGACCTTGTTTCAGATGACGCGATGGCACCAAGGCCACCCGCAGGAGTAGAAAGGGGACTGGAGCAGAATTGGGGAGGCAGAGACCCGATGTTGTGAACCAGGGGTAAACTACGCGCCCTCTCTGTGCCTTTTTCCTTATTTGGAAAATAGAGTTGGAACAGATATTCTCTAAACACCCTCGTTTGATCCCAGTTCTCTCTGGTGGCCTGCCTGTCCCCGAAAGGCTGCCGCGGGAGTGGCCGTTGGCTGTAACCAAGAGGGGTATCTTCAGGAAAGGAACCGAACCCTGGGCACGAGTGCCCGCAGAAGATTCTGATCCCTGCTTCGCATTTCCCAGCTCCAGGATTAGCTCCAAACGTCTGGCCGCGGACCGAGCATTTTGCTAAGATCCCAAAATATGTGGGGTCCTTCCAGGGCACCGACGTGATCATTTGTAGGTTTCGAGAACAGTCCGTCTTTGGAGTCTGCCTACACCTCTCCTTACCCCACGGAAGTCAGGAACCGTTTGCCCCAGGGACCTCCCAGCTGATGAATGATGAGGCCTTCAGCAACTTACCGGGTCTTTTGTAGCTTTCGCGGCAGCCTGCGGTTCATCCCACATTCTCTGTCACGACGACCAAATCAGCTCCACATGGTGGATGAGACCCAGATTGTAGAACAGAGGGCCTGCCTCCGAGGACATCTGGAAGTCCTTTAGCATGTGCATTCAGAGGGGCATGAATGGATCCTTTATAGCTGGGCGTGGGCCTGTGTGCTGGAGATGCCATTACTGGCTTTACCTGGCATGCAGTGGGCCTGCTTAGCTAATAAGAGGTCTTTCCTGCCCCAGTAATGCTTTCACTTTGTTTTTAATCATGGATGTGTATTGGAGGGGTTGGTTTCTTTGGAATATGCGAACTGTATGTGGTAAATGGCTCTGAACCTCCCCCCAGATTTAGGGCCACATGGTTGGTGCCCAGTGTCTTTGGTTACAGTAACCCAAGTAAAAGCCAGACATTGATCCCAAGGCATCTGGGGTTGTTATTTATTGGGGTTTACTAAATTACGGAGGGAGTGAATCGGGGAGTCTGTGAAAGGAGACCAGGCACCAGGAGATGTAATTTAGGGTTCGAGTTTCTGTGGCAATTGGAAACTGGTAAATCAAATTGATGACTATTGTCTCTTATCAGGATGGCCCGACTGCTTTCACGCTCCAGAATTTTACAGAACACCTGATATCTTAATGTTGCCTCGGCCAGTGTACCCTAAGAGCATGTGTGTGTGCGTGCACACACGTGCACACACACACGCGCACACACACACTAAAATTCGTAACTGCTGTAAAAATGAACGTTTATGTAGAACCCAGGAGATTTCACCACCGTTGGCATTTAAGACGCTGGCGTTACCCTCTCTCGTGTACCCCATTTCCGTGCTGCGAGTACAGCGGACAGCCCCTTCAAGGAGATGGAAAGCGCCTGCTAAGGACCATCGCAGGCTGAGCAGTGCCCCTCGAAGATTCCAGGTCCCAACCTCTGGACCCTGTAAACGTTACTAACAGAGAAAGAGGGTCTCTACAGGTGTGAGAGAGTGAAGGCTCCGGAATTGGAGGGGTTATCCTGGATGGGCCCTAAATGCAGTCACGTGTGTCCTTCAAAGGCAGAGGCGGAGGGGGCTCTGACACAGAGGGAGAGGAGAAAGCCATGTGACCGCAGAGACAGACGCTGCGTGATGCTGCCCTGAGCTAGGACTTGCCAGTAGCCCCCGAAGCTGGGAGAGCAAGAAACGCATTGTCTCCCAGGGCCTCTGGAGGGGCTCCAGCCCTGCTGACACCTTGCCTGGGGCCTAGTGAAACTGATTTCCGACTTCCTGCCTACAAAACCATGAAGGAATGTGTTTTTGTTGTTTTAAGCCACCAAGTGTGTGGAAATTTCTCGCAGGGGCCACAGGAAACTCATCTAGGTCCGTGAGTGTGGTTGTTTCCCGCCAGTACTCTTTCCTGAACTTGATCGGCCTAAAAGCGTCCTGTGGTTGCGCTGTCCAGTGGTTCTCTTCCTCTTTCGGTGTCAACCTTTACCCACTTTTTAAATGAAAGCTAGGAGTTCCCATTGTGGTTCAGTGGGTTAAGAACCTGACATAGTGTCAGAGAGGATGCAGGGTCGATCCCTGGCCTCACTCAGTGGGTTAA